>NW_027556098.1:166086419-166143919 GCF_003287225.1 Phascolarctos cinereus | reverse complement strand
TGTGTTAGATCCACATTGGGATCACGAATGGCCTAAGATATAGTGTTAGCCTCTAAACATCTCATACTAAGTCAACCAAATGTAGGGCCTGCTTGCAAGGAAATGTATCAAAATCAAAAGTGACATTTTCTAGAAGATACATTCTAGCTTTAAATCTGTGTTAAAATGTCTTTGCATGAGAACAGGCCCTTAAATGCAATGCCTGCCCCTTCTCTTCATTCTTTTTGAATCTGAGGCTGTCAAGGATTATAGTACATAACCTCTGCTGACAATAGATAAATAACTGACAGTATTTTAGCAGAGTTGCGGGGTTCTCTGCAGAGTAATTTGTTTTCTCCTTTCCACCAAGTCTTTAATGTTTTGTTATAAACATCTATAGCAAAGCACTGTTAATAGAAATGACTTATAGTCAAAGACCTTTGTAAAATAGACCGCAGTGCCTTTTTTTCTGACTCTCTTCTTCTAAAACATCATCATGCACGCTGGTTTTTCCCCCTCTATGTAAATGTTCTCTTTATTGAAATTGGCACAAAAAATGTAATACTTGAGGGACAGAAAAAGCAAACTTGGAGAAGGACTTTGCATGGTTTCACAAATTCCCATACAGAGATGATAATTAAGTGTGTAAAATTACAGTACCGCTAAGCCATTATGTTCTATAGCTCTTAATCCTCAGACACTCATTTTTCTTGCCCTGTGCGTTAACATCTAATGTAAGGTCCCACACCTACTGTTAAAGTTGGGATCTAGTCCGTAGCAGGGTTGATGACAATGGAGTGTCAGTGGTCTGTTGGGGGGGGTGGGCGGGGAATGGCATTGCAAGACAGTCTCTCCCCATGTGAAACAGAAGGAGGCTTCCTAGATCTTTGAAGGTCCATGCTAATGAGAGCTATCATCCTCTGGTTTTCTTAGAGCCCCAAGGTTGACTTTATTGGCAGTTGGATGCTGGTTAAGAAGATGTGGTATAGAGGAACAATGCTTTCTGCCCACATCTGCTGTATATCAACCCTGTCCCATCCCCCTTCCTCTCTTTCAGCTAAAATCTCATCTTATATAAGAAGCCCTTTCTGATGCCCCAGAATGCTAGTGTCTTCCTTCTCTTAATTATCTCCATATATCCATGTACATCTCCATTATCTGCACGTAGCTTGTTCGGACATAATTATTTTCATGTTGTCTCCTCTATTAGACTCTAAGCTCAGAAAGATGAGTTTAAACCCAGCCTGAGACATTTACTAGCTGTGTGACCCAGGGCAAGTCACTTAAGTGGTTTGCCTCAGTTCTTTCAACTGTAAAATGAGGATAATAACAGCACCTACCTCTCAGGGTTGTTGTGAATTTCAAATGAGATATTTCTAAAGCACTTAGCACAGTGCCTGGCACATAATAGGCATTTAATAAATGTTTATTGACTGACTTCTTGTTGAGTGACCAACTTTACATACATAGGTGAACCCTGTTTATAAAGGACAGGATTTCTGATAGGCTATAATATATAGTAGCATTCTTTTAGCTTTGCCTACCACTCACTGACTATTCCAAAGCACTACTGAAACTCATAATTTAAAACAAATTTGCATACCTAAAAATTAACCTGACCTTATTTCCTGATTCCATTTCTACACAGGTAAATTTACAGCAAGGTCTCTAGAAATCATTGCCAAAACTAAAGGAAAATTCTCCATCCCTGTCTTCCTTGATCATCATTCTATTTTTTTTTAAGATTCATTAATTTATTTATTCACTTCCACAAGATTTTGAGTTCCAGATTTTCTTCCCATCTTGTCCCTCCCCCAACCCCAAGACAGCATGCATTCTGAATACTCTTTCCCCTAATCTGCCCTCCCTTCTATCTCCCTCCTTCTCTTATCCCCTTCCTCTCCTATTTTCCTGTAGGGCAGGATAGATTTCTGTACCCCATTGCCTGTTTATCTTATTTCCCAGTTGCATGTGAAAACAGGTTTTTAATATTTGTTTTTAAAGTTTGGGTTCCAAACTTTCTCCCTTCCTCACTCCCCACCCTCCCTATTGAGAAGGCAGGCGACTCGATACAGGATATACATGTGTAGTTATGCAAAACACTTCCATAGTAGTCATGTTATAGAAAACTAACTATATTTTCCTTCATCCTATCCCACCCATCATGCTATTTTTGACAAAACTCTTCACCTCTCTCATCTTGGCTTTCAGAAAATGTTTTTTCTGTAGCTTGCCCTGACTTCGATCTTAAGGGACATCAGAGCTGGGACAAGGCATTTGTGCAGCCTCTACGAAGTCTACAGATTGTTTCTTCCTTTCCTTACCACCAGCCCCAGAGAAAAAGCCATCTATACTTACTTCTCTGCTTCCTCACCTCACTTCTCAAACCCTTATTTCACTTCTGGCCTCACCACTCAACTGATCCTGATCCTTCCAAGGTTTCCGGCAGTCCCTTAATTCCAAGTCCGGTGGCCTCACCTCCCTGAAAGATCTGACACAGTTGGCCCCCTTCTCTTCCTGGATGCTCTTTCCTTCCTGAGTTTTTGTGACGCTGCCCACACCTGGGTTTTTCAGACCTGTCTGGCCGTTCCTGTTCAGCCTCCTTTGCAGACTCAGTGTCCATGTCCTATCTCCTTGCCATGTGTGTCACTCAATGCTTTGTCCTGGGAGATCATTGGCTCCCTATTACCTCTCTGATGACATAAAAACTCCTTAGTTTAGCATTTAAGGCCAGAAGGGCCTTAAATGGCCAATCTGGCTCTAGTCTTCATTTCAGACTCATTAAACTTTCCTCCCCCTTATCCACTCTATGCCCGGGGCTGGGGAACCTGCAGCCTCAAGCCACATGTGGATTCAGTCAAAGGGCCATACTTGAGGACCTAGAGGGCCACATATGCCCCCCCCCAACAGGTTGGCAGCTGTCTTGGAGAATGGGATTGGAGCAGGGAAAGACTAGAAACAAGGAAACCAATTAGGAGGTCATTGCAGTAGTCCAGAGGACATATGATGTGCATGGACTGGGACAGAGGCTGGGTGAGTAAAGAATAGAGGAATGATATGAGAAAATGAGAAAACCTGGTAACTGGCGTGAGAGAGGGGAGAGTCAGGGATGACTTTGAATTTGCAAACTTGGGTAACTAGAAGATGGTGCCTTCAGCAAAAGGAGGGAAATTTGGAAGAGCAATAGGTTCATTAGGAAGCATCCGTTCTCTTTTGGATGCGTTGAGTTTGAGGTGTCTTCAGGACAGTTCAGACTGTGAAGATGCCCATTGGACAGTTGGAAATTTGAGACTGAATTTTAAGAGAAAGGACAGCTAGATTTATTGACACAGGAGTCATCTGTAGAGATATGCTAGAAATTTAACTGAAAATTTTTTTTACCATATCTTTAATCTTGGGCAAATGTACACTTCGTGGTTACTCAATAAATATTTTTACTTGATTAATATATCAATTTCACAAAGGAATTATATGGCCGAAAAAGACAAACTATTTAAACAGTAGAACAATAGAATATTTCTTTGACATAATTATTTTAAAATATTATTTTGGTTTTAAAATATTGGTTTAATAGCAATAATGATAGGTTGAGAGGTAATTTATTTAGGTTTTGTCAAATTCCCCATTAATCTGCACTTCCTCTCATATAAGTATAATGATAATATTGTGTATGTATATAATGATGAACCCAAGGCATTGCAAGATCTTGAAGTGCCTCCTGAATTATCAGAAAAAGATTAAATCTTATTTAGCATACTTTAAGTGCTAAGTGTATTTTATTGTACTCTAGCTCTTTGAAAATTGATAATTCACATATGATAATGAACTGGTAATCAGAATCTATCATTTCTTGATCACTGCAGGTAACAGAGAATTTATAGGATGTACTCCCTCTCTGCTACCTGCTGCTATAACTTTCTTTTGCAATGTTTTCATTACTTAGTTCTTCAGATCCTGATTCCGGACTTTCCCAAAGATCTCTTTAGAACTTTATGTTTCTGTAGACACAGCACAGGCTGTATGTTTGCAGCATCATTTCTGGATTTGCTTCATTTATTCTCTCATTCTGAAATGCAACTTTTTCTAGGATTTCTCTCTTGGGTGAGTGCAAATGAACTGGTGGTGAAGATTTGCCCCCACTCAACAAATAATATATACAACTGTGACATAAAGACCATGCTTTGAGACTGTCCTTGGATATAAGGGTGTCTCCCTTGGGAGGACATAAGGGTCCCTTGTTGATCCTATTCAATGTAATTAGTCAGTACTCTGTTTTCTCTTAGTATGGTGTTTATTAAATTGTCACTCAATTGTACATTTTTCAGGAGGAATTTTCGTATTTTAGGTATGTTCATGTGTATTGTGTATTCAGGTATATTTGTGTCTGAATAAGAAGCAATTGATATAGTCCAATCCGACAAGTATTTGTTAAGTACCTGCCATGTGTAAGACAGGGCAGTTTGACTTCAAGAACAGAGGACCTGCTTTGAATACAAAAAGCCTAGGGTTCAAGTCCTGCTTATGACACGTGTGAGCTATGTGACAAGGGACAAAACACATAACCTCTAATCTCTTGCCTGCAGACAACTCTAACGCTATAAGTTACATACATGCTGCCAGTCAACATTGGTGAATGTTGTGCATCTATGAAAGGAGTTTCCACCATCAGAGTTCCCCACATAGATGGATGGAAAGATAAGGTGAAAAACAGGCATGTCCTCATGTAGTTTACAAAAAAAACCACCGGATTTTGAGCCAGAGGACCTGGGTTCAAATCTCTGCTCTGCTGCTTACTAGCCCTTTCGAGCTTGGAAAAGCCAGTTAGGTCCTCTGGGCTTCAAGTTCCCCATCTATGAGTTGAGTAGGGTTGGATTAGGCAATCTTAATGATCTTTCCCACCTGTATATTTATAACCCTTCTAACCTACTAACAGACAATTTATTTACTTTGCTTCATCCAGAAGCCAGGATTTCACAGTATGTGTGAGGGTACATCACAGTTGATGGTAATGGTAAGAAACAGACTGGGGAGATTCATAATTGGATATTACTGTGGTAAGATTGAGTCCACAGTTGTGGTGAGGCCTAAAGGTTTGCTGTGACCATGCAGAGTTCTTTGCAAATTAAGCCCAAGATAAAGCTCTAGAGGAAGTACTTTGTGACCATTATACCCTCAGTATTTTGCAGGATCTTGTCGTTCAGTTGTGTCTCACTCTTTGGGAGCCCATTTGGGGTTTTCTTACCAGAGATACTGGTACAGTCTGCCATTTCCTTCTATGCTTCATTTGGCAGATGAAGAAACTGAGGCAAACAGAGTTGAGTGATTTGCCCAGGGTCACACAGTTAGTAAGTGCCTCCAGCTGGATTTGAACTAAGGTCTTCCTGACTCTATGGCCAGCACTCTATCCATTGCACCACCTGGCTGACAAATTGAGACATGGGAAAGACCTTAGCTTAAAAGGCCAGGGTCTCCCACAGCATCCAGGGCCATCTCCAGGTGTCTTGATCTATATCTTGCCACTGGACCCAGATGGCTGTGGAGGAGAAAGTGAGGCTGGTGACTCTGCACAACTCTGTCTCACTTAAATCCAATTTGCTTGCAAGTCATGGCATCACCTCCCTGATATCATTGGTTGTCTTCAAGAATGAAGGACAAACAACAATCTGTGAGTAGTAGCAGCTGCCCCACTGGGTAACCAGTTCCAGTTGGGCAATCTTTCTTTCCTTCCTTCCCTCCCTCCTTCCCTTTTCCTTCCCTCCCTTCCTCCCTCCCTCCTTCCTTCCTTCCTTCCTTCCTTCCTTCCTTCCTTCCTTCTTCCTTCCTTCCTTCCCTCCTTCCCTCCTTCCTTCCTTCCTTCCTTCCTTCCTTCCTTCCTTCCTTCCTTCTTTCCTTCTTTCCCCCCTTCCTTCCTTCCTTCTTTCCCTCCTTCTTTCCTTCCTTCCTTCCTTCCTTCCTTCCTTCCTTCCTTCCTTCCTTCCGTCCTTCCTTCCTTCTTTCCCTCCTTCTTTCCTTCCTTCTTCCTTCCTTCCTTCCTTCCTTCCTTCCTTCCTTCCTTCCTTCCTTCCTTCCTTCCATCCTTCCTTCTTTCCCTCCTTCTTTCCTTCCTTCCTTCCTTCCTTCCTTCCTTCCTTCCTTCCTTCCTTCCTTCCTTCCACCTCCTCTCCCTCTACCCACATAGGGAATCAAACCCTTGCCTGTGGGTGCTTTGCTCAAAGGAACATAAATTTTGATTGCTGAAACCTCACAAGATATCTCAGGGTTTACAGGTTAGATTTCTTTTTGAAGGACCGAGTCTTAAACCCAAATTTCTTGGCTCTTATTGATTAACTAACAGTAGGTCCCAGCCCAAGCCTCACTTGGTCATTGTTTGGTTTCTGAGTGTAAATAGCAGTTGTTTCTATTTTGGCCAGAAACCCTGATGGTCTTCCCCTCCCAGATCGCTTTTTTTTTTTTAGTAGGTAAAAGAGGCCATTCTTTGTCTCATCTCTTACCTAGTCTAAGTCACTGATTGGGTGTTGCCGCAGACAAACTGAGACCTGGGAAAGACCTTAGCTTCAAAAGGCCAACATCCCTGTTGCATTCAGAGCCATCTCCAATGGTCCTGATCTGTATCTTACCACTGGACCCAGATGGCTCCAGAGAAGAAAGTGAAGCTAGTGGCCCTCCCTCACTTAAATCCAGTTCACTTGAGAGTCATGATATTACCTGCCCGATGTTATTGGTCCTCTTCAAGAAAGGACGACAGACAACAACAACCCCCCCAGTATGTTGACCAGCTCTATGTATAAACCCAAGGCTAATAGACCTGCTGGTTGGTAAGATAACATTGTACCTATCTATAATTCAAGCTGACTTGGGAAAGGACCTGAGACGCAAATTTATCTGACTTTGTTGAAGCCAGACAGATGGATGGCTGAACCCTCCTGGGATAGCAGCCCAGGTAATACCACAGACTCCTGAAGATACCTGGTAGAGGAGAGTTGGGGTATAGGGAGAGGCTGTTGACAAACACTCATTATTAGCAAACACATGATAACTATATTAGTAGAAAATTACTTTCCTGACCACTTTTTTGACCTCTTTTTCTGCCTCTAAAACATCCAAAATCAAACCTGCTGATGCACTCATTTATAGAATTTGTGTATATTAAAACTCATGCATGATTGCAGGGTGGTGGATAGAGCTCAAGAAGACCTGAGTTCAAACAGTGCTACATCCATTGGTTAGCTTTGTGACTGTGGAGGTAAGTCATTTAACCTCTCTCAGCCTCAGGTTTCTCATCTATAAAATGAAGATCATGAGAGTACCTATGTAGCAAGGTTGTTGTGGGGATCAAATGAGATAATATATATAAAGTATTTTGCAAAACTTAAAGCACTCTATAAATGTTGGATGTTATTATCTCATGCTACTTAAGGTAAGTGAATTTTAAGACAGGAGGAAAAAGAAAAAGAGCACAATTTTTGTTGAGAATCTTTGTCCAAACTGAGGAAAACAAGGGTCTTTTATGATTAAAACAGGAAGGTATCATGAAGGAAATGGTGTCCTACTTTCTTTAGATTAAAATAATGAGAGACGGTACTTCTGGAATGTATTGAAATACTTGAAGGTCAAAATTTGGTGAGAAAAAAAGACAACTCCACAGAAACAAAAATAGACTTAGGAGACATGGAAAGATAAATTGTTGAGGAAGAGAGTATAGTAATAACAAGATTACTAGACATGCCTTATTTTTAGGAATTTTTTTTAACCTAAAGGAAATGGTAAACTACCAGCTAACTGGGAATAAAATAAAGCCACTGCACTGGGTTTTCTTTTTTAATTTGTCACTTTGGGGCATAAGAATATAGCATATTAAAAAAGAAGCAGTCACTATAATCCAAAAAGAAATTTGTTGGACTCATGATTTTTTGGGGGGCTAGGTTTTATGTTTTAAAATGTAATTCAGAGTAATGTTAGTGTGAGGTTTTTTTCTCCCAATAACTTAGAGGAAATGTTCTGTTTTGCTTGCTCGTTTGATGGTCAGTTGCATGGTTTCTTTTGAGGGCATAATCAGAATTGGGCTGCTCCTATCCCATATGTTTATAATCCTGTGTACTTGCTCAGCTCTTAGGTCATCTTTAAGGGTTTCAGGTTTAGCTGGTCATTACATTAACAGGATTACTTATTGGTGGTCAGCATTTCAGGTGCTTGGAACTGGAGGCTGGTAAATGAGGCAAGGTGTTGGATATTAAGGAAGAATGCTCTCAGCATTTCTGTGTCATGGATAAACCCATTTTCCTTAGAAGGGAAGGCATTCATCGTACTGGAATAGACCCAGAGAGGTCATTTCATCTATCCGTCTGCCTTCGGGCTGACTTCCTTTAAGCCATCCCAGACATAAGAGAATCGATATTACTCTTAAAGATTTCTTATGAAAAAAGACTTTATCCAATATCCTATCTCAGTTTTACCAGCCTTCATTGTCAGGAGTTTCTTCCTTCTATCCACCTTAAATCCTAAATGTTGGAATTCATTTCATTCCTTTTTATCACATCGTCCAAAGGACAGAATACCTAGTTTACCATCTTTTTGTATAGTAACTTTTCATATCCCCCAAACCCTTATTTAGCCACTCTTTGGCCTTTTCATCTCTAATGTAAATAATTATATTACTTTTAACCTTTCCTCATAGATCCCATTTTTCAACCATTTAATTCTTTTGAGTGATGTCCTCTGAATCTTCTCCAGATTTGCCATGTTAACCTGCCCAGAGGTGGGCAGGAGGGAACATCTAACCAACACTTAGTTTAACAGGGGACTTACTTTGTAATGTGATCTGACTCTTGATAATTGCTACTTGTTATGCCCTTCAGGTTGGCACTGGACCATGGATAACAGTTCTCTGAATATGGCCTTCCAACCAGTTGTAAATCCATTCAGCTGCTGGGTGGTCAAGACACAAAAGGCAGTCCTACAATTCCATATATTACGTCCATCCTAATGCCCCAAATAAGATGCCAGCCAGTATCAGTCATTCTTATTCTGTTTTCAAAATCGGGTTTTCAACTAAATCAGCTCCCCATTTCTCACCTGGAAGCTCTATTCCCAGGGCCCTGAGGCCTTAAAGATTAGAAGCCTACCTCAATTTGATATATTGCGTATTTCTTTTCCTGATCCAGTGGTTTTATCACTCAGGCAATGGAGCATGATTACCTGAATATTATATGAACTATCCTAAAACAGTGTTTACCTATATGAAGATTGATAGATTATAATATTTTACAGGTAAAGAAGTTACCCTTGCAAGTTTATAATTTCCTAAATTCCATTTCATAGACTATTTTCCAATCTACTCAGTATATGAAGATGAATACATATTCTACATTTAGTTTCTTGTAGTCTCATCTTTGAAAAACAAGCAAAAGTATTTTTTGACAAATTACTTATGGGGGGGGGGAAGTGTGCATGAGGCAGGATTGTGATTTCATTGGCCATATAACCGGTGTATATCAGAGATGAGATGTGAACCAAGGTCATCCTGATGCTTGAGGTCAGCTGTCTCTGTATTATACCATATTGCCTTTCACTATACTTATGTGTGATATCTTATAAAATTATTAAAAAATTAATGTAACATTTAGGCTCTACTTGTCTCTGTTTTTGAGTTTCCATTTGTGAAATATAAAAAAATATAGGCCTTATTAACCTCCAAGACTTAGTATGGTAAATAAGTAACAGTTCTCCTAACTTTTCTTTTTAGGCTTGTAAATTTCCAGTATTCTAGTTGGGCAATGAATCACTGACTCATTTCCATCTCACTGCCTTTATTGTATGGAGTTTCTTATTCTTCCATTTTTGAGAGGTATCCTAATATTGCTATAGTTACCTGAAATACACTACCTTCCATAAAATGTATTGATTTAATGGCAAATTATTCATGTATACCCTACCACACCCAGCAATTGGCATAATCAAGAGTACTATGATCTAGTACAGGCATATTAAAAAGCCTTTCCCTTTGTCATATAATTACATCCTTATTAATTTCATATTTATATAAGCTGTGTTTATTTATGACTCTAAGCTCCTCAAGAACAGGAACCAAAGTTTGTTTTGTATAGCATCAACACACAAGGGAACTTAATTGCTATGACTTGAAGTTGATGACTCTGTCTCTCACCTTTTTAACTTTGTATAGACTGTTCTCATGCTTGTGATGCAATCCTTCCTTGCTTAAATCTTTTAGATGTATGGCTTATTTCAGGGCGGAGTTCATGAGTCAGTCTCTCCAGTAAACCTTTCTGATCTCCTTAGTCATTGGTGCTCTTTACCTTCTCATATCGTGTAGATATGCACTTCTCTGTTTCCATGTTATGTCCTCCTTCCCCCACCATTAAAAGGCAAGATCCTTAAGGACAAGTAAACATTTTCATGTTGTCTTTGTATCCCTCAGATATAGCCAAATCCTGGCATATAGAACTCACTTTATAAATGCTTTTGGATTGGGTTGGATTATAATGAATTATAGGATTATGACATTATTATCCCTGTTCCAGGCTGACCGTTACAATTGTCACCTAACCAGTAAACTGAGATGAGAACAACTTCCTCTGAGAAGAAACTTGTTCATGACTGAGAAATGTGAGGGGAATCAATTAACAAAATTACAGGCACAGACTGTCATGTGATCATTATTGCTGTTACAAAACAGATGCTTTTTATTAACTGCCACTGTGGAAGTTAGATATACAAATCCTCCAAGAATTTGTGAAAATAAAATTATTCATTTTAATAGAAGGAGTGTTAGGAAAGGTACATGATGTTGTTTAAAATGAAATGTTGCAATCAGATGAAACAAATAATTTGCTTAGAAATCATAAGAAAATAAATATAGGAAGGCAGATTCTTTTGAAGCATCCCTTAACCTTCATTAAAGTCTGGTAAGACTTTCTTAAAACAGTTATTTAAAATTATTTTCTAACCCATTATTTAAAATCCCTGTTGAGGGTGATTCTGCAGGTTCCCTAGGTTCACTTACTTCACTGCCAAAATGCTTTTTCAAAAAACTCAGCCAATCTTATGAAAACATTCAAAGGACAACTAGCAATAGCTAATAGAAAATATGTAAGGTTTTTCCCCTTGTATCACCTTTATTGGCTATGCAACCAATTAGCTATTTCAGCAATATTCTGGCTGGCATCATTTGTTTGTTAAACAAAGAAGAAAAAAATTCAGAAACACAAAGAGCTCAAATATTTGTGATTTGTTCATACTTAGAAATATACTTCAAACCACATTTCTTCAGTTGAATCGTGATCATAGTCAAAAGCATTACTATCTCTGCTGTCCTTTTTTATTAATTTAGATATGTTTCTAAGATGAGAAATGATGTTACTTCTAATTATGGTTACATGTAGTTAATTTCCTTCCTTTTCTTAAGCTTAGTGTGAAAGGCAGTTCCCCCCCCACCAAAAAGGGGAAAAAAAAGTGATGTAGCTGATGTTCCTGTTGCCGTAGCAACAGATTTATTTATTAAGGGTTGAAATGACATGAGTTAATATACCACATACCTGCTGATCGGCAAACTCCCCTATTTCAGCACCAGTTGACAATTAAGTCCTGGACAGCTACAGCCAGGGGTTAATGTTACTCATTAGGAGAACTAGGTCATTACTGGGGAATCAAGGCACTTAAGGCAGCATGGGTAAAACACAAAATTCAGCATCTCAACGAGTGAGGGTTTTTATGTTAATTAACCTTATTTTCCTTGGTTAAAAAAAAATCTTATATGCACATGACAGTGGATCAATTAATTGAAAAAAAAAAGCTAGTTTACTTTCCTCTTCTAGTTGTCTTCATTTCCTTTGCAAGGATTTCATTATTTTATGGAAAATTCTTATGTCTATATGGTGAGTAAAAAGGGTATTAAAATTAAGAAGGGAATCATCATGGAAATCAGCTTTACCACAAGGGAATGAGCAAATAAAAGCCTTGGAAATGAAAATAAATAAGCTTTGCTAATACCTCACCTAAGGAGCAGAATATAAGCCCATCAGAGCTTGGAGATATTTAGAGGTACTTCTTTGCTTCTTTATTAAGCAGTTACATAGTTATTTGACCTTCAGAAACTGAAACTTTGGAGAAGTAATTCCAAGTGGTTTGTAAACATTCTATTTGCAGAAAGCTGTATAGTGATTTAACAAACAATAACTTTCCCAGTTCATAATTGGCTTTTTTTATTTCAATAAAATTAGATACATTTGTTGAAAGTTTTTATTAAAATGTCTGAGTGGGTGTTTTTCCACTTGATAAGTCATAAATAATGTATCAACCCCTTTCTGAGAGCTTTGTTTTCATAGTTTTTTTAAAAGATACTTTATGCTGAAAGGGGGAAGTTTACAGGGTGGAAAAAAGATTTATACCCCAGAATTCTATTTTATTCTCATTACAGTACTGATTCTATTGAAATAACTCCATGCAAGTCCTTTCAGTTCTATTTGGTGGCCCCTCAAAAGGAAATAGAAATAGGAGATATAAGAAAAGATGCAAGCTCTTCCCAATCCAAAAATATTTTTTGTTTCCAGTCCACTTTTTTTTTGAAAAATAGCATCAGTTTACTTTTGGACAGCAAGAAGTTAACTCTTGAGCTTTCCTCTGAATAGCCAATTAACCACTTGTAATCTTAATTTGTAATTTTTTTTTCTTTCAGAAGCAACTGATCCCTACTTTGAGTTAGGCTACAAGAAGCTTCATTAGGACACCCACCCCACCTTATAAATTGAAGAAAATTTTTCTTTCTGTTAGCATATAATTCTTTTTCTCCTTCTTCACACTTTGACTTAATTTATAATTATTATTGTGTTTGGCATTAAGTCTATAGATGGTAAAGTCCTTCAGATGCTACTTTCTAATTACATCATGCCCCAGAGTACTATAGAGCCTTCTCATGACCATTCATAGTAGAGATGCCTAACAGTCTACACTACAGAAACCAAATGGATGAATGATATTTATTGTCAATATGAATATATATGTATATATGTATATACACATATGTGTATATTATAATAATATATACACACATTTATATGCATATATGTGTCTCAGTGTAATTTGTTTCCTTTGTAGTCCTATATATTTTATTTCATGCATTTAAAGACATTCTGAAAAGTGGTTCATAGGTTTCACTAGACTGCCAGAGGTGTCCAGGGCACTGGGGGAAAAGAAAGTCATGAAATCCTTGACCTAGAGGAAGCCCTCCAGGATATTTGGTGTATCCTCTATGGAAGATTTACTGGAGGGTACAAAGAAGATAAACCTATCAGGAGAAAGTATGGATAGGTTAGCAATTTAAACTTTTGAAGGGAATAGGCTTATCAGGGAGATCATGAATCCATTAAATTGTTGTGATTGGAAATGAAGGCAGCAACTCACTTTCAGTTACTCAATTCAAATCAAGTATAACTTCTTATTTCCATGTTTTTCATAAGACAGGTTGTTAAAGGAATACCTTTCTGTCTTAATGCTCAGACATGGGTGCTTTGTGACATGATTAAAACTCCTCCTTGGGCTTTTCACATGTTGGCCAAGGTTCTGGGATAAATGAATGATTAAATTTAAAATATATATATATATTTATTAAATGAATGATTAAATTTAAAATATATATATATATATTTATTTATTTATTTATTTATTAAGTGTTTACTATTGTCAAGCCTTGTGCTGTATACTGGGAATACACATGAAAAAAAAATGTAGTCCCTGCCCTCAAGGAAACAAAATTATTTTCCTAAATCACAGGTCTGATGATCACACACACACACACACACACACACACACACACACACACACTCTCACACACACTCACACATTCAAGCAATAAGTGTGTGTTATTTCCAGGATCAAATATAAAATCACCTGTTTGACTTTTAAAGTGCTTTACAACTTGGTCCCATTCTACTTTTCCAGTCTTCTTACAGTCACTGGGTTGCCACCACTCCAAAACCCTGATCCCTGGTTTCCCTCACCATTCTTAAGATTCATCTCAAATGAAATATTTTGCAAGAGAACTTTCCCAGTTCCCTGTCCTCCCTTCCCATCTACTGTCTTTTCTCTGAGGCTACCTTTCATTTACACGCTATATATCAATCCTCTATAGAAAGTTATTTGCATGTTGTCTCTCCCATTAAAATGTCAAGTCAAGTCCTGATGCGTTAACTGTTTTGTTTTGTTTTTTAACTGTTTGAGGCATTTTGTGAGCTCCTTGAGGTTAGGGACTAGGTTTTTGCCTTTTTTTGTAACCTCAGCACTTAGCACAGTGAGTAGCAAAATAAATAAATAAATATATATGCTTGATATCTAAAAGGCATTCTAGTAAAGAAGGTCAAAACATATAAGAGAGAGGTGGCCAGGGATATGGATTTTTATTTGAAAGGTTAAAGGAAACGATAAGGAAATAAGGTAAGGAATGGCTGGAACCAGCCTAGATTAGCAGTGGTCCATGTGTAGTACCTACCACTCAGAAACCTTAGGACACTGGAGGAACTGGAAGACCTAAAGTGAAGAAAACTCATAGTCATTGGAAAACCTAAACAGATGAATCAGAGAGATCACGTGACCAGCAAAATACCAGACTAGTTGTTCTTGCAAACTTCTATAATCCTAAACTGCAAAACAGAGGAATTATATACCAGATATAGATTAAGTAGCTGAATCCATCAAAGAAGAAAGACTTCAAATAAGAAGACAACTCCCACGTAATTCACTGGAAAATTGTAATTCATAGGATACCCATTCAGCATCCCTACCCCACCTGATTCCACACACTTGTAAGAAGTATAAGAAAGCCTACATACTTGGGGCGCAGCTAGTGGTGCAGCCCTGAAGTCAGGAGGAACTAAGTTCAAATCCAGCCTCGGACCAAACACTCGACACTTACTACCTGCATGACCCTGGGCAAGTCTTAAATTGCCTTTAAAAAAAAAAACAAAAAACAACCTACATACCTGGAACTCAGGGTCCCATCTAGCAGTAGGGATCCCTCCCCCACAGCTAATACTCTGCCTGAATCCTTCTGACCACCCTGAAAGTGAATAGACACTGATTCTGTCCAGGCATATGAAAGAAAAGCAATAATGCCGGGGTAGCTGGAAGGAAAGGGAGATGGAGAGCCACAGGCTACAAGGGAATAAATACTGGGCCTCAAAGAAGGGGACTAGAACCCTGGCTGGGATCAGCCCCATCTCCTTGGAGATTATTCAAGCAGGGACCTGTCCCCACCAAATCCCACAACATGAAGAGGCAAAAGCCACCTAGCAGCCCATTGAAGAGGGGAGAGGAGAGGAAGTTCTGTGCAGTAGTAGAAGGAGAAGCCAAACAGTGAGTGGGGAATTCTAAAGGTGAATGAATTGAGAGAGAGAGAGAGAGAGATTTTTTTTAAAAACTAGCTCACAAGCAGATAAACCAACAGAGAGAATCGTTAAGACAGAAGGCAGAATGAGTAAAACCTGCAAGAGAAACCAGAGTACTTTGAATAATTATAATATGAAGGAAAATGAACCAATATTACCCGATGAAAGAAAAACTCCTATGGACTCCCCAGAGATCATGAAACAACAGCAAGAAACTCCAGAATGGTTCAAAAAAGAAATAAAACTCTTAAAAGAAGAAATTAGGAAGGAATTGAGTTTTTTATAAATTAGAGCTAGAACACAGAATTAAAAAACATAAACAGCAGGCTAGAAAAAAATTGAATACATGATGTAGAATCTCTCCAAAGAAGCAAAGTTCTGAGAGAGGGAATAACATATTTGGAATACAAAAATACTGAAGTGGGGAATTTTTGTCAGAATGAAAGGAAAGGCAATAATAATGTTAAAATAGATTAAGTAGCTGAATCCAAGAGCCCATGAATTCTCTATGAATGCAACAAAGATCCTATTGCTGTGGAGAGAGCCCTGGGCCTGGAATCGGGGAAGTTGTTGTGGTTCACTCATTTTAGTCATGCCTTACTCTTCTTGACCCCATTTGGGGTTTCTTTCGTAAAGATACTAGAATGATTTTCCATTTCCTTCTCCAGCTCATTTTACAGATGAGGAAACTGAGGCAAACTGGGTTAAATGAGCCCAGGTCACACAGCTGATGTCTGAAACCAGATTTTTTTAACTCTGGAAGATGAGTCTTAGTGACTCCAGGGGGCACTCTATCCACTGTGCCACCTAGCTGCCTCTAGGAATCAGGACTTGAGTTCTATTCCAATTTCAGACACTTACTAACTGTATGTTGCTAGAAGACCAGTGCTCCTGGGGACTTAGAAATTAGGAGCAGAATTCTTGCTTTGTAAATGGAGCATCTTTTTGGTGAGCTTGATACCAGACTGGTGCTGAATATAAGCACATTATGGCCTAAGCCAAGGTGTCAAACACGATGCCCCTCAAGCAGCATTTTGCAGAACCAGGTTAAAATGTAATTGGGAAATATTTAACAAAAATAAATAAAAACACATTAAAATATAGATAACATTATGTTTTCAAAATAAGACTTTGTGGCCATGGGGGATTTATATACCAGTTAGTGGCACCCATTTCTAATTTAAAACCTGTAGCCTAAGAGACCCCAGCACTAAAAGTTACCTGATCGGAACATCCGTATGGAGCTGCCCTACACCCAAAGCCTATACTGTCGAGTGACAAGCTAGGGAAATTCTCTTCATAATTCCTGCTTTGAAGCTGTACTCAATCATTAGAAAATTCTGTGTTGTCCCATGTTAAGACAGGCAAACTCCCTGCTCCTACTGGCATTATTCCTGTGATTAATCATCTTCTGAGTCAAAAAATCTTTCCTGCTTCTACCCCTTGTCCTTCCTATCCACATGACCGTTCCATGGTCTATATCCTCCTCTGCTCTCCCTCTGAGGCTTCTGGAACCCAAACTCTATTTTTAACAAATATGCCTTCATCTCAGATCTCACACTTTTCGATTTCTGCTGCTCTCATACTGGCCACTCTCTCTAGTACTTCGTGCTTCTTCTTTCATACGCCTTGACATACTCAGCCAAGAGGAGAGTAAACATAGTCCTTGATCATCCCTCTCAGTCCCAGAATTTCTCTTAGCCACTATCTCTTATCAACCTTTGCTCCATTAAGATTCGCCGTCCTTCCTCTACATCCCAAACATCAACCATCAACCAACCTCCAAGTCCTTCTTTCTCCTTTTTCAAGAAGTTCACTACTTGACTTGTAGTTTGCTTCTTCTTCCCTTCCCCTTCACCAGATAAACTCTAGACTGTCCTCTACTCTGGCATTCTTTGTCCCCTGGACCATTTATCTTGCTAGTCCCCATCTCTTAAATACCTTGACCATCAGCCTTCTCCCCCAGGAAATAGTTGAGGAAAAAAAAATAGCAGACCTCAATCGTGGCTGCAACAAATTAATATACTGCTGAACACTGCTGAGTAAAGATCTGTACCATGACTAGTCCTGCTAAAAAATTTTTTTAATCGAATCTTATCTTTTGTCATTCTCAATTGCAGGGCAGTTGGTTTATTCTTCCCTAATTGAATACCTATCACATTTTCCAGCATGAATATTCCATCTCCTCAAGCCTCCTATACAATCCCCTCCCCTTCCCCTGTCAGCCTAGAAGTTCATTTCCTCCTTACTGAGAAAGTAGAGGCTGTCCAAACTGACTGTTCTGCATTTTTTTCTCCCTAAGAAGAGTAGCCTATGCTCATTTTTTCTTCCTAAAAAGAATAGCCTATATGCATAGCCTCCATTTCCTCACTTACTCTGTGCAGATGACTCAGATCTACTCTTTCCAGCCCTAACTTCTCTCCTGACTTCCAGTCTCCATCTCCAGCTGCCTTTTGGGCATCTTGAATTGGATGTCCCATAGACATTTTGTGTTCGACGTCTCCAAAACTGAACTCGTTGTTTTTCTTTCCAGTCACCCAGGACCGCAGTCTAGGTGTCATCCTCGACTTTTCACTCTCCGTCACCCCTTATTTCTAGTCTGGTCATTTCCACCTTCATAACATTTCTCACATATGCTCCCTTCTCTCCTTTGACACTGCCACTACCTTTGTGCAAGTCCTCATCACCTCCTGCCTGGACTATTGCAACAGTCTGCTTATTGGACTGCCTGCCCTAAGTCCCTCCTCACTCCAATCTGCCCTCTACTTAGCTGTCAATTTGCTCTTCCTAAAACTGCTGTACCCTAGTTCTGGTATCTGACCATATCATTTGTCCTGTTTGTTAAACTCCAGTGGCTCCTTATTCCCTCCACGAACAAATAAAAAAATCTTCTATTTGGCTCTTCAAGCCTTTCATGACCTGGTTTCTTCCTACCTTTCCAGCCTTATTATATCTTACACCCCCTCCAGGTACTTTATGATCCAGTGACACTGGCCTTCTTCCCACTCCTCAGATATAACACTTTATCTCCCAACTCCTGGTGTTTTCTCTGGCCCTCCTCATGCTTGGAACTCTCTCCCACCTCATCTCTACCTCCTGGTTTTCCTGGCTTTCTTCAAGTCTGCTAAAACCCCACCTTCTATGGCAAGCCTTTCTCATTCTCTCCTAATGCTAGTACCTTCCCGCCATTGATTACATCCAAATTATCCTGAATATATTTTGTTTGTACACAGCTGTTTGCAAATTGTCCCCCCTATTAGATTGTGAACTTCTCGAGGGCAAGAACTGTCTTTTGCTTTTCTCTGCATGTCTGGCTCTTAGCACAGTGCCTGGCACTTCATAAACTTGAACAGACTGACTTCTTGCGCTCTTCCCATCTATCTTCGTAACTACCCCCACTTGAATAAAACTGTCCTAAGGATATCAAAGATCTCTTACTTGCTAAATCCAGTGAATTTCTCTTAGTCTCCATATCATAAACTCAACAATTCCTCTTACACTGCTGACTACTCCTTTCTGTAGCGTACATCCTTCATCCTTTTGTGATACTCTTCTCTCCTGGTTCTCCTCTTGACTCTTTGATCACTGCTTCTCAGCTGCCCTTTCTTTGTCATCTCCCTTCCTCTGAACTTGGTGGATCCTCTTTGGTCCCTTCTTTTTCCTCTCTTGGTTATTATATCAGCTCCTCTCTGTGAGATCAGTTCTTTTCTCTATTCAGATGATTACCAAATCCAGCTTATCTCATCTTTGATTCTCCTTTCTTCCTCACCCCCTACACACACACACACACACACACACACACACACACACACACACACACACACACACACACACACACTGGTTTTTTTTGGAATCTTATTAATTCTACTTCAGTGAGGCCTTTTGCATCTTTTCCTCTCTCTAATATAGCCTCTACCTCACATCTCACCTCACCTGTTACAGGGACCTCCCAACTGGTTTCCTTGTTGCCAGTGTCTCCCTTTTCCACTCTATTTTCCAGATACCTGAAGAAATAGTCTTTCTAAAGCAGAGGTCTGACCATATCATTCCCCAGCTCAAAAATCTTCAAAGGCTCCCAACTGATTCTAGAATAGGATAAAAATTTTTGAGACATTTAAAGCTCTTAACGGTCTAATTCTGTTTAAGTCTAGAAACTGTTTTAGACTGATTGCATAATACTCCCCTTCAAGCATTAGATATTCTGACCAAATTGCCCTACTAGCTCTTCCCCAACCTGGGCATTCAGCCCTTTGTACTTGTCTTTGAACAGGCCATTCCCAGTGCCTAGAATAGTCAGCTTCTTTCCAGATTCAACTCAAGTGTCAGGTCTTTATCAATCAACCAATAAAAAAACATTTATTTTGTGCCAGGCACTATGTTAGGTTCTGGAGATACAATGATAAAGAATGGAATAATCTCTTCTCCTAAGAAGCTGATGTTATAATGGGGAAGATAATAAGTACATATATAGTTATATTACATGTTACCTATATATTACATATGTAGGTATTTGCCTGTCACATAAATTTAAAGTGAATTAATAAAAACATATGGAATGTAGTTAAACACAAGATAGTTCTGGGGGGAAGGCACCAGCCTATTTGAGGTACCTGGAAGGGATTCATAGAGAAGATTGTGCTTAGACTTAAACTGGAGGAGAGGGATTCTGTGATGCAGTTAAAGAGGGAGAGCATTCCAGGCAAACCAAACACACTGAAATGGGACTTGTAGTTTCATGTCCAGTATGAACAGACCATAGAGTGTGGGGGAATGGGGGGGAGCAGTTTAATGTCCAAGGAGGGTTGAAAGGTAGATTGGGGCCAGATTGTATAGGGATATGAAAAATTAAACAGAATTTTGTATTCTGTACTGATGTCAATAGGAACCCCTGAAGTGGAGTGATCACATGGTCAGGACTGTGTTTATGGAGAATTACTTTGACAACAGTGTGTAGGATGGCCTGGAGATCAATTAGGAGATTGTTGCAATAATTGAGGCAAGAGGTGATAAGGAACTGAACCAAGCTGATACTATGAGTAAAGAAAAGGAAGGGATTGGGTAGGAGAGATGTTATGAAGGTAAAGATTGGCAAGATTTGTCAACTGATTGGATACATGGAATAAAGCAGAGTGAGGAGTCCAGGATAATGCCAAGGTTATTAACAGGGGAAACTGAAAGGTTAGTAATGCCTTTAAGAAAAATAGAGGAAGTTGGAAAAGAGAAGGGTTTGGAAGGAAAGATAATGAATTCAGTTTGGAAATGTGGAGTTTAGGATGTCTCCAGGACATCCTATTTAAAATGTTCCATCAGCACTTGGTGTTGCAAGACTGAAGCTCAAAGGAAAGACTGGGACTAGAGATATATGTCTGGAAGTCATCTGCAGAGAGATGAGAGTTAAACCCATGAGATCTGTGAGATTACAGAGAGAGAGAGAGACAGAGACAGAGACAGAGAGAGACAGAGAATATAGAGGGACAACAGAGTCTGGGAAAAAATCTTTGGGAACATCCCCAATTAGGGTATGCAATGTAGATGATGAGCCCTCAAAGGTTGTTGAGAAGGAGCAGTAAGATAGGTAAGTGACCAGCCCAGGGAGACTAATGTTACAGAAGCCCAAAGAGGAAAAAATATCCAGGAGGAAAGGGTAGTCAGCAGTGTCAAATGCAAGAAATGAGGACTGAGAAAATCAGATTTGTCAATTAGATGTTATTGATAACTTTGAAGAGAACAGTTTCAGTTAAGTGATGATGTCAGAAACCGGATTGCAGAGTTGAAGAGTTAGTGCTCACTTCCTTAAATGATCTTTTATTTACTTATTTGTAGACATGCTCTTTCCCACCCCACCTGCTGAAGGCCCTCAGTTCTTCAAGGTCCATCCAGCTCAGGGTTGTCCACTCTGTGAAGCCTTTCATGACTTTAGCAGCTAAAAATGCTGAGATTGTTCGTGGCGCTTTACCAGGACCTCACCTTTCCATTTAACACATTTTCCTTTCTGTCTCAGTTATTTGTGTACATGTCTTTACTTTTCTCTTCTTTCCTCTACTCCACATTAGATTGTAGACTGCTTAAGAGGAAGGTCTGTTGCAAATATCTTTGTATCACCTGTGCCTAATTCAGTAACTGGCAAATAGTAGGTATTTAATAAATAGGTATCACCATCAGAGCAAAGGTGGCACCCCTTTGTCTCCTCTATGGAGATCAGTGTAGAGCAGAGTATTGTGAAATTTTGAAAAGAATAATTTTGTAGAAAACATCTGGTTAAACTTTTCAATCCTTTAATTTAGAAAGTTAATCATAAAATCATCATAATAAATAATTTTATGGTGTATAATACAAAGAACTTTTCTATTTAACGTATCACTTTGGCCAAACATTCCTTTCAGATTAAAATGGATTTAGATTTTGCTTCTTGACTTCATTCAACTCACCTCTAGAGAGAGAAATGATTAAATAAAGTCATTATCTTTTTCTATCTTCATTTTCAGCTTTCTCAAAACAAGTACACACTGTACAGAAAAATGGAATTGAGATACAGAGCAAACACTTCTAAGGAGCAGCATCTGCCTTGTAAATGTAGTCTATAAAAGGCTACCAAATGTCCCTTCACATTTTTTATGATTGTTAGATTATTGCTAAAGCTGGATGGAGACGTTTTTTTCTTGAGTCTCTTACATCAGGCACCCACACTGTCAATATTACAAATTATTTCAGTGTTTAAAAAGATGGCTGCCATGAGCCATCAACTTAGCAATGTCAGTTTCATTTAAGGAGAATCTGATTTCAAATATGCTTCAGAATTGTTATTTGGTGTAAGGTGCGTCTTACCTTTTAAACTGCCACATGGCCAGTGAGTTCACTGTTGAAGATTGCGTGCAGTGATTCCACCTAACATCCCTTTTAAGATGCAGCCAACTCCTGATTACCTCCTATAATGGACCCAGAGTATAGCTTAGAAAATTAAAATCCACTGATTAGCCCTAAACCTCACATACAAATTCATTTGGACCTTCTTCCCCAAACCACTTATTAAAATTGCTACCCTGTGATAAAAATGGATTAATCTGAGTTTGGCTCCTCCTTTCTCCCCACTTAGAAGAGGTACTGATGAATAGTGACACAGCCAAGTGGCAGGCAGCAGAATGGAGAGAAGAGGAACAGCAGAGAGGAGTGAGGAGTTTGAAAAATACACTAACTAGACAAACAATCCCTCACTAATCTTGAATTGTTGATGCACATTTTTTGCTATTTTATATACATACATATTTATATATATATATATATATGTATATATATATATATATATGTATATATATGTATATGTGTTTTAATTTAAAGTGGACAGATGTACCAAGCAGTAAGAAGACAACTGTAAATTATCTGCCAAAGAAAGCAAAAAAGGTTACACCTCCTTATCCATTCAGTCAGTCAGCAAGTATTTATTATATACCTGCAATGTGCCAGGCCTTGTGCTAAGTGCTGGGGATAGAAAGAAAACAAACAAACAAACAAAAAAAGAAACCCCAAGCCATACTCTTGAGGCTATGTTCTAATGAAGAAAACAGCCTGAAAATATTTAGATATGTACAAAATACATACAGAGTTTATGAAGGTGGAAGGCATTAGTATCTTGGAGGACAAGGAAGGACTTTCTGTACAGAATGAGATTTGAGCAGGCTCTTGAAGGAACCAGGAAGAATCAAAGGCAGAAAGAAATGAGGGAGGAAAGCATTCCAAGCATGCAAGGATAGACAAGGCAAAGGCATAGAGGTGTAGAGCATTGTAACTGGACCTTAGAGTGTGTGGAGGGGAACAGATACCTTCTAAGAAGTATGGAAAGGTAGAAAGGCACCAGATTGTTAAGGGTTTAAACATCAAAGAGAGAAGGTTGCATTTGATTTGGGGGCAGGGGAGCGGAGGGGATGGGGTAATATGATCAGACCTGTGACTTAGAAAAATTACCTTGATAGTTAAATGAAGGATGAATTGGAGTGGGAAGAAGGCTATTACAGTGGTCCGGATCAGACATGGTGAGGACCTAATTCAGGGTTTGTTCTGAAGGAGACATATGCAAGAGACTTCGTGAAGGTGGAAACAAGAAGATTTTGCAATGGAGTGGATATGTGGAGTGAGAGTGAAGAGTAGAGAGAATGCCGCCAAGGTTGCAAGCCTGTGTGGGGAGCAGGAGAGTTGGGGGGAAGGGGGAAAGATAATGGGTTCTATAGGAAGAGATTTGTGACTATAGCTTATCAAAGAACTAGGGCTGGAAATACTGATTTAGTAATCATTTACATAGATAGATTTGAATCCTTGAAAGCTGATGAGATCACCAATAAAGAAGAAGCCTGGGGAGATACACAGTTACGAGGTGTGACATGGGTGGAGTCAGCAAAGGAGACTGAAAAGGACCCTTTTTGACAGATCAGGTACAATAAAGTATAATATGAAAGCCTAGAGGAGATAGTGTCCAAAAGAAAAACTTGATCATGGTGTCAAAAGCTGAAGAAAGGTCAAGCATGACTGGAATTAAGTCCATTGGATTTAGCAATTAAGAAATCATTGATAAATTTGGAGAGGAAAAATGGCTATTGGTCACAACACATTGTAGAGGATTTAGAACAAAATAAGAGGAGAGGAAAAGGAGGCACTGATAGTGGCTTTCACTAGGAGGTTAGCTACAAAGGAGACATAGAGGACAGTAGCTAGCAGGGATAGTCCTTTCCAGTGAAGTTTTTTGTTGTTGTTTTTATCTTTTGAATAGGTAAGAGGTAGGTTGGATTGTAGGCAATAAGGAAGGAACCCTTAGAGGGAGATTGAAAAGAAGAGAAAGGATGGGGATGATAGGGCAATCTGCTGGTCAAGATGGGAAATCTTATAATATTTATTTCCTGTACTACTTCTGGTACTTAATCACAGACAGCCTCATCATTTCGTTTTAACATTTCATGTAGGTTGATCTGGTAATTCCTGCCAGGGCTGTGTCTTTCATTTATTTGTACTCAGTTTGTTAAATCTGCCTAAAAAGGTATACCTTTTTTATTCACTGCTGTTATTTTTACTAAATTTACAAAATATATTGAATTAAAATATCAAAGAAGAAGACTAAGATACATTTGAGGAATAGGTAGAATTTTTTCTCCCAGAAAGGAGGAACTATGTGTTATACTTCTTTTTTTCATCCTCATCATTTATCAGAATACTTTGTTGTTGAATAAATGGCCTGCCTGTCATTTTTAGTGAATAATGTTTTATATGAAAGCATTAATTTGTTCTGTGGATAATATAGAGGTTAAATATTAGGAGGTATGTAGCTTTAATGGAAATATTGTCAGTGGATTGGATGGGTGAAAATTCAAAAGATCAGCTTCCTATTTCTTTACAGTAGTAATTGATTTTCTCTAAAAGGCATCAAAGATGACATTGGAACTTGGTTGGCCTCTGCCTCCTTAGATGAAGTATACTAGTCACCTAAGGGCATAAAAAGTTCCACTCATGTGAAGTCAGAGCTTTCCAATTTAGTAGATTCAACTTGGTAGATTTTTGAAGATTGTAGAAGTCACCTCACCCTGCCCTGTTGACCTGACACATTTCCATGTGGAGATGAGAGAGGGGGACCTCATCTAGAAAAGCTGGATGTCCCTGTATCTTTGTGGCATTTCCTTTTTGGATTTGGGCAAAGTAAACCTCCCTCTGTTGACAATTCAATAACTTGTGAGTGTCTCATGTCATCCCAACACTGAACCTGAACTTGTATTAGGTATTAGACCCACCTCTAACACTATCACAATGTTTTAGTAGAAGTAAAAGAGGAAAAAGATTAGAATTTCTCAAAATTTTAATTAGGATGAGTAAAATTGAATAGATGATTCTCAACTGTGAAATTATTTGCGGGAAGAAAAAATATGTTACCATTATGGAAGTGTTCTCAATATACTGAGACAGAAATATATTCTCTGGTTTACTTAATCCTTCCATTAATTTAGTCACCAAATAGTTGGTGAGCAACTACTATTATGTGTAAGGCACTGGCACAGGTACCTAATCAAAAGCATATATCAAGGTAGATACCTCTACTCCAACATCTTACTCTAATGCTTCATCATGAAATGAAGATTATCTTTTGATTCTTCCAACTGATCTCCCTGGCACAAATCTCACCCTACTCCAATCTATCCTTAGCTCAGTGGCTAAGGTAATTTTTTCTAAATCATAGGTCTGATCATGGCAGTACCTTGACTAAGGAGTTGTAGCGGCTCCTTTTTACCTCCAAAATCTAATATAAGCACTTCTGTTTGGCATCTAAAGCCTCCACAACCTGGTTTCTTCCTATCTCTTCAGACTTCCTACACCTTTTTCCTCTCCATGTGCTCTAAGATGTAGCTACCCTGGCCTACTTTGCCCTGTTGCCAGTCTTATCAGTTTGTAAAGGCTTTGATTACTGGCATAGTGTTAAATCTGAGGATTAGCTTAAGCAAATTTGGAGGTGTTCATTGGCTACAGAGTGGTGACTTTTTTTGTATGATAAAACTCAAAGACTGTCTGCTAAGTCTTAGGGGAGTTAACGTCAATGGTCTCCACCAATGAAAGCACATACCATCAGTATATCAAATTAGTTTGTAACATCAGAGTATTTTATCTTATATAGTATTAAGGTGGCATTTTGTTCTAAAGCATTTTTAGAGTCAATAAACAACTACTTTGGGATCTTGTATACTTTAGATCAGAGGTGTCAAATTCCCGGCGGGTAGTATGTAGGTTCTAAGTGCAGCAGATTAAAAGTTTTTGTAATTGGGAAATTTTTTGTTTGTTTTTGGTTTTTTGTTTGTTTGTTTTGTTTTTTTCTTTTTCTTTTTCTTTTTTGCGTGAGGCAGTTGGGATTAAGTGACTTGCCCAGAGTCATACAGCTAGTGAATGTTATGTATCTGAGGCCAGATTTGAACTCAGGTCCTCCTGTCTCCAGGGCTGGTGCTCTATCCACTGTGCCACCTAGCTGCCCCCGAAATGTTTTAACAAAATAAGTAAAAATACGACATAGATAATGTTAATTTGTCCATCTTTGTTGACTTTAGGGTCATTTCCACCTCCTCTATGAGCACAGTTGAAACTGTCTTTGAATCAAAGATCTGGAACCAAAAGAAACCTCAGATTCTATATTTAGTCAGTCATTAAACATTTATTAAGAGATAGTAAGGAATCAAGAATGACACCTAGGATGTGAGCCTGAGGGACTGTGAGGATGGTGTTGCCCTTGACAATAATAGGGAAAGCAGCAGAGGGAAGGGAGAGGATCGAGTTCCATGTTGGACATGTCGAATTTGAGATATCCAGTTTGAGATGTCCAAAAGCCAGTTTAGAGGTTAGGGCAAAATAGGTAAATTTGAGACTTATCAGCATAGAGATTATAATTAAATCCATGAGTGGTGATGAGATCACCAAGTGACATAGTTATAGAGGGAGAAAAGATGAGGGCCCAAGATAGAATTCTATAAGATTCCTATGATTAGAGGAAAAAGGATACTTGAGAAGGAACGGTCCAACAGGAAGGAAGAGGAACAGGAAAAAGCAGTGTCCCTAAAACCTAGAGAGAAGAGAGTGTAAAGGAGAAGAGGGTGTCAGCAGTGCCATAGGCTTTAGAAAGGGCTAGGAAAATGAGGAGAGAGGAAAGACCATTGCATTTAGCTGTTAAGAGAGCATTGTAATTCTAGAGACAGCAGTTTCAGTGGAATGATGAGGTCAGAAGCCAGATTGTAAGGGATTAAAAAGAGTGAGAGGAGGAAAAGTGGAGGCACCTATTGTTCTGGGGAGTTTGTTTTGCAAGAGAGTAAACTGAGGCCTAGGGAAGTTAAATGACTGTCCCAAGGCAGTAGAGGTGGTAAGCCTCAGAAGTGGAGTTAGAATCCTTGTCCTCTGATTCAGATCCCATACTCATTCTACTGTACTCTGCAATATTAGAGTCTCACTTTCATTGATAATGACAAGAGATAGTTATTCTAAATCTGTGAAGTTCTTTTCTATCGCTCTTCTGTTGTTGTCTTTCTACCAATTCTGTCCTTAATTGTGCTGAGGATTTACTTCGCTTTGTTGGATTTATGACTAAACTTTTTAAAAACTGGTATTTAACTTCTACTACTATTCTGTTTTATATGATAACATCTTATAATCTTTCACCATCCTTGTCCACAAGAGTTGTTTTAATTAATTTTTCATCAGCAAAAATTGACCTTCTCTCCACCCCTCAACTGAGAATAAAAAGAAAACAAAACCCTTGTTATAAATATGGTTATTTAGCAAAACATTTCTTCACTGACCGTGTTTAAAAGAAAAAAAATACACACATACCTATATAACAGTTGATAGTCACTCCCTAAGATTCCCATTCTTTGCCACTTCAAAAGGAGCTATAAATATTTTCTTACATCCTTAAGGTTTATTTTGCTTAAAACTAATCCCTCTCTAATCTAACAACCTTCTAATCCCCTTCTCTCTTGTCCCCTTTCCCTCCTATTTCCCTGTTGAGTGAAATCTATTTCTGTACTCTACTATGTGTGTGTGTGTATGTGTGTGTGTGTGCTTGTGTGTGTGTGTGTGTGCTTTCCTCTGATCAGTTCTGATGAGACTAAGGTTCAGGTATCAGCTGCTTCCCTATCTTCCTTCTTGTCTGTATAGACTTTTACTTGTGCACTCCAATTATGAGATTATCTTCACTAACCTGCTTTTCCCTTCTCCTTACCTTCAGTGTATTATTCTTCCCCTCTCTTTCCATTCTTTTAAGACCAAGAAGATATAACTGAACCATACCCAGAGCCTTCTGTCTTATTAGATCCATCCCCTCTATGATTCTTAATGATGATAGTGTTCAAAAAGGACACGTGTTATCTTCCCATATTAAAATGTAAGCAATTTATTCTGAGTTAGTCCTTTATGGGGTCTAAATTGTGATCCTGACTGTGGCTCCTTAGTTCTTAGATTCTTTCTTTTTATCTTTCTAGTAATATGTTTTCTGGATTTTGTCTATAATGTTGCTGGGAATTTTCATTTGGGAGGTTCTTTTAGGAGATAACGAGTAGATTCTTTCTATTTCCATTTGGCTCTCTGGTATAGTTTTCTTTTCAGATTTGAAAGAGGGTGTCTAGATATTTTCTTGATCATCTATAAGATTTTATAAACAAGTGTATACATATATTATATACACATATATACATGCATATATACATATGTATAAACACACATATGCATATATATTATATATGTGTATATATATTCTAAATTGACATTGACCTTGGCTGTCTGGATGGCAGATTAATCAAATGTTTGTTGAGTAAGATGATTTTTACTCTCTTTTGGCCTCTACAATGTGGCAATTGATTTACATTGATTACACTTATGAAATTGTTCTAATTAGTGCACATGTCCTTTCTCCCATATCCTATTTTTGTCATCAATAACTTGTTTAAATGGTTCAGGTTGGAGTTGTCTTAATTGCACTTTCTATTTTACCCTCATTTTTTATTCTTTCTTCTCTTATAATGTTTGATATTTTCTTGAACAAGTAGATAGTCTGACTTTATAATCAAAGTTGAATCTGGAAGGATTCCCACAAGAGTTACAAGTCATTTTCTGATCTGTTAAAATATGATCAGTTTGATTTATTGTGATGCTATTCAGTACTCACCATATCTAGTGCCTTCAGATTATTTTCTCAAAGAAAATATTCATTGTAGAATGAATAGAATATAATGAATTATATAAGCTTATGTATAGTCAACAAATCTTTGTTCTCTCTCCCTGTCTTCTTCCCTCCCTACCTCCTTCCCTCTTCTCCCTCCACTTTTTTTCTCTCTCCTTCCCTCTATCCCTTCCCCTTCTCTATTTCCCTCCACTGCTCTCTCCCTCTTTCTCTCCGTTGCCCCTCCCCAATATCTCTCTCATTACTAATCCATATTTTCCAACATTTTTGTCATGCTTGCATATTCTTACCTTTGCATGGAAGCCACCAAGTATCCAAGTACGTGTTAATTAAAGTTAGATCTTCTTAAAACCTCCCTTAGCCTCAGTCTCCTCATCTGTTGAAAAAAAAAAAAAAGGAGTTGATCGAATTGGCCTCTGTAGTACCTTCATGCTCTAAATCCATGTCCTGGAATCCTTTATTCATACAGAAATAAAAACAAGATTACTTAAGGTGGGAAAGAACAATAACAGCTTAGGATGAGGTGGGCATCAAAAGAGGCTTTTATTAGAAGTGGCATCTGAGCTGAGCTTTTAAGAAAGATAAGGATTCCAAGAGGTTGAAGTGACAAGAAGGTATGATCTAGGCCCCTCTACAAAGACACTGATAAAAATGATTGGAGGCCTACTGTGGGGAGCATATATAGTAGGCCAGTTTGTCTGGAACGTACAGTTCATAAAGGGGAGTAATAGTATGTGGCGAATGAACTGTACTAAGAAAGATTAGAAAGAGGGTAACTAATTTTGAAAGCTGTTGGGATAGTCCAGCTACCTTTTTGATTTTATATAATTGCAATTTCTGAAACTGTTCCCTCACCTCATTCCCCAGCAAGGAGCCTTCCCTTGGAGCAAAAGAAAACTGTTAGGCAAAATCTTAAAACCACAATAGCCAAATGCCTCGTACCCCAGATGTCCCACAAAAAGAAGATGCTTTAATTCCTCATCTCTTCACAGAGCTAGAGTTGGAAGTGCCTTCCCAAGCCATCTACTCTAGCCTCTTAGTTTTATTTTGTTGGGGTTTTTTGTTGGTTTTTTTTTTTGGCTAGGCAATGAGTCATAGTATAGCCAGTAGTGATTCCCTGAAGCTACATGTTGACTTAAAAAACTACCAATCAACATTATCTATGCTGTATTGTATTTTTATTTATTTTGTTAAACATTTCCCAATTGCATTTTAATCTGTTTTGGGCTGCAATAGGAATTTGTCTTCTGCCTCTAGACCAACCTTTCTCCTACCCAGTACCCCCAGCAGTTGGGTTGGAGGGCATTGGAATGAGTAATGGCTACCTTTCTTTCTCCTTCAATCTTTGGCCAATGATTGGCCAAGTATTTAATTTGACCAAAAATATAAAATTGACTCTACCATTCTATTACATAGAGCATCTGCAAGACTTTTTTGTTCTTTTTATAGAATAGCAATCTTACTACCATAAATGTAAATAAATTTAATGGACACATGGCATGAGCTCTCTTGGGAAGCTTTCATTATGAAAATTGGAGTCCAACGTGAAAAAGCAGTAGCAGAAACAAAATTCATTTATATAGCTATATTACAAGAACAACAGATTGGAAGTTAAGTCTCCAGTGCTGCTCCGTGAGATACTGTAAGAATCAATGAATAATAGAACTGGTGGAGGGAAGGGAGGGGAGTGGGAATCTCAAGAAGTTATCTGGTCTGTCTCTCCTGCCACTAGACAGGTATATTTCTGAATAAAGTCCAAGCATCTTGAGAGGCTGACAACATAAAACAAATACTCCTTAACTTCGAATATAAGGCCCTCCACAATCTTGCTGCAGCCTACCTTTTTCTCACCTTATCTCATGATATGACCTCTCCTATATGCTCTCCTCCAGACAAGTATTTATTTTGTCAGATCTCTCCTAGGTATACTTTACATAAATGAATAATTTCTCCTTTTTTTCTCCTTGATGTTTTCTCTAGATAATAAAGTATTATTAAGTAATAGATAATAAAATGTTGACCCACCAAGAACCTAATCAGCCTTTATTAATGGTTGGAAGTCTCACTTAGGGAAATTAGTTGGCACAGGGGATAGAGTGCTGGACTTGGAATCAGGAAAGCCTGAGTTCAAATGTGGCCTCAAATACTTAGTAACTGTGTGACCCAGGGCAAGTCACTTAATATTTCTTTGCTTCACTTTCCTCATTTGTAAAATAGGCATAACCATATAATCACCTCCTTCACAGGGTCATTACAGAGGCAAAATGAGATGATATTTGTAAAAACACTTTGCAACCTTAAAGTGCTACATAAATGCTAGGAATTATTGGCTATTATTGTTCACTAAAAAGAAGTGATTCATCCAGAATTTTGTAATGATCACTGGCAAATATAATTAGAATCCAGATGTCCTAACATTTTCCCCTTTCCCTCTAGGTTGTCCTAATATTTTGAGCAAATGTCTTTAAGTGATATTTCATTTGTTTTTGTTTGGGGTTTTGTTTTGTTATTTGAAAGAGAAGGGAAAAGAGGAGAAGATTTACATTTGGTTAAAAGGATATATTTGCACTTAAAATTACCTTTTTGTTCAGGTTTCATAATTTTGCATTCGCGTTTTGGCCATAAAGAACAAGTAACCAGAAAGTCAATGAAACCCTAGCTCATTGCTGAGTCATAGTATAGCCAGTAGTGATTCCCTGAAGCTACATGTTGACTTAAAAAACTACCAATCAACATTATCTATGCTGTATTGTATTCTTATTTATTTTGTTAAACATTTCCCAATTGCATTTTAATCTGTTTTGGGCTGCAATAGGAATTTGTCTTCTGCCTCTAGACCAACCTTTCTCCTACCCAGTACCCCCAGCAGTTGGGCTGGAGGGCATTGGAATGAGTAATGGCTACCTTTCTTTCTCCTTCAGTCTTTGGCCAATGATTGGCCAAGTATTTAATTTGACCTTTAGTCTTTGAAAAGGACAGTGGCTTACAAAAGTCTCTTTAACAGCTTGATTGCTGTTTTAGTTGGAAAAAGAGAAAAGCATTCTTGTCAATTTTGTGTGTCACACTTTTCTTGATTTCCTTTTCAGGATTTTTGTATGAGGGAAATGCATGAAAGGAAAACAAACAAGTCAATAGGTGTCATTGACTTATGGCTATACACTTAGTTCTTTGTAGCTTTATGGGGAATAAAATAAAATTAAAAGACATTGTCCCTTACTCTAAAGGAGCTTAAAACCCAGTCGGACAGACAAATGTTGGATTGTATATAACTTTTAAATTTCACAATGTACATATAAAAGTGTGATATTTGACTACAGAGCAATAGAAAGGAAAGTTATTGCAGTCCATTGAAGAAAATTAATGATCCACATCAGAAAACTGACTTTGGACGTAAAATGTAGTTGTGATGGGGGACTTTACCTAAACAGACATCTGCTTGTCAGATAAGTCTCCTCTTTGTGATAAAAGCTAAGGTCATGAGGAATAGTCTGCTGATAATTTTATTTTTCAGAAGTTTGATGAAGTGTGATATAGTAAGTCTTATTCTACACTACAGTCACTTAACAAGGAGGAATTGGCTGGTTAAAGGGAAATTATGGGAACCTCAGAGGAAAGTGGCCATGATATCTTGTTTGTGGTGGTTAACAAATAGAATGATGAGCATAGTCTGGTGTGTGTCCTAACTTAATGAAAGTGGATTTCAAACGATGAGAAAAAATGGGTAGGATCTCATGGTCTGAGTGTTCTAATTACAATTTATTCCAATGGGATGAAAGAGAAGTGTGTCTAAAGAAACTGACATGGCTGCACAGGGAGTTCTCTGATGAGTTCAGAGATACACACACAAAAAAAATGAAAACATGGAGATACAACCTAAGTTGAAGACAAGTGAGAGGTGGATTTATAAAAAGAGTATGAGGGAATCCAAAGTCTAATCAAAGCCAAAACTTATGAAAAATGCAAGAGGCAAAAAAAAAGTTTAAAAACCAATTTGGGAGACAAGAAGAAGAAGGAAGGAATATGTATGGTGAGTGGAAAGATATAAATTAATGTAAGAGAAAGCAGAAGTGTCCAACTTGTTTTGCTCTATCTTTTCTACTATTAAAATTATCTTCAAAACAAAACAAGGAGGGAAAAACTGATTTCTGAGGACAGGTAAAAAGGTAGTAGAAAGATCTTAACTGAACTGAATTAATTAAGTCACATTGTTCAAGCAAATTATATCCCAGTATGCTTTTAAAAAAGGGTCAAATATGATTAATAAACTGCTATGGGTAATCTTGTAGGAATTACAAAGAACACCAGAAGGTCCACGGGATGGCAAACTAGAGACTAGTGATCTTTATAATTGTTCCTAGAAAAATTCTTAAATAGGTTTTAGAACACTTTACAAAAAGGAAGTGGTAACCCCCATGAAGAAGAATGGATTCAGTAATAATAGTTCATATTTGTGTAGTGTTTTAAGGTTTGCAAACTGTTTTATATGGATTATCTCATACAGTAGTCTCATCTCATTTCACTAAGCATCTCATGCCAAACTAACTCCATATCCTTGAGGGTTGCAGGACTGATAATAGGTTAGAGCATTAATATAGACATGCAAATGTAGTATATCTAGATTTTGACAAAGCATTTGACAGTACTTGTGGAGAAGGTAGAGGGGCATAGGTTAAATGAAATACAGTTAGGTGAATTCCCAGCTAGTTGAATGATTGTACCAAAAGAATATTTATTAATGATTGATGAAATGAGGGGCTTGGACAAATTTTCCTCCAATGTCCTTTTCAGTTTTATATCTGTGACCTCGAGTCAGCCTAGAGGAAGGTTTCTACTGGAAAGCCACCAGAATCTGCCAGCTTGGTATTAGTATTTTATTCAGTAACTTAAATGAAGACATAGTTGGACAATGCCATAGTTGCTATGGCATTGGAAATGGAACAGGATGGTTCCTATAGCCAGTATGCTAACCAGCTGAGCAGACATTTTGTGGTAGCCATTTGTTTGTAAGGAACATATATACAATCACTCACGGATTACCTATGTAGGATTTGATTAATTGTATATGTATGTGTTTATATTTAAGTATGTTTTCTTATTAATATATTTAAATACATATTTAAATTAATTCCACTGAAAGACTCTAAATTCTGAAGGTTTGGTATATGGAAACTTTACTTGTTTATTCTAATAAAGTTTGTTACTTATAGTTTCTTCTTCAGCTGCATTGACTGCTGTGGGCTTCAAGTAGCACTTTGCTTCTTTTGGCCTTGTAAATTGTGTTTGTGTGTATACATATATATATGTGTGTGTGTGTGTGTGTGTAAAACTTTGTAAGTGACATATAAATGCTAGCTATTATTATTATAAAGATGTTTTTACAAGGAAGTAACCAAAATACTTCATGACTAATTTGATTGTTATCTGGTACAAATACATCCTATGCCATTAGTTACCAGAAATCAATTAATCCTAATATATGATAAATCAGTGGTTCATGGAACCTGTCACACTTGGAATGCCCCCACCTTTCTGAGGAAACAATAGAATATAATGCAATAGTCAGCAGCCTGGGTTCTTGCTGAATTATGTAATTAGGGCCAGATTTGGATCTAATGGAATTGAAACTTGAAAACTTAAGTAAATAAACAGTGAAAGACTGAAGCTGCAAGAATTTGGTTTATATTTAACTTTTTCTTCTTTTCTGCTGTATTATGAAAGGCAGTGGATAGAACCATTCAAATTTTCTGTTTGTTAGACCCTTTAAGAAAAGAGGACATGCATAATTAATACTGTTTATAAAACTAAAAAATGCAGCATATGTAACAACAAGAACACATCATTTTGAGCAACTCTTTACGGAACAGACATTCCATATTGTGTTCATCTTCCTCCACAATCATTGCCATGACAATCTGGTGTGCTTAGCAGTTGCTGCTGAGTAAGGGAGACTGTATCATATAGGAGTTTTCCATGTCAGCCAAAAAAAACACATCATTTTCTTTGGGTTATAGAAAATAAGACATGCCGTTTACAGCATTGTAGCATTTCCTTCACAAATTCATTTCTATTTTGGTCTTTTTAATCATAAAATGTTTGGAGTGTTTTGTTAGTGCCTTTCTCCTTCCTCCTCAAAGTATTATACATAGTCTTCTTTGTTTTCATCTTTTACCACCACCCCCATCTCCAAGAACATAAGCTACTTGAGGACAGGTAATGATTTTGATTGTTGTTTGTTTTTTTTCTTTTCTGAGTGAGTTGGACATAATAGGTGCTTAATAAATATTTTTTGGATTCAGTTGTGTTAGATTTATTGGATTAAAATCCCTTTCAATCTGATTGAGTTCCTTCTCACTACTGGACATGCCCAGGGGTAGCTAGGTGGTGCAGTGGATAGAGCAACAGATCTAGATCAGGAAGACATGAGTTCAAATCCAACCTCAGATACTTGCTAATTGTGTAACCCTGGACAATTAACCCTTAACCTCTGTTTGCCTGTTTCCTCAGCTATAAAATGGGGATAATAATAGCATTTACCTTACAGGACTGTTGTGAGGATTGGATGAAATAACAACTGTACAATGCTTAGCACAGGGTGTAGCACATAATGTTTTCTACAGAAATGTTAATGATTATTATTATAATGCTCACAACTAAATACTAGTTAGAAGATAAGATATTAAAATTTGTTTCACAGAAGGATATATTGAAAAGGACATTAGAAGTAATCTAGTAGAAACTCCTATCCTAGGAAAGAATCCCCACCACATCAGACTGGCATCTCTCATTTTTGTGCTGAATACTTCCAGTGGCAGGAACTATCTATTTCATGAAATGACACATTCAATTTTTGCATGACTGTAAAGAACTCTTCTGTACGTGGAGTCTAAGCCTGCCTTTCCGGAGCATCCATCAGAACTAGTTCTGCTCTCTAACTAAAACAAGAATTCTTTCTTTGAGAAGGAACTGGGAAGAAAAGTATGAAAAGGGAATTTTAGCAAAAAAAAAAATCTATTAATTCCAGGCCATGTTACATTCACTTTTATGTGTATAATAATAAAAATATTTTTATGTCTATTAAATGGGATTCTCTGTGATGCAGGTTTTAAAATATGGCTGTCAATGTATACAGACAAGACCATGTGACCTTTATTGTTGATTATTTCCTATATGTAGAACATTGTACTGTTCTCTGGGACAGATATTCTTACCCTCGAGTCCATGGGATTTTTTTTTATAACAGTATTTCAATATAATCGGCTTCCTTTGTAATCCTGTATATTTTATTTTATGTATTTAAAAATATTATTCTGAGATGAGTTCCATAGACTTCATCAGGCTGCTGAAGGCATCCATGACACCAAAAAGGTTGAGAAGTCCTGTTCTAGAATTAGAAATTGTGCCTATCTTTAAGGAGTTTACCTTCTTAAGGAGAAAAGACATATGAAAATATGTAGAAAAATAGTAAAAAAAAAAAAACAACAGACAATCCACATAATGAATTAATAAGTAATGGAAGAATATTTTTAAGTAATGAAGGATTGTTAAATAGAGGCATGCTTCAGAATCAGGTGGGATTTCTTAGGGAATACTACCTGGATTAAGTGAACTAAAAATCAAAGAGGCAGTAGGCAACAAAAAAAGTGAGTAGGGGAGAGATTATTCCAGGTGGTCAGTACTACTGTTACTTTATAGATGAGGAAACTAAAGTACATAAAGATGAAACGACTACCCAAGGTAACCGTAGGCACTATTTGAACCAAGGTACTCAATTCCAAATCTGTTGTTTATTTGTTTTCTCCCATACTATATGATGCTAAACCTCTTCTCCCCTTTCCCTTCCATTATTCACATCCTTCCAGTCATTAGCCATGGACCACTGTCATCATCCATTCACCTTCTCTACTTTCACTCCAATCCAACTAGTGTCTCTTTTCTTCCCCATGATTACTAACCTTCTTGGAAAAGTTGTCTATACTCAATTCTACCACTTCCTCAACCTCTTGTAATTAGGCTTTCTCCCTTACTAACTTACTAAAATTTTTCTCTCAAAGGTCACCAGGTGCAACCTCATCACCAAATCCTTCTTGACCACTGTATATTTTTTTACACTATTGACCACTCCTATCCTCTCTTGGTTCTTATCCCAGCCTTTCTCATCTTTCACTAACACCTAATCCTCTTTCAAACCCTGCAGTGTGGTTATTCCTCAGGGGCACAGGTCTGTACAGGGCATAGAACCATATCTGTGGAGGGTGGTGATGGTTACTTAAGGTGTTTCAGCTCTCCTCAGGTTGTACAACACAGCCAGCCCATACTCTGTGCCGAAATGTGTTCAGAGACATGGTCTTCACCATCTGTTTTTCTCTCTCTACAATCTGACAACCTCATTTCCTCCTAAAATTTCAACTACCATGTGTGTATGTGTGTGTGTGTGTGTGTGTGTGTGTACATACACACATACATATATTTAGCAAATCTGTATTTTCTGAATAGATTTGTGTCTCTACCTGCCTATTGAACATCTCTACCTAAATGTCATGCTGGCATTCAACACATCCAAAACTAGGCTTACGATCTTCTTCATGCCTGTTCTTTCTACTATGGTATTTGTCAGTGGCACAACCAATAACAATCTCCTGTGGTAGAAAATTGGGTGTATGTTTTCTTAATTCTTCCCATTCATCTTCAAATAAGTTATCATAACTTCTCTCCTTCCGCCTCCAATTTCCTTTCACTTTCTTAGTACAGCCTCTGCTTGAAATTTATAGTAGTCTAGTAACAGGTACTGCTCTTTCACTTTTATTCCCTTTTATTCCATTCTTCATACCACTTCCAGAATATTTTGTCTAGTGCATCTATCAGTTCATGTCATTCCCTTCCTCAAAAATCTTCACTGGCTCCCTTTGCCTATTGAGTAAATTTAATATTTCTCTGCTTAGTATTTCAGACCCTCCACAATCTGGCACCACCCTACTTTTCCAGCCTTATGTCACATTACTCCCCCACAGCGTACTCTGCATTCCACCCCAGCTGAACAGCTCTCTGTGTGTCAAATACATCATCTGCTTTCTTGCATCTATATCTTTGCTTACACTGTTTCTCTTGCCTAGAGTGTCCTTACTGCCACCCACTTCAAATGCCTGTTCCACTTCAGAGCCTTCCTTGTTCCTTCCTGTTGTCAGATATATTGATTCTTGAATCACTCTAGTGCACTTAGCCTGTAATATTGTGCATTTTAGTTCATGACTTGTACCTCTTGGATATTTTAAGTTCTGGCACAGACATTACATTATAAACTTTGTATTTTCTCCAGCATCCAGAGCAGTACCCTGTAAACATGAGCATTTTAAAATTATAATTACAACAAAAGACATTTATATAGCAAAGCACTTACACATTTTCTCACTTGCATATCACAACAACCTTGTGAGACTGGGCCTACAAATATTATTCTTCCCATTTTATAGCTAGGGAAACAAAGGCTGAGAGAGAAAATAATTAAATTTCCTTCTGTCTCCAAAGCTGCCATCCTATGAACTTGCCCATGGTCATGAAGCTTTTTAATGCATAAGTGAGATTAGAGTCCAAGTCTTGCCTCACTCCAGATCCCAGCATTGTTTCCACAGCCTTCTGTATGCCTCATAAGAAAGAAAAATGTATTGTTATAAGTAACAGATGTGGTCAATGTGGCTGTCCGGGAAAGTCCCTTAACTTCTTAATGTCCTCAAGCAACTCTGTAAGTCTCTATAAGTTGGCCCCTATCTGCATTGGTAGAGTTCCTCACACAGACCATACCAATGAAATCATAGGTTCAGTAAAAGATCGATTTAAAATTAAATTAAATAATGCAGTAATTATTTGATTCATATCACTGAACTCTGTATCCCATATGCTTTCTGAGTCCTCTAAGTCATTGTTCATGTTTAATATGACAGTATTTATGAGAAGCATCCCCAAAAAACCACCCAAGTGAATATTGTCTTAAAGAGTGATGGTATTTCTGCTACTGCATTCTTCATTATTGTTTGAGATTAAAACAAACCTGGTTCTTCTTATAGAGCAATGGATATGATTCTACCTTAAGGAGTTACTGGTTAAAATAATATGATTCCATAAGACCTCATAATCCCAGAGGATTATAAATATGATTTCAGATGTTAATTAGTAGATGCATTTGTTTTAATTCATGACACCAAAAATATTGACTAAATTATAAATTAACACATTTAGGGTTGCAGATGTCATTTTTCTGAAGATTTCCTGAATGACACAATTTTCATATCTCAAAGTGATTTGATCAACTTGCAGATTTGTTCTCCATCATTAGCATGGGAAGGAGAAATGCCATTGGCAATAGAACCACTATTTTATTATACAATAAGGAGAGTAGAAAATTCCAAATAAATTGAAAAACAAATATTTTAAAGACATCTGGTCCACATCTGTCTGAAATAAGATAATGTAAAACAGTGTAATTAAACACAAGAAATACTGTAATATTCACACCTTGGAATGTAGAAAATAACTCATTCCATTTTAATTTGATTTACTGAATTAGAGAAACTTTTACTCATTTGTGTGTCCTTTAACCTCTCATTCTGTCATTACATGAAGACAGACAAGCAGCTAACGTTTTTTAAAAAACATTTACAGTGTTTTTGAGATGGCTAAAGGAAGGAATTATTTGTATTCAAATGGTTTGATCTAAGGTTTTGCAGAGTTTATAAGTATATGCAGACTTTAAAGGTTTGGGTTTTTTTTTTAAGTATTTAGGACCCTCCAATTAACAACTTAAAAGCCCAAGGCCAGGATGGGGTAGGAGGTGGAAGAAACTTTCAATTTATTTTTGCCTCATCCAGTGCACTAGGGAATCAGATGCCTTCTATAACTAAAATACCTATTTACAGAATTACACTTTGGTACTTTTTGTTCTTTCTTTCCAAAAATGTACTTAATTGTGTTGCTTCCACAGAGGAGAATTAAGGATCAGGAAGATAAAAAAACATCTTTTGTCTATTCCCATGACCGGTATAGAAATGATGATGATGTCTAAAATGGTCATTTTTTTTTATCTCTGCCTAGTCTGAGTATCCATTCAGGGAAATGGAAGACATATTTAGCTTTCTGTAATTTGGCCTTTAGAATTTGAAAGGGTGAGAAATTTGTCTGCAAAAGAAAAAGCAAGAAAAATCCTTAAAAATGTAATATCACTAGGTTTTGATCATGAGTGATAGCTGTATAGAGGTTTAAAAAAACAACAACCAAAAACCAAACCTGACTGATGGTATAATGTAAGGTTAGAGGTCAGAGGGATAAACTCAGGTTCTAATGTCAGAAGCTTCTATTACCAAAAATAGACTACTATAAGAATTGATGCTGTAGTGAATAAAATACTTTTTTCCTAACATGTGTATACTAAGATAACACTACATTCTATATATTTGTTTCTAGGGAACATGATAAAGATCCAGAAAGTTTTTTTAGGTCACTCCTGAGACTTCAGGAGAGAGGCTTAAGTTTCCACGTGTCCGTTCTTGGAGAAACCTTTACGGATGTCCCAGGTATGTCTTTTGAATCCTCTGATTTCTATTTCTATACATGTCATATGCTCTTCAATTTGAGTATTAATTTTTATTGATTCTTTTTGTCAGGGTAATCATGATGAACAAAAGATTATGCAGTAAAATTAAAGCCTGGTTCAATTAAAAGAACACTTAAGTAAGCATTCCTTGATTTAACTTGGAAACATGAAGTTATCTATATTATTAAATATATTTTTTACAATACATCCTTGTTGTAAATAAAATACATAGCTCTAGGCATCTTAGTAGTTATGGGAATTGGGAATTTGTGATTGGATATTAGAACCTTTCACCTCTGGGTTGCTGGTTTGAATTCTGCCCCCATCCATAATGACTGAAATGTCTTACCATCTGTTTAGTGGCCTGTGTGAAAAGATTTTACCATTTCTTTGTAATTTGGAGTGGACAACAGTCCCTCTCACAGCTGGCACTACTCACTGTGCTTTTTTTTTTCCTGATCTTAAAAATGCACTCAATAGGAGCTAATGGTAGCATTAGAGAAGTTATTTAGACCATTAAAGTAACTGGACACTTTCAGTGCCACCATCTTCAGTTTGCCTCCATATTTGTAAAGTGTTTGATCTTTCATAAGCACTAGTCTATATGTTCTAATTTTTATATTATTATCCAATATTAATTCAATTCAGGAAACATTTATCAAGCAATTGATGTGTACAGAGCATTGTGCTAGTTCTTAAGGGAGACACAAAATTAGATAAGACATGATCCCTGCCCTCATAGAGTTTATCGCCTAGTAGAGGGATGTGATTAAAATAATACACAGTCAAGGCTTTAGAGAAGTACCAACAAAGCATTGTGTGAAGTCTTAGGGAGAAAAAGGTTGTTACTGACTAGATGCATCAGCACAGTGGCATTAGAATTAAAGTAGTAATTCAGTAGGCAGAGATGAGGAGTAAGGACATTCTAAACAGAAGGAATTGCTCAAGTAAAGAAAGATAATTATGGAACATCAAAATCTGAAGAACTAAAGCTGAGAGTAATGCATAGAACAGTGAAGGATGCTAGCAGCATCACAAAGGGCAAGTCAGTATCTCTTTACATCAGTTTCTTCATCTATAAAATGGAGATAATAATAGCTGAGTCTTTTACCATGTAGAGTTGTTGGAATAATTAAATATGTGGATAGATAAATAGATAGATAGATATGTGTATGTGTATATATAAATATTTATGTGTATCTGATGACAGTAGTGATGGTGATATTGCGTGTAAGTAGGCTATAATATTATCAAACATGATGTGTAAAAGAAGTAGACATAGAAGATGCCATTAGAGAGAGAGTCAAAAAAGGAACTGAGCTAGTCATGTAGTGAGGTAAAAACAGATGGATAAGCCCAAGACAAAATCAGTGACCATAAAATATTGAAAGACTGAAGTCTTTTAGAGAAAACATTTAGCATGTTTTGGTAGATCTTCTGTGGAGGATTTATGGGAGGAATTGTATTGAGTGAGAAAGTAACGGACTGATTGTGATCAGCATTGTGGGAGGGAGGATTTGTATCAATCATATGGATCCATTAAGTATCAAAGCATTAGCATATTTAAAACCTGATTACATTTTTATTATTTTGAGACCAGCCAAACTAAAGTCATTTTTACTCTGCATATAGTATGACAAGAAGTTGTATTAAGACAACCATGTTTTTTCTTTCCTACAACTGTTACAAGTCTAAATATGGACAGATGACAATGCTGTTTTTGCAGAGGGATTAAAAAAAAAACCCTTACAAAAACAGGAAAAAATGTCAAGTGCCTAAATTAAAAAGGTCAGGCCACTTCAGGTCCTGGGTTGTAGTTATGTGTTTGCTGATGCTCTAATTAGATTTGGATTTTCTAGATTTGATTATAACATAGATCATGTATCGAGAGCTAAAAGGGACCTCTGGGGCCATATAGTCCAATTCCCTCATTTTGTAGTTGTGGAAACTGAGGCACAAAGAAATGAAGTGACATGCCCAAGGTCACATAGGTAATAATACTGCAACATAAACAAAGTTAATTTGTAAAAAGGGGATACTAGCATTTGCACTACCTACCTGTGAGGGATGTGCTTTGTAAACATTAAAATGTCACATAAATATGTCATTGTTATCATTAGTATTACTAATACTGTTGTTTTAGCATCTTCTTCCCCTTTTTTGAATAGTCTTTTTTTTCAGGGGTGGACACAGAGGTCTTAAGAATAGGAAGCTTACCTCTGAGTTATGTTTAGGGCCTGTACCATGATTCCCAACAATTGATATGTTAGGGTTGCTTCATACTTTTAAAAGCCATATTATTTCTTAAATTTTTCTGTATAATTTGTGGTTTCCAAGTTCTCATAGCATGAAAATAGGGTAATGTGGTTTCTATAGAAGCTTTCTCCTAAAAGGCTTTTACAAAACATGCTTTAAGTTACTGATGGTAGTTTATAGTCATAGGTATAAAACTCCAGCCTTGTTACTTTATATGAGTAAATCTCAGAGGGTAAGTGACTTACCCAAAGTCACAGTCTAAAATTTCGTAGAACAAAAATTTCTCCTGCATTCCCCAAATAAGAGGGTTTCCCACCTCACCCCCATCCCTAGGTTTAATTTTCTTTTTCTAGGCCAGAAGCATAGTTTTTATTACAAGCCTGTAGAGGACAAGTGCAAATAGATAGAAAATGAGGAATTTCATAAAATAGGAGAACTGAAGACAAATGTAAGGTCTGGCTTTTTTTAATACATTTTCCTACCCTTTAAAAAAAATTAAATGATCCCAATTCAATTATATTAACCCAGTCATAGTTCATTCCTCTTCTTAACTTTCAGTTCCCCAGAATACAGCACCTTCACCTCACACCCTCCCACCACCCTCTGCATCAAAGAAAATATTCCCCCTTGCCATATCTTTATTTCGAACTATGAAATTATCATCATCACTTTTATATAGCACTTTACAAATATTGTCTCATTTTAACCTTACAACAACCCTGGGAGGTAGGTACTATTATTATCCCCATTTTACAGGTAAAATAAAATCTGAGAAAGACAGAGGTTAAGTGATTTTATAATTGTTTAATTATAGTAGGCAGCCAGTGAGCACTGCCAGCCTGGATACCTTTTGTAGTTTCTAAATGGAAAATAGGCAAGTCTCATAGAAGTGTAGTTAGAAGCCAGTAATACCTTAAAGAATTTCCAGAGGACCCATCCAATCCCTTCTTCCCCGTCATCTTGGTCTTTGTGAAAATGAAATGTATTATTCTTCTGCCAACATAAGTCTAGTTAGTGTCAGAAGTTTACACAAGCCAACACCTTTATATTCAGAGGTGCCTCTGTGGTGGTGTTACTGAATGTACATATATGCGTAGGGAGCTAAAAAGATTTATTCTTGGTAGTACTTTACCTTTTCCTGCAGTCTTTCTGCCATATAAAATATCCATCAAACTTCAGTTTTGTGTTTGAAATACAGAGTCTGCAGCACCCTCAATGCAAGTATTTTAGTTTTCACTGTTTCCCATGACAAGGTCACTTTAGTGGCCCTTAACCATGAACTGAAATGCTTATTTTTTTCCCTTAAAAACAACAGCAAATGCTTAAGATCTGAAATCAATGGAATGTGTATTCCTAAGAATTTCCCACAAATGGTCATTTTGAACAAAATATCCTTTTCCTTGAGCAGCCAAAATCTTAGCTTTTAGAGTTCTTTCCATATTTCAGACATTATAGCAGAAGGAATGCAGCTCTCAGGGCAATTAATGTCATGAAAAGTTGTTGAGAAAATAAAAACTTGAGCTAATACTTCTACAGAAAGAAAGCATTCTGGTGCATATTTAGTTTTAGGTTAAGAACAGTATTTGGGCAACTGCTGGCTTCTATTTACTATCACATAAGTGATCATTGCTGTCATAATTATATCTTCTCCTTTTGTAAGCTCTGAAACAGCTGTTTTATAACTCTTTACAACTTTTTCCCCAGCCTTATACCCCAGGTCTTCGAGACAATCTCTTTGTGATAGGATTCACCATCAGTCCAGCTAGCCATGTGGTTTAAAGAGCCATGGTTAGAGGAAGATTTATAAGAGTCTGAAGACATTTTATCACTTGAATAGTTTGTTATTGACCCTTAAAAATGGGAAATGGGTAAAAGAACAGACATCGACACAGAGTTGCATTTCCTAGAGAAGTTGTTATAAATCAGTCACCAAAAAGAGGAGACCAAAAGAACTTCAAAACTGCCATCAGTCAGCACATCCCATGCTCCTTGCCAAACACAGAGCTATGACAGCCAAAGGTTTAAAACATTAACTCATTTGAAAATATTATAGAAGAGAGCAGTGGAAGATTATGAGCAGAGTTGCCTCATAAAACGTGAAGCGGTGAAGGTAAAAACAAGTGTACAGAAAATTTTGTGAAAGACCCAGTTAAATGAATTCATCTTAAGAGCATTTAGGGATTAAATTGAATGAGGACCACAGATAGATGAAATATGGGAAAGACCTACCAAAATCTCTGAAAAAAAATCCCTTCTTCCATCAAAATGAAGGGAGCCACCACATTTGGATTCTTAACACTGCAATCCCTGATGTGCTGGCACAGTGAATTAGAAATGGCATTAAAGGAAACAAGATGGGAAGAACCACTAAAATAGACCAGGTATACTCAGAGGAAGTTCATGCTGGAGGCAACACAATTTTGAGGGTCTTGAGGGAACAATTCTCAAGGTATATAAAAGAGGGAAGGACACCAAAGGCTTTGGGGAAAAAAAATCTTGGACCTTATTATTACTGGAAAAAAAAAAGGTAATTGAAAGAATAGCAATAACTACTGACCTATATACCTACTTTCCCATCTTTATAAAAATTTTGTGAGAATAATCTACATACTATTCAAGGGGTATAAAAGGGAATTGCCAGGTTTTCACAAATAATAATCTGCAGCAGACCACGTCTTTACAGTCACAATTGCCTAAAAGTGACAAAGAAGATAAGATCCCACTGCATATTATTGGTTGAATTTTTAAAAAAGATTTAAGCAAGTAAACTAAAATGCTGCCCTAAAGTTTCTCCTTCATTATCTATAGATATACAGCATTACTGTCGTTTTGGGGTAGAAAATTGGGGTCATTTAAAGCATTGCACAGCTTCTCAAAAACAGCCCTGTCTCTTCAGGCCCACTTTAGATTCAGTTCATTGTCCATCTGAATTGCTGCCCAAGATAGATGTACTAATGGATCTTTTTTTATGAGTTTTCCATTCTACTAGCTATCATAATCTGGACATAGGCATTCTTCACCCACTTGGTTTTTCCTGTGTGCATAGTTAGACTTTATTCTTTTGGGCAATTATACGTCTTAACTAGTACATTCTATAGTGTTCCAGGATTTGATGTATTTAAAGCACACAAAGTGACATCTTCAAATAGAAAGAATTGGAGGATTTCACCTTCTGTAGAGGATCCCTCTACTGTTTGACTGTGTGCTAGACAAATTCAAATATGATGGTGAATATACATCTTTCTGTTTTATGCCACACTTGATTGTAATGATCAAGCAGCAATTGGAGAAGGTTTCCCTGTTGGTACATTTCTCAGAGAATCTTGCATCATTTGATTTATGGATAAGACACCTCATTGGAGAAGAGCCTTGAAAGCAACATTTTGCTCCATTAAATTGAATGCTTTTTTATAATCAACAAGCAGTAAACATTGAGCTCTTACATTTTCTATGTCTTTTGGTCAGTTGTGCAACTGTAAAAATATGTTGTACCATGGAATTGTAGAATACTATTTGCAAAGACCTAGCTTACTCTCTTTTCATACTCTTTTCGAGGATTTTGTTGATGTAGGCTCTTCACATAAAAATTGGAAGTTACGCACTTATTCAATGGTTACCAATATTTTCTTGGTCACTGTTTTTGTAACAATAAAATCTAAATTTTTTTTTCTCAGACTTTGACAGCCTTTTTTTAAGTTACCTTGATAATTCATCTGTAAGTACTTTCAAAACTGTGTCTTTATTCCAAATTTCATCTGCTTCTACTTGGTCCAATCCAGCTTCTCTTTGCATCCTTATTTTCTTTAGTGTTGTTTCTCCTCCCTTATACAGTACATAAAAAACTTTATAGTAGGGTCTAAGTGTGGTAGCTTCACTATCACTTAAAAGTGTTCGCTTTAAAACCTGACAGATCGTTTACATGTTTTCATTTGTTTGTTGTCTTCTATGTAACTGTACATCTTGCAATGCTGCCTTTGCTTGGATATTATAAGGATAATTCACATTGAGCATATCTATTAACCTTCAGGTGTTTTTCAGATAAACATCTATCTGGCCAACTTGTACATATGACAATGATTTTTAAACCTGTGTACTTTTAAAAAAAATTTCTGCTACTTTTGATTTTTTTTAGGTTCATCCCAATATTTTCTCAGAGTACATTTTTTAATCTTTATGTCATCTACTATGTTAGTTATCCCTCCCCAGCTTTGGGTTGTCTGATATCTTAATAAGAATGCTGCTTTATTTTTATCCAAGTAATTGACTGACAGAGACAAGCATAGATATCTGGGATGCTCTCCTCACTAGAGGCCTTCTTCCAAGTTGACATGAAACTGTGGATAAATACTTTTGGGGTCTGACCCTTCAACCCTTTCTGAATCCATCTTCCTGTCTAGCCCACTTCACTCCCATTGTTTCTACAATAATAGCATGAAAGACTCTGTCAGTGCTTTGCTAAAATCTAGGTACTATATTTTCCTTATTTACCAAAGTAGTTACCCAGGAAAAAAGAAAAAGAAAATGTATAAAGTTCGGCATAATCTGATTTTAATGAAACCACCCTGCTTCCTTTTCTAGCTATTCATTCACCTTGTCTTTAATGATGCATTTTAGAATTTTGCCAGAGTTAGATAAGATTCACTGTCCTGTAGTTTACAGAATTCATTCTCTTCTCTTTTAAAGAAAATATATACTGACCTTTCTATAAACCTTTTCCACTCTTTACAGTCTTTCAAAGATCATGGACAGAAATCACTATCTGACAGCTTTAAAAATTAAATTTTATTTCTTTAATTAACAAAGCTATTTTCTCTCCTTACTATTACTACCTCCCCCCCTTGAAGAAAGGAAAAAAGAAAGAAAAAGAAATTAGAGCAAATACACATAGTCAAGAAAATCAAATCCACTTAATTGGCCACTTCTAAAATATATGCCTCATTCTGTATATTTAGCCCCTCACTTCTCGGGCAGGAGGCAGATAACATGCTTTATTATCAGTTCTCCAGAACTGTAAGTTGATCATTGGTCAGAGTTCTTGTGTCTTTCACAGTTGTTAGCAATGTTGTTATTGTATAAATTGTTCTTCTGGTTTTGCTCATTTTGCTCTATATTAGCTCATATGAGTCTTTCCATGTTCCTCTCAAATCATCCCTTTTATCATTTCCTACAGCAATATAGTATTAAATTCAGATACTGTAATTTGTTCAACCATTCCCAAACTGATGGGAATTCCCTTAGTTTCTAGTTCTTTGCCACTACAAAAAAAAGCCACAGTAAAAACTTTTTGTACACATGGATCTTTTCCCTCTTTTTTTGGATGTTTTTTAGGATATAGGCCTAGTAGCAGTATCTGGGGACCAAAGGGTATACACAGTTTAGTCATTTGTGAGGCATAGTTCCAAAATGCTTTCTAGAATGGCTAGACCAGTTCACAGCTCCGCCAACAGTACATTAAATGTGCCTTTTTTCCCACAGCCCTTCCAACATTTGTCACTTTCTTTTGTTGTCAACTTTGACAATCTGATAATACCTACCACTTTTTTCCCCCAGTGTCTTTGGATGTATTTCATCTAGGCATGATGATGTGAAATCTTTAGGGCAGATTGGGGCTGTCTTACTATTTCCATTCTTATTTGTAGTGTTAGATTTCTAACATCTGTTTTTATTGTCTTTTCCAATCCATAGGTCTTTCTCCTTGGCATAGAAAAAAAAAAGAGGCAAAATAAGAATTGAGCATTCCATCCATTATCACATCTTATTTATTTGAAATAGAGAGACCAATTATGGATCCTTTATTGATAAAGAGTTTTGTAAATTCTCCCATCTCTTTTATTTTGAGAGCTTAATCACTCAACAATAAGCATTTACTAAACACCTGTTATAGACCTAGCACTGTTCAAGCGGATAATCATATGAAAATTTCAGAATCTTGCTTAGATTTTTAATGAGGTCACCACTCTCTCCAAGTTCTCCTACTACTCTTCTTGGTCTAGTTGTTCCAGTTCCTCTAACTCCCCTGTGCCCTTCAGTACGGACATCCTCACCAATAACCCTTTTCATTCTCTATGCTGTGTTTTCACCCTTAGTGACCTTATCCATCCATATGGCTTTAGCTATTACTTCTATGCAGATAATTCCTAACTCTATATCTCTGGCCTCATTTTCTCTCCAGAATGCTAGTCACAATATTTCCAACTGCTTACTGAACATCTCTACTTGGATATAGAACCAAAATATCAAAATTGGTTTGTATAAAATGTAAGTAATCTTCTCCCCAAAACCTTACCCTACTCATAATTTATTTTGGTTGCTGATTCCACAATTGTCATTCATTCAGACTCAAATCTTATAGTTAACTTTGATTCTTCCTTCTGTCCTATCCAGCATATTTACTCAATTATCAGACCCGGCCAATTTTACTATGACAGTATGTTTAGAATCTGTCTTCTTTTAGACCTACATTTTTTCATTGAGTATTAGTGATACCCTCTTCCTACTCAAAGTCTCTACATCATCTCCCAGTCCCATTATCTCCTGACACTATTTTTCCTGTCTTAATAATTTTTAACTTGAATTAGATTTATATTGTTTCCTATCCATTTACTAGACAGCTAGGTGGTACACTGGAGAGAACCCTAGACTTGAATTCAGGAAGCCCTGAGTTTGAATCCTGCCCCAGACATTTATTAGTTGTGTTGTCCTGGACTAGTCACTTATCCTCTGTCTGCCTTATTTGTTAAATGGCAATAATAATAGCACTCCCTCCCAGGGTTGTTGTGAGAACAAAATAAGATAATATTTGTAAAGTGCTTTGTAAAACAAAATAATAATAATAATAATAATAATAATAATAATAAGTAGCATTTATTAAGTACTTACTATGTGTCAGGCACTGTGCTAAGTGCTTTACAAATATTATCTCATTTGAGCCTCACAACAACAAACCTGGGAGGTAGGTGCAATTATTATCCCTATTTTACAGATGAGGGAACTGAGGCCATAGAGGCTAAGTGCCCAAGATCACATAGCTAGTAAATGTCTGAGGCTGGATTTGAACTCCAGTCTTTCTAACTCCAGACCCAGTACTCTATCCACTGTGCCCCCTTGCTATACAGTGATAACTGTTTTGTTTTTACTAACGTCATCATCATTATTATTATTGTTGTTGTTGTTGTTATTATTATTATTATTATTATTATTAGACATTAAGCTTCTTGAAGGCTGGGAGCTTGTTTGTATCTCTCTCTGCTCTGGATCTAGCATAGTGAATTTGATTTTAAAAGGGAAGGTAAAGTTGGTCTTCCATTTTCTCTCTCTTTTTTTTTTTTGATCCTGAGGGCAAGAACAGAACCTATTTATTCTTTTTTGCTGCATATTTTTAAAGTTCCTAATGCGTACTAGTTCCCTTACCCTGGTCATCACAAAATCTGAGAGACTGTGGTGGAGTAGTTAGCAAATCTTTCTATGACATCCTCAGCGAGTGGCTTTCCAGCTTCTCTTGGAGGACCTCCATGGTCTTTATTAACTGGCCTCACCTCATTTTCCATACAATGTCTCAGATATATTAATCATTCAGTCAACAAGCATTTATTAAGTACTTATTATTTGCTAAGTACCAGGGATATAGAGACAAAAGTGAAAGAGATAGTCCCTACCCTCAAAGAACTTACATTTCTAGGAGGGAAACATTTGGACACTTAGAAGTAAACACAAATATACACAAAGTAAATACAAGTTAATTGTGAACTGAAGGTACTAGCAGGATGAGGAATGACCCCCCAAGAAAGCTAGATATTCTCAGAGCAGTAGTGTGGAAGGAGTGCATTCTAGACAGGGGGAGTTGAGGGAAGCGGGGGAGAGGAGACAGCTTCTGCAAAGCAATGGAAACAAACCTAGAATGTATCACATCACGTGCATATACCATACTTGTTCAACCATTATCCAGTTGATGAATGTTCCTTCTGTTTCCAATTCTTTGCTACTACAAGAAGAGATGCTAGTAATATTTTTGTATATATGAGTCCTTTTCTTCTTTCTTTCATCTTTCTGGGGTATAAACCTGGTGGTAGAATTACTGGGTCAAAAGATATGTACAAAATAAAGACATTTCAGTGAAGAGTACCATCCCACTAAATTTTAGTTTTACCCCTGAGGTCAGTTTGCCTCCTTTCATTAGTGTCTCTGATTCACTAGTTATTATCCATACTTGTGCATATGTGTGCACTATTTATTAACCATATATGCACAAGTATAGATAGTAAATAGCAAACCAGAATGGAGACAAATTTGACCTCACAGCACTAAAATTTTAAATATATCTATATCTATATCTATCTATCTATATCTATCTATCTATCTATCTATATATGCACTCTCACATACATATATGGGCATATGTGCCCATATATATATACCCATGTGTATATGTAAGTATATACATATATACATATGGATATATATGGATATATACATATATGTGTATACATAGATACAAATGTTTATTGACATACTTCTCTGGAAAGAGATTTGTTGGATCTATGTGTGGGCAGATTTCTCCTTTCCTTTTCCATTTCAGTTTAAAGTCTTCTTGAATAGGTTTTCAAGATTCCATGCCCCCCCCCAAAATATACATATACACACACATGCATACACACATGTGTGTGTGTCTATATTTTTATGTGTACTTCATCTCATGCCATAATCCTATCACTATTGTATTTTAAGAAATCTAAACCCAGAAGTCAAAATACTGTTTTTGGATGCTATCTGAGCTAGATGTCTGCTTCCTAAATTTGCCTTTCTCAACTTTATCTGCTACCTTCATCAGTAGTAATGAGTACCACCTATGTTCCTAAAGTCTTCAGTCTTTTGTATGGGATCTTACAATGTTTCCTTCTGGTAATATCATTTCTCTCCAGATGCATCTGCCAAAATGAGTTGTCGTTATCAAGTCCCAGAAGGCTCATTGTCGCATTCAGATTCATGACCGGGGAAGAAACTTGACTTTGCTGTTGTTAACGTCAAACAGACAAATAACTACCTCAGTACTCCTCATCACCAGCCACCATTGTGCTTCTCTTCTTCTGACTATTATTGAATGACTTCTCACATGTTGACACTATTCTCTGGAACATAAGAAGCTGCTTCCTCTGCGCTATGTAGAAAGGGTCTCATATAGTCTTTCTTCTTTCCTTCCTATTCTTTCTTATTCTTCTACCCTTAGAGCTTTTGACACTAGTAACAGTTCCTGTATTTTTGCACCCATTAGATCTCCGTTGGTCTTCTTCCACAGCTTTTAGATCCATTGCCAACTCTCTGTTTTTCCCACTCTCTTTTCTAATAGAGATATGTCTTCTGCACCAAACTGTATCCAGCACTGAATACATTAGATAGCTTTTCTCAAAAGTTTATTAGAAAAGGTAGGTGGAAGAAGTAAGAAGTAATTTAGATTTCAGATCAAGTCGACTGAGTTAATACCTCTGCCTTAGAGCCATCCAAACTGTTCCTAAAGGAACTTCAGCAGTGATATTGGGTAATTTTTTACTTCCTGTTCATGTTATCAGTTATGAAAATAAAAAATGCAACTGTTAATTAGGGGTCTGCATTACAATAAAGTCGAAAGACAGCAAACTGTCCCTAAGTAGCTAAAATGACATGACTCTTCCTCCAAACCAATGCCAGTTTAGGAAAGTGAAAACAAAACAAAACAAAACAAGGCAGCCTGATGTAGACAGAGGAGGAAGACCTGGGTTCAAGCACCCTCTCAGGCACATGCTAGCTATGTGACTCTGGACACATAATTTTAATGTCTCAGGGCTCTGTACAACTCTTTACAATTATAAGCATAGTACTTATAGCAGGTACTAATTTGCATTGGTAAAGGAAATCTCCTCCTGGGTTGTTCTCTGCACCAGAGTTGTCAAACACACTGTCTGGAGGCCCCATGTGGCCTTAAGTACTGCAGGAACCAGATTAAAATGTAATTGGGAAATATATATCAAAGTAAATAAAAAATACCATAAAACCTAGATAACATTAATATGTTTTTTTTAAGTTAACATGAAGTACAGGGATGTTTATGTCCTATTTATTGGCCCTCGTTTCTATTTGAGTTTGACACCACTGTCCTACACCAATTAAGTCAGAGGTCATGTTCAAAAAAACACCCAATTCCTAGACTCAATCTAATCTGCTCCTCTAGGAAGCCAAGTTTGGTCTGCGGCCAGCAATTCCACTTTGGTTAGTGTTCTCCTTGTAAAACAGCATGTTCTCCCTGAACTAGACTACACTTAGACAGGTGGCAAAAGACCTCCTAGAATTATAGAAAACAGACTTTGTAAATACTTATTGAAGACTCAGCTTTGAAGAATAAAGCTCATCCCTTAAGTTTTCACTCTAACCATTTCCTCCCAACAAAATAGCTCTGATGCCTGCATATCTGGTGTTACATTTGTGGAAGGAGATGGAAGAGGGGGAAAAGAACTTAATGGTCTTCTTCCATTGTCCCTTGCAGTGAGAAGAAGAGAAATGGGTCCCTCCAGCCCTTGCCCTCTCCCATCTAGGATGAAGACTGCATTACATTGTTTATATATACTGGTGCTACATGGTATTGACAGAAATGTTATCTGCAGGTCTCAACAGAATTCACCTTGTCCCTCCACACTTGCTTTTATAAAAAAATTTATTTTTAGTTTATGGGATATAACAAGCATTTCCACAACATAGTACAATCAAAAGGGTGATTGCATATGAAATTGCAAGTCTACTATGCACAGCTTGCTATTCCTTTCAAATATACAACAAAATTATCATGTAAATGTCTTTTTTTCTTCCCTCCCCCCCAAAGATGGCTACCATTGAACACAAATAGGTGTGTGTATGTGTATATACACATGCACATATATTTGTGTGTATACACATATATATATATACATATATATATATATACATATATATATACACACACGCCTATACATATAAAAGTATTCTGTACATACTTCTGCCTATCATTTCTTTCTCTGGAGGCAGATAATAGCCTTCTTCAGATGTCCTTTCTAGTTAATACTTGCTTTTAAAGCAAATTCCAGATTCCTTTGTCATTTTTTTTGGTGACTCTTGTGACTAACTACTATGGAAAACTGCCTATTTACAAGCATGAGACCCAAATCATAAATATAATGAGATCTAGGTACAATTGGAAGAGACTTCCAATGGTATTCAGTCAAACTCCTTCATGTTATAGATGAGGAAACTGAGATCCAGAGATATTAAGGGGTTCATCTGAAGTCACACCATCAATGAACAAGCATGTGCTAGGTACCAAGCATACTCATACAAAGAAGGAACCAATCCCTACTTAAAGGATCTTTTTTTTCTAAAGAGAGATATCAAATGCATATATAAGTATGTTCAAAATAACTATAAAAAGAATAAATGCAAGCAAATACGAGGCAGTTTGGGGGGGGGAGCTAACAGCTGGGAAGATCGGCTTCATTTAGAAGAGAGGATTTCTCTGAGGAGGAGTTGAGGAGGGAACATGAGATGTGCATGACCAGTGGCAAATGCAGAGATAAGAGATGGGGTGTCACATGTAAAAGAAAGATATGGCCACTTTGGCTGGATCACAGATTATGTGTGTGAGACAGTAATATACCGTGAGAATGGAAAGGTAAGTTAAGGCCTATTGTGAAGGGCTTTGAAAACCAAACAGAAATTTACATTTTATCCTAAAGGCAGTAACACATATGGGTAGTAAGCATCAGAGTAGGGATTTTAAACCCAGGTCTTCTGACTACAAAAACAGTATTCACCCATTTCTCTCATTAATTCACTCTCTTAGCTTTAGTTCCCTCATATACAAAATGGTGATACTAATACCTTACGGAGTGGTTCTGAGGTTCAAATGAAATAATGTATGTAAAATTGGTGGTGGTTGAGGTCAAAATACAGTGTGGATCAGACCAGTATGACTTGGAAGACTCTATCATGGGTCAGACACAAATAGTCCATATGAACACTTGGAATGAACATATCTCTACATTTAAACATCTTATGGGTTTTTTTGAGCTACTGCAATTCTGAATGTAAAGTACTTTGCAAAAGACTATATAAATGTCAGTTGTGATTGTTATAGCCCTGTCTACTTGTTCCTCAATATTCTACAGAAATTCTGAAATGCTTCTATTTGCATTTGAGTCTATAGCTTTTCAGAGGCCTGCTCTGCTTACACTAACCCTGTTAACTTGCTATTCAGAAGCCGTTTCATTATTTTGCTATCATCCACACTCCACACATATGATACTCAATAGTGCTGCTCCATAATAAGCATGGTTTCAATGCAAGATTGCCTTCTCTACTGCTCTCACATTTTGGAAGGGCAAAAAAATATTAACTTAATTCAACTCTCTACCAAAAGGAACTTTTCAGCAATTTATCTTATTTATTAAATGTAATTAGAAGACTAGATTTTAGAGTCAGGAGGATTTAGATTCAGATCCTGCCCTTGGCACTTACTGACCTTGAACAGGTCACTTAAATTCCCTGGGCCTCAGTTTCCTCATCTGTAAAATGAGAAGATTGTGCTAAGTAACTGTAAAGTCCCTTCCAGCTCTGAAGTCTGTGATTCTTTGTGGGGATAATTTTAATCAGAAAATTTAGTCTAAATAATAGCTCTATAAAACTATTTCAGCAGAAGGAATATGAAGAATTCAACTTCAATTTTAAATTTTAATTTTATAATTTTTCCTAATTAGCAAGCCTTTATTTTCTCTCCCTTCCACTCTTTCCTAACCCCTCCTTACAGCTGAACAATTTATTTCCTAAAATTATTTATTAAAAGGAAAAAAGGAAACATAACAATGAAACATATTTTTAGACATGGCCAGTGTGGAAATTTCTTTAACTTGACTGTGCTTATTTGTTGTGAGAATTCCACTTGTAATAACCAACCTAAGTTTTCTTTGAAGATGCTCTCCTTTTTACCATTTGTCCTTAAGTCATTTGTAGGCTTTATGATTTAGCAGTTCTGTGATGTCAAGGGCTAGCCTTAGGAATGAAATGATCAAATTATACTTATATTTGTGTGATATAATCTGATGGGTCATAGTGGCAAAAATTCTGTCATTAAAGATTGATTCCTTTGAGTCATTAAGTTTTGTCAGTCTTCAAAGTTCTTCTATTTGAATACAAATATCCCTCTGAGAGATACCAGCTACTGTCTCAGGTTGACACTTAACTGAGAGTAAACCCCTTTGGGAGTAGGTTACAAGGTCATAGCCTGGGGAAAGAGAGTTCCCAAGAGAGAAGGTATGGGTATGCTAAAGGAAGCAGTGAAGAGGGTTCAGAAGACCAGTCTGCTTTTAATTTTATCTAGTGCGTGCTCTGCAAGTTCCTCTAAGAAAGTTTTGTGTATTAAAAAAAAAATTATCAGTTGCACTGCAACTGATATACGTATATGTATGTATGTTCTATGCATGTATGTATGTGTAAAACTGAATGACATGTTGGAATCAGAACATGAGTTTAGAAACCTGGCTCTACTGTCTTATGACCTTGGATGAGTTATTTAACTCCTGGGATTCAATTTGTAAAATGAGGGGCTTGGTATAGGTGATATTAAACCTGCTCATTTGGTGTTCTGATAAAGAGCATCCAATCCCTATATCTTTGTACAGGCTGTCTTCTGTGATTAAAATCATTTGCCACCTTGTCCCAGCCTTTCAGAATTGAAGCCTAGCTCCCTTCAAGCATAAGCCTTTCATCCTCCCTTAACCCTTCTCCAGTTAGTTGGACAATATTCTCCCTACCCCCAAAAAAATTCCCCCAAAGACTGGCATTTATTTTGCATGAAATCATGACTAAACCAAGAAATAAAACAAAAAAAAAATTTCTATGTTTATAAAGTGGGGTTTTGTTTGTTTTTTGCCCCCAGTAAAATATAAACTCCTTGAAAACAGGCACTTTTCCTTTTTTTGTATACCCAGACACAAGCACAATCCTGGACATTCAGTGGATACTTAACTAAACCCTTAAGATGAGTACCAGCTACATCTAAATCCTTTGGCCTTTGTGTCTCTTCACTAGCATTTTCATACAAGATAAGAAATAAGAAAACTATGTTATTAAGAAGGCAAAGATCAGGTCGAATTAGCAAAGGAGGCATAATTAAATATGTATATTTTTCTATTGCAATCTTAGAACGTTCAATCCAACCTTCAAGGCAAAATGAATGGATATATTTTACCCCAGTGAAGGCTTGAAAGAAAAAAAAAAACCTCATGTTGAAATATTTTATTTACTCGAGGAAAAAGTAGTGTCTTTGAAAGGATATTTTGAGAGATGCTGTTTTAAACCATGATCAGAAAGATTATAGAGAATAAGAAAGTCACAGAATTTTGAGAGGAGACCCCAGTAACCATCTAGTCTAACATGAACACGAAAGAAATCCGCACTATTACATACCTTACACGTGATGAGTAAGTTACTGAATAATGACAGATGGGAGGCCAGTAATGTCCACAGACCAATTTACAAGATCCAAGAAGATAACTTAAAAAACAAGTAAATAATGCCTTGTGAGTATGGAACAGAGCTAGAAAGGTCTAGA
>NW_027556098.1:165903919-166081419 GCF_003287225.1 Phascolarctos cinereus | reverse complement strand
TGAGTTACTTACAATAACTAATTTTAATCCCATCTGCTAAGTATGACAACATTAGCATTTCCACTTAATTAAAAACACCCTTAAAGCAGCAATGTTTTAATCACTCCATTTTATTTACTCTCCTCCGGTGTCACTTATAATTGTAACTTTTTATTTTTTAATAATGAGGGGTTTTTTTCTCCATGCATCACACAAAAAAGTGCTGTCGATAATTAGCAGTCTTCTGTTATTACTAGACTCAGGTGTCACAACTGTGTCTCATCCTCATTACAGTAAAAAATTTCACCTATCAGATTCATTATTGCTAGATAATGCGACTGAGAGCCTTAGCAGGCCCTACAGAAAAGTAATTCAGCCAAGCAAAATTATCAGCTAATTATATTTAGAATCAAAAGCCCAACAACTATTTGCAGATAAATTGTATGAATTGAAGTGAATAGATCTGAATATTAAGATTCATAGATTTAGCAGATGATTTGTTAATTGGAATAAAAAGGTCATTTACTAGCCATTTTTACAATAGATCAATTGGAACCCTATTTATTATTTAACTGGTAGTGCATATGAATTGAAATGATGAATACTTGTATTATTGTCATGATATGATACTTTTCTTCAAAATGCCAGAAATGTGCAAAACTTAAGATAACACACTATTTAATTTGCTATGAAGCCACTTCAAAACCCAAATGTTTATTTGAATAGAGTTTAAGCTCCAGTCATGGATCTGGATAAAAGAGAGTGTAATTTTATACTTGGATGGTACAGAAATTTTTTTTATTGTTTTGCTGCATGCATTAGAAATAAAATTATCAGTAAGGTAATTCACCAAAAAAAGAATATCAATATGAGATTTGGGATTTCCCCCAACAACAAAATGCTAAAATTTCAGTCTTTTATGATTTTAATTTGAAGAGTTTTTTGGGAAAGGAATGAGAAAACTCATTTACTAACTCAAAATGCAACCTTAGCCTGAAATTCTTTTGGGAAACCAGATACTTCTATTCACATCTATTACTTAAGAGCAGATAGCTTATGTTCTCAGTGAAATGCCTGTGACCTCACTTTTTTGCTTTTGTGTAATTAGAAGAAAATATTCACATCCATTTGCCTTCAGAACTGGCATTCTGTTTAAAAGCTACATGCTTTCAGATAAAGTGAATGTTATTGTGCTTTTGCTAATAAAAATATTGCAGAATTTGGTATTCAATATGATTGTTAACATTTGAAAGTACAATCACAATGCAGTTCGTATTATGGTTGCAACAGGAATTTCTATGTGCACACAACTAATATACAGAAAGTACTCGGCATTAGTTTTGACTCCAAAATAGCAATTAGTAACTAGCTCCTCTGTTATCTGTCATCCTGTCACTCCTATCAGGTATAGAACAAATTTTAAAACTGCCTATTTTTCAGAACTTTGCAGCATCAGCATAAATGCAGTTCTTTTAAACTAATTGGAGTTAATGTAATGAAATGGGGAAAATATATACTTAAAAACAGTTTAAATTGCATTTGTTTTGTTACTGTAAATAAACAAGGTAAACATTGACAAGACCTCAAATTATTCCTGAGTTGAAAAAAAAAACTCTGAAGTTCAAAATAAAATTCCTCCTTTGGTCAGCGTTTTGGATGCAATTCAAAGTCTCTCATAAAATAAACATATTTAAGAAGTGTTTTGAATTTCACTGCGTAATTTCTAGCCAACAGAAATTATAGTGGTATCTTTAAAGTTTATTATATGTCAGATCAATAGCCATTATGCAGAAGGGGAAAAATCCACCAAAGTAAAATTCTTTCTTTTCTATTTAACACTTTCAGCTAGAAAAAGGTTATGTTACAGCCACTTCCCCATTAGTTGTCCTTGGGAAGTTCCCATTACCCAGTGAAACTTTCTAACTTATTTATACCATAATAAAAGTTTTCTCTTTCGGTATTATGAGAATCTTGGTTGTTACTAATGAAAGCACAGTGTCTATGAACCAGTAGGTGTTTTGCCAAAAGAATCTTGACTATTGATTATGAAAAAGGAAAGTTTTACCTTCTGCCTAATAATAAAGTGATTTGAAACATTAGGTTAAAATGAAAATGCTCCATCCTAACAGACTATAAACCTTTTCTGATGGTTTTTAGAGTAGCTATTAAATGTTAACAGTTTTGGAGGGGTTTTTTTGGGGGGAGTGCAGTTACATGTGAGATCGTTGCTATTGTATTTAAACATATTTGAAAAATGAACATTCTAGGCTTTTGTAGCATTATTAAGAAAAGCTGTCCATACTTTACCATGTTGTTACATGTGTTTATCTGCTGATTATAAAATGTGTTAAACAGTATTTAAAAAACAAAAAAATGCAGAGCTGCGCTTTGATTTATTCAGTGAACAAAACATATGCTGTTGGTTCTGTTCTATGAAATTCATATATAATCAATAAAATCTTTTAAAAGAGCAACTTTGGCATTTAGAAGTATTTGACTGCTGACCATTTTTCCTTGTCCCAGCTAACTCTTAGTTTATACAGTTAACGTAAATGGACAAAATAAGTTTCTGACTTAAGTCATTAATGTCTTGTTTTCTGTTCTCACCCACCCTCAATCCCCTCCCCCCTTTTAAAAACGTCTTTAGGTTAGAAGCTGTATATTGTGGTTGTTACCCACTGTGTCCCAAAGATTTGGTTTATCCGGAAATATTTCCAGGTAGCTATTTTTCATGTAATTTCTTCTTTGTTGAGATTTAATACATGATTCATGCTAAATTATAAAGTTTGAAAATAAACTTAGGCAAGAGCAATTGTTTATTTGGCAAGTCAACATGTTAGTGTTAAGGAAAATTTTATGTGTTTTAATACATTAGAGTAAGCTTATATTTACCATCTGTTCTTTCAAGATAACAAAAAAGCAAGTTTTCAAATAGCATTCTTCATTGTTAGCATACACATCCCATAATGATGGATTTTTATAAGCAGGTCAGTGCTGTTGCAATAGCTTACAGATTTTTAGAAAATGATAGACATAGAGAAAAATGGAGAACTGGAAATCACTGCAAATTATTTAAACAGTTTAATGGTTAATAGCATGCAACTGTTGTACAGGGTACATACAGCTCTACTACCAGTTCTTTGAAAATCTCATCACTAAATGTATCACATATGCATTGTGTTACATTAGAATAATGTATTTTAATCACCCAAAGGAGATGTCTAAACAGCACAACTACACAGTCTTATTTAGCATTAAACATCCTTGTGAGCTGAGGTAACCTTATAAAATCATGCTTAAATAATGTAAAACATGAGGCGGCACAGAGCAATATGCATTTTTAATTAGTAAAGTGACTAATATCGAGTGTGTGCTTTGAGGTTTTTGTTTCATTAAAAATGTATCTGTTTTTTCCTGCAGCTGAATATCTGTATTCTACACCTGAACAGCTTTTTAAAAGACTTCAGAATTTCTGCAAGAGACCAGATATTATAAGAAAACATCTTTATAAGGTAGTTGTTGAGAATAGATTTACATGGTATAATGCCATGTTGAAGTACAAAGAAAAATCTTTTTAAAAAAACAATTAACATACTAATGTTTAAAGGAAACATGCTAGGGAGGGATATTAGTTGTTACACTAACAAGGATTAATTAAACTGGATGCCAGTTGTATTAACCTAGGTCTTATGAAATACGTGCACTTAATGCACGCTACATGCTTTTTAAAAAATTTATTGTTTTCTAAGATGACTGTCCTTTACATTTGGACCCAGGAGGCTTATAAAAATGAACCTGGATTAATGCAACTCATTAGTTTAAAAGGAAGTAAAAGAAAGAATCTACAATTATACTAATGAGGATAAGCCTTTCTTCCTATCATAATGAAATCTCCAGTACTCAAAAATTCAGGTGAATGACATTATACAGTGTCATTGCCTCCTTTCTGAACTATTTGAAAAATAGTTGTAGAGATCTAATACTCACTATACATTTCAACAACAACAACAAAATTTTTAAAAACTACATATTCCAGTTTAGATGTGTCAATCTAAACAAAAAAGGAGATAAAATTTTAGATAATAGCAGGCCTTCATGTTCATTGTCTAATCCTTTATTCTTTATTCAAAAATTGAAAATTTTTGAAATGGCACCACAGATACCCTACTAAAATTCTAAGCCATTGATCTCAAATAAATCTGTCTTATGAATTTGATGCTGGTGCTAGGCCATGAGCAATACTTTTTTAAAAAATTCTTCCAATGTGATGTCTTGATTTTATATAAATTCAGTGTAGTTTGCAATCTGCAGTTTTATAATCTATCATATTTTAATTTCCATGTGTTAATATATAACCATGGCACATGGAATACAGTTGTTTGGCTTTTCCTCATTTTTCCTTTTCCTGTTCTAAAAATACATATTTACATAGTTACATATCAAAACAAGACTTTGTTTCTGCAGGAAACAGTTAAACTTCTAGAAAACAGGAGAGAACCAAAAATGCAATTTAACACCCAATTTCAAGCTCATTATCTTTCATTGTCTATTAACTTGGCAATGGTTCAGAAGGTAGCTCATAATAGTTTAAAATGCTGACTGAACAATTCCAGTGCTCAGCATTACTTCTTGAGTCAATACTATTGTATAGTTATACAAGGAGGCTTCATAGAGAAAACAGACCTTGAAGGTTTACCTTGACATTTCCTAATTCTTCAAGTTCAGGAATAGTTTTGTTTTTATTATTATATTAACACAAATAAACTCAGGGATGTTGTACTACCAAAATATGCAACTTATGAAAATAAAGTAAGTGATAGAATAATCATTGATACAAACGAGATCAAATTAGGTAATGTTTATAAAGTGCCTGGTATATAGTAGGTGCTCAATAAGTGCATGTTCCTTTCCCTTGTTTCCTAATGGGTGTGTTTTCCCCAATATCACACATCCATATATACTGTATATATCCATAAGCAGATGATTCCTTTCCTTCAAGTAGTTTATTGGTGAGTTATTTTTAAATGAAATGCCACCATCAAAATGGAGCAAATTATCACATTGTTTCAGGTTGGGCCTTATTAACCCGGCTATTCTGCCTCTGGAAATGTTAAACCATTTAAGAAGTAACTCCAACAAGTTGCCTTTTAGTAATAGGAGAAAACATTTCCAGTTGAAAAGTTTTAGTGCTACTACTCCTACTGTACAAAGACAAAGATAGAATGTTCTAGAATTGTTTCCCAAATTTCCCCTGATAAGCTCTGAAAGAGCCTCACTGTACTGATCTAGTGTTAATGCATTAAAATGGTATCAATAGAATAGTAATAATATCTTAGAGATTATCTCATTGTCATTCCATATGATTCCTTGGTCATAATATACACACATACTTTTCTATATTTTTTTTACAGAATATATGTCTAATAATTTTTAAAAGTTTTCTAAATTTGTCATTCATGCAGATAATTTTCCAGTAGTGTTTTTGTTATCTTTCTAGTATACTTTCTAGATGGCTTGCCAATGGATATATCACTCTCTCTGTACCTAGCTATGTCTCTCTGTATTCACAGCAACTTCTCTCCCTAGTTATTAATAATATTCAACTCATTCAACTCTTTTCATATACATATGGTGTCATATTTTAAGTGAATAACAATGAAAATTTCAAAATATAAATTATGCTAAGCGCTAGAAGTAACTGATAGCTTCTCAATAGAAAACAATTTTCAGAAAACTTTTTTTTTATGTAGTAAGACATACAGGAGAATATAGCATCCCATACAGTATCTATCTTTGATCACATCTTTTGATTTATTAGCTTTGCCATAAGAGACTTAAGCTTATAAAAAGAAAATACAGCCACTCTATGTATATTTCATTGTTATAGCATATTTGTTAGTAATATTTTCAAAACATGTTTTGTTAGTTGGTACATTTATAGAGTAGTTTTACTTTAAGTGATTACTAGAGAGTTGGCTCTCCCTTTCCCAACTACCAAAAAGGTGTTTGGTGTTTTTATTTTTTAGCAGTTTTTATTGTGGCAATAGCTAAAGAGAGAAGCTCCTGGTTCACTGTGTAAAAGTTTTAAATCCATTTTCTTATACTTTTTAAAAAAATCATATATGCCATTATTTAAACTGTTGACATTCAACATTTATGGTATCTGTAATAATCTGAAAAGCTCAAAAGACAGCTAAAAGCTCTAATTTTGTCTTTTTTTGCTTTTATAACTTAGACTTTGGCTAAAAGTTTTATTTTTATGATTATCTCAACTTTCTATTGTACACCATCCATACTGTAGATTAAGATTTTTCATATGGATGAAAATTTAGGATCAGAGTAGCTAGAACTCTTTTTTTTTTTAAATAATCCTCCGGTTTTATTGACTCCTAGTGAGGACACTCCTGCAAATGCAGGTCAGCAACTTTCTTGTAACTTACAATCTTCGCAGTCCTTTGGACCATTGATGGACACTTGCTCAGGTACCCACTGCTAATATATCTTAGAGGCCTAATTTCAACCCAGGTCTTCTTGAGTCAGAGGCTAGCTTTCTACCCAGTAAACCACACTTAATCCTTGCTATAATTTAAGGCAACAAAACTTTGCATTTATTATACATGAAGTAAAATTTTAATTTCAAAACAAATTAAAGTTGTTTTGATATAAGTAAAGACATCTTATATAATAATCATTTTAAAGGGAAGAAACAATGGGTTACTAGGTGGACATAATGGTGCTCTTAGTAACATGGGAATCTATAATATAACATTATGTTGATCACCTACCACCTATGATGACTTCAGATATTGAAATTTTTTTAGCATACACATAACACACACACACACACACACACCCCAGATGTGTTCTAGCATCTTTAAGCAAATTTGACACCAAGAGAAATCAATGTGTCAAACTTAGCTAGTTTCTCTTCAAGTTTGTGTGTAAAATTTACTCATTGTCAATTTGACTGCAACCTTCTTGTTTTAGGATATGTCTTTTCTTCAGCAGATTACTAGGAATTATGTTTGACTACATCCTTGTCATTTATACAGAGTAGGATTCACTATGTCAACACCACAAATGTCACTTGTAATCCAAATTTAATTTAAACACAGGCTTCTAAGAGTAATCATAAAAGGCATTACTAGAATAAAGTGGACAAATGTTGGTTGATTTACTTCAGCCTAACTATTGCCCACCTCCTTTAACTACCACCAAAACTACTGTTGTGGAGGTTTCATCTGAAAAGGTGAATTTATTCATAGAAAGGCTTAATAGTAGCAACAATAATATTTTATTTTAGTAGAAAACCTAAAATTGGTGAATCTTAGAATGCTTTCAAAAAATGTGTTGTCCCCACCACCCCATGCTACCAAGGTTATAGTTAAGAGAGAAAAAAAGTACAAATAAGTTCAATGATTTTCCTAGCATCATAAAGTAAGTCAAAAGCAGACACCAGTTAACTCTAAATATTATGAGTTTTTTCACACTATAGAAATGCCCCACTTTATTTCTCCACCAAGTGGGCATTCTGGGTATGAAAACAAATGTCTTAGCTATTATTCCTGAATTCTAGCGTCTAGTTTTCCTTGTAATTTACAATATGGCATCCTCTACTCATCTTTGGCCCAATTCTTCCATTCTGATTCTTCAGAGTGCAATAAACATCTTATAAAGCTTCATAGGGGGAAAAAATGCAATAATATCTGGCTCACTACTGTTTTGGGGAAATGAATTCTTACACTCTTGCATAAACCTGCTGTCCAGCATGGATTTAAGCCATCCTAGCCTCCAAGTTGGAGTGACTTCCAAGATAAGTCATTTGTCTTTTAATCGTGTCAAAGTGCTTCTAACTGGACCTTGGCTAAGCTTTTTTTTTTTAAACCAAACAATGAAGTTCCTTGAACAGCTTGGTCACTGCAGGTTTGAATTGAATTTGAGCTGACAGTTTAGAGGTGAATGGTGTGTGTCCTGCTATTCTCAGGAGTCCTCCAAATTCACTACTTTTAATAAAAAGGGAAAGTTAAAAGCCTGTGACACTTTAAGACCTACTAAAAACTCACAACTGTACAAGCACAATTTAAAATGAAGTCTTAATTTCTTTTTTTCAAAGTAAAACAAAAGGAAAAACTTTAACACAATAAATGTATTCTTGGAGGGTAAGGAGGCTAAGTGTAGGATGCTGCCTTACATACTTTCTTGACCTTCCTTCTTCCACCATTCATGTGTCATCAAGTTTGGGGGTAAGATTCTTCACCCCATCTACTTCATCTGTCAGAAAAAAAAATAAAAGCAACCTATCTGCGTGGAATTTTTTCAAAGGAACAGTTATCATGAAACAATATATTTCTTTTATAAAATTTATAAGCATGAAATGCTTTATAAATGCTTTGGCATTTAACTTGTGCCTACACCCAGTTCAAAGTAAAATCCACATTAGTTTTTTTTTTAATTTAAAGAAGTAGAATATATACTGTGCTTATAAAAATTAAAAGTTGGATGATAACCTTCTAATAGCTGTCATCCCTAACATAGACCAGGAAATAAGTATGCAGCAAAATTTACCCATTCGCAAGAGTAGCTTTTACCTAAGGTTGTGAATATAGTTAGTTAGACTTTGAACCAGAGACTGGGATTTTCTGAGCTAATTGGAAGTCAGGCACTGTTAATTTTGGAGATTTTAAAAATGTAGTTCATGCAAATCAAACCTAAAATTTTCAGCATAATTTTTCAACACTCTTTTTGTCTTTCAGTAGTAGTTAATGATCCTTCATTTTCCTTTCTTCTTTTCTTTTCTTCCTTTCTTCCTTTCCTTTTTTTTCCTTTTCTTTTCTTTTCTTTTTTTTTAGGGCGAAGTGGCTCGATTTTCTTGGGCAGCACTCCGTGGTAAATTCAGGTCTCTGCTTACAACAGAACCTAGAGAAGATTTGTGACAGATGGGGCTAAGTCACAAACTTGCAGCCTAAGGCAGAATCTGTAGAACTTTCCAGAGTGTGCCCATATTTACCTGATCAGAGAGAAAAGAAAATCTGCAGAGGAAGCCGAGCCTGGCTGCTTGTCATAGCTGACACAGAGCCATCTGCCACAAACCTGTGGCGGCTTCAGATCTCCCATCCCTGCCACCACCCCGACTCAAATTAAATACAGATTCCTAGAGACGTTATGATGGTTACACATGTCCTCGGCATCACATGCAGGAGACTGTTCAAAAAAAAATATGTGGCCTGTTGTATAACCGCACTCATGTATCCCATATGTGGTGCCACATTGAATTTCCGGTTGAATCTGTTTTTATCCTTTGTACTGGATGACATGGTGCCTGAATTCTTTCTTTTTGCCGACATGATGGCAGCCAAACTGCAGCTTCAAAAGCTTTCACTTGGCTGGGTTTCTACCTAGGTTGCCAGGTTATCATTGGAGCCTTATTGTGTCCTCAAAGGGCCACAGGGCCTGAAAGAAGAATCAGAGTACTACTGGACTAATTGGGCAGCCATCTATGACTTGTTTGTGGGCAAAGGGCTGCTTTAGCACTTTTCTTTTAGCAAATTAATGACTCTCTGGCACAGGGGTTTTTAAGTGAAGGTATTAATAAGGGGTCTGGCAGGTATTCCCATGATTCACAGAGTTACATTTGCATTTAATTAATCTTAAAGAAAGCTGCAAGATAAACAGCTGTAATTCAAACTAGCATGGGAAATATGCTATGTGGTGCCATCTATCCAATAAAATGAAAGCAGAGCCACTTTTATTTTTTTTCATGGACCAAGAACAGATAACAGTTAAATATTTTCTAATAAAACTCATAATTTTAATGTAAATGTTCATAAAAATCTATATATGCTGATAAAGATACAATCTTTCCAAGATAAATTGCTCATGATTCCAACAGTCAATCTGCTATATTTGTTGATGTAAAGATGTTTTGAAGATTCAGATTGTAGAATAAATTTTTAATAAAGTGCCCACTGCAATTTTTAATTAGCATATCTCATTCATGTATAAGATTGTACATCTATCTGTATGTTTATCACTGCATGCTTCTTTGTGTCAGAGTCAATGAATACAATTGTTTCTTTATCTGATGAACAAGTCTGTCTTGCAAATGTTTATAAAATATTATGACAATCCCAAGATTTTCTTTGCATTCTGGAAAGAAGCAGGAGGTAAACATTTGTAGTCATTAAGGTAAAGTCTGTTGATTAACCATCTTCTGTTTATTGACAGGTGAGTTGCAGTTTTTCTGGCTTTTGGAATAGATATTCTCCTCCTTTATCATACTGAGGTATAGGGAGCCGGAAGGGAGATTTGCCAAGCAAGACGAGGACAAGGTGACTGGGGATTCTTGCAGTTTGAGAAAACAGGTATTCAGCTGAGGTTAGAACAGGCAATGGACGCAGTAAGTCCCACAGGTCTAGAATAATTAAGCAATTACCAAGTCTGGTAATTCAGGCAAGGTTTCAGGGAATAGGGGGAAAAAACTTTTAAGTTAAAGGCAGGAAGGGTTCCAGAGAGTCCAAAACAAAGCCAGAGAATACGAGGAAATAGAAACATTTAAGTAAGCTCCATTCTACAGCAAGAATTGTGCATCCTTTCCCTCTTTTTATGTCCCTCCCCCCCGATGTAGATAGCCCTGACCCACAGTTATGAGGTGTTGAAATCATTGTACTGGGATTCTGAGGAACTGGGTTCTACTGTCACTAGTTATGGAATCTGAGCAAGCTATTTCACCTATCTGAGTCTCAGTTTCCTCATCTGTAAAATAAAGGAGTTGGATTAGAAAATTTCTAAAGCCCCTTCAAGATGCTAACACTACCTAAAGGTTTTTACTTTTTTTTTTCTAAACTAGTGCTTATTACCAAATGAGTTCTCTCCTTTGAATTTGAGTTTATCTGCATCAATAAAGTCCAGTGTTTTTTGATGTCAGCTGCTTCTTCCTCAACAATTTTAATTTAAACTCTGATCTCACAAATAAGAAGCTGTGCTTGCATTATACCAGCAAGAAGTGAGCGGACTCAGATTATACTGCATAAAAGACAGTTTTCCATAGATGTTTTTCTCTAGTTGATAGGAAAAAAAATACAATTCAAGTGGTTCAACATAAATATTTAAATGTTTTCCTACTATCAGAGTATATAATTTTGGAGTAACCTGTGTTTTTCTCTATATGTATATCCATAACGCCTCAATATCACTTTGAATTTAACTGTACCCGGAATTCCTTGGGGATGAAAACCTACATTAAGATCTAAAACTGTCACTTCTTCTTAAACTCATGCTGTTAAATCTAGTTATTGATATACATAAGCAATAGAACATTTTGCATTTATTTGAGTCTGAATATTCAATGAGCTATAAAAATATATACATTTGAAGATATCAATGTCCAAACTTTGGAGGTATGTGTTTGTATTGTTTGTATGTACATATACATATATATGAATGTATATATATTTTACATAACTGTGTTTATATATGTATGTGTATAAGGTGACCTATTATAAAGCCAGACCTATTTAATGTTCTCTGTTAAATAGAGTTACCCTAATGTTTTATAGAAGTCAACAAATGTCAGGCAATTGATTGGTACTTGAGCCCACAACTTTTAAAATCTCATTCCTTTCTTTTTACCCAGTAGACCAACACTCCCCTGTTATTCCTTGTATTGCATATGTATGTAGAAAACAGAGGTCCTGAAGTCAAATAATCTTAGAACTGTAAGAACTTCAAAGATCTATTCCAATACCCTTTGTGTTGCAGGAATCCTCTCTATAAGATCTTTGACAGGTGTTCATCCCTAACAGTCCATCGCTTGGAAGTCTTTAAGCAAAGGCTGCCTGGACCCTTGTCTGACATTTTGTAGAGGAAATTCTCAGATAAGGACTGGATCAGCAGACTTCTGAGGTCCCTTCCAATTTTGAAATTGTGAGATTCTGGGACTTCTGAGTTTTATTGTGGGGGACTCTTCCTTTTAAGAGTAAATAGTAGGGGCAGCTAGGTGGCGCAGTGGATAGAGCACCGGCCCTGGAGTCAGGAGGACCTGAGCTCAAATCCGGCCTCAAACATGTAACACTCACTAGCTGTGTAACTCTAGGCAAGTCACAGCAAAAACAAACAAACAAAAAAGAGTAAACAGTAAAATGTTTTGTTTTGTTTTTTAATTTCAAAGTGTCTATAAAAGTCTGCCCATTGCTTACGCATCTGAAAAACAAGCAGTTATGCCAAGCATAGTGGCACATACCTATAATCCCTACTATTGGGGAAGATTGAGGCTGGTGTTGCGCTTGTAAGTTCTGAACTACACAGTAGCAGTAGCGCTAAAGCCAATCAAGTGTCTGCACTAAGGTACCCAGGGTGGGATGGGGGTGGGGATGATGGGAAACCAGACTCCTGAAGGAGGGACAGATAAGTCCAGGTTGGAGACAGAGCAAATCACCTTCTATGCCAGTCAGCAATGGGCTCAGGCCTATGAGTGTCCACTGAAGAGAGAGTGGGGAGAGAAGAGAGGAAAGAAAGAAAGAAAGAAAGAAAGAAAGAAAGAAAGAAAGAAAGAAAGAAAGAAAGAAAGAAAGAAAGAAAGAAAGAAAGAAAGAAAGAAAGAAAGAAAGAAAGAAAGAAAGAAAGAAAAGAAAGAGAAGGAGAGGGAGCAGTAGTGTAATCATGCAACAAGCAATAATACCTTAGGAACCTGCCCTTAGCTTCTCTAGTAAGTAATTAATATTCTAGCTGTGAATTACTAGAGTAATCAAAATCATGTTAGGTTCTTAATTATCAATTTATTCCATGTTGATCAGGTAAACACTAGTCAAAAGATGAATGTAGTACTTGGCCCTAAATATTATTCACTCTAATCCAACTCTAGCAAGAAAAAAATAATATCCTAAAAAAAAAAAAGCATCCCAGGTCTGGCCTCATGTCCTTCAGATTTTGTGAAAGACAATAGGAGGATTCCAACTGCCATCCTGGTATATAATAAAGGTCAAATCTATAAGTTATTCAGAATTTTAACCATAAAGAATTGCAGAGATAAATGGTAACACCTTGAATTGCATCTGGAAGTAAATTTAATTTTGTTCAAGGTGTTATTTATATTTTGTATTTTAAAAAGTAAAATCTGTTTTTGAAAAAGCATCTGTTACCCAGAAATATTTATTAGCTACAAAAGATATTTTCATTTAAATCTCAAGATATCACTCATGAGTGATATGATATATTTTCAATATGGTAGCCAGGACATCTTTTAATGTCAATATACTTTATGAATCCTATGCCATTGATTATTGTCAAGATACTCCCTAATTGCTTTTTCAAGGCAACCAATGGACAATTATAAATTGTTTAATATTAGAATCTCTGTGTGTTTATAATTCTAAATACTAAAATCCTATGGATTTAGGCTTTTTAAAAATAAAAGTCAGGGGGCAGCTAGGTGGCACAGTGGATAGAGCACTGGCCCTGAAGTCAGGAGGACCTGAGTTCAAATCCAGCCTCAGACATATAACCCTCATATAGCTGTGTGACTCTGGACAAGTCACTTAACCCTAATTGCCTCACCAAAAAAAAAAAAAAGTCAAAGGACCACCCTTCACTAAAATTTATTTCAGTAATTCATCATGGTATAGAGTTGACCCTGGGTTTTCAAAGGCTATGCCAGCTAGTCTTACAAAAGGTCTTATAAAGCATTTCAGGTTTCCCATTTTGGGCCCAGCAGTGAAATGTTTGTCTGCTGCCAGAGATATTAAGTAAATTCAGAAAATCTTTTTAGCCACATTAATACATGAAGACTAGCAACTAAGGTGAAGAAGAGGGATTGCATTTTCTCAAGAGAATTATAGATCCAATAAAGGAAAAATGGGAAAGGATATTCTTTTAAAAATTGTATTAACATCTTTTTTCTGTTTTTATATAACCTAAAATTACTCTTTTCCCCCTTCTCCCTTCCTTATCCCTCAAAACAAATTTTTAAAAGAAAAGAAAAAATTTAAAAAAAATCAGTACAAACCTACCACTATGTTGAAATTAACAATGTGTATAATGATGCATACTCACAGTTGCCCCCATCACACACACACACACACACACACACACTCACACACACACCCCTTTGCAAAAGCGTGGAAGGGTAAGCCTTCCCCTCTATCTTATTTGAGGGCAAGCCTGTTCCTTATAAATTTGGCAATATTCATTTTCTATTGTTGTTTCCATTTATCATCTTGTAGTCATGTATATAGTCTTCTTAATTCTGCATACTTCATTTTGTATCAATTCACATGTTTTTACATGTGCCCCGGTATTTGTCATATTCATAATTTCTTATAACACAGTAACATTCCATCACATTCACATACTATAATTTGTTTAGCTATTCCCCTGTTAATGGGAATCGGCCACTTTGTTTCCACTTCTTTGATGTCAGGCATCAAGCATTTGTTAAGTGGTTATGATGTGCCATGCTTTATGCTAAGTGTAGAAGTTACAAAGAAAGGCAAAAATATGGGCCCCTACCCTCATGGAGCTAACATTCTAATGGAAGAGACAACAGGCATGTATATATACATGATATATACATTGTAAATGGGAGGTAATATCAAAGGGTATGCACTAAGATTTGGAGAAAATAGGAAAGGCATCCTGCAGGTAAGAGTTGAGAGGAAGAAGAGCATTACAGAGAAGGGGACAGTCAGGGATGAAGATAGAGTATTGTGTGTGAGGAACAGCAGCAAAACTGGTGGTGCTGATCATAAACTGTGTGGAGGGGAGTCAAATATAACAAGGACTAGAAACAGAAAAGTGAGGGCTTTAAAAGAAAAATAGGATTTACTATTTGATCCTGCAAGTAATAGGAAGCCACTAAAATTTACTAAGTACAGTGGTGACATGATTAGACCTGCATTTTAGGAAGATAATTTTGGCAGCTGATAAAGATAGACTTAGAGTGAGGAAAGGTGAGCCCAGGAGACCAACAGTGGGGCTATTGCAATAGTATAAGGTGACCAAGGCCTTCAGCAGGATAGTGGCAGCATGAATGGAGGTAAGGGAATTTATATAAGGGATGTTGTGAAGGCAGAAATAACAGGACAGGGCAACAGATTGAATAGGTGGAGTGAGCATGAATGAGGAATTAAGGTTGACACCAAAATTGCAAATTTGGTTACCTGAGGATGGCAGCACCCTCAAATTGTTGCTATAAATATTTTGGTGTATATAGAGGAAAAAAAATTTACTCATAGAAGTGAAATTTGTTTTGAGGTAGAGGAGAATAAATGAGTGACCAGATTATATAATCTTGCTGTTTCCCCAGCACTCTCAAAAGTACTCAAATGGATCTGTGGTTTTAGTGACTTAAGAGTTTGTACTGACTTCGACCCATCCAAAGGACCTACCTAACTCGTGGAGTCTATCCAATGTGCTAGAGGTTTTCTTTGCTTTCTCCTAATATCACAGTGGTGCCACCTGTCTGGTTGTCTCCTTGTCAACCTCTGTTCTTGCCATGTGACCAGTTCATCTTCTCTTTGTGTAACATATCCTTTACTGCAATGCCTCATCATAACATGAAAGTGAACCTGAGTTGTTTACACCTGGAGTGTAAATACGGGTTCTGCTATGTGGGAAGACTTCTAGTAAGGCCCCAGGAAATCTGTTTTCTAAGGACCAACCTACCTCATTTAAGTAGAACAGCCACCTAGTGATGAGATGGTTTTTGGCCATGGTTATGACCCTATGAAATAAAGAAAGGGTGCTGTTTTTTTTTTAAATTGCCCTTATTTCCCCTGCTAGCACATAGAAAAATCTATAATTTATTTAAATGAATGGGATATAAAATAAGTGTAATTGTTTAATGTCATCATTTCAACTAACATCCTTGTAAGAAAAATCTTAAACAATTAAAAAGTTGGTATTATCTCCATTTTACATATGAGAAGACTGATACACACTAAGATTCTGAAATGCCCAGGGTAAAATTGTTAGCAGTGTACCTTCTGATGCACATAAAAGCTCTAGGGCAGGGGTTCTTAATGGGTTATGTGTGAGTGTGAGAGATGGACCCTTTTTTGGCAATCTGGTGAGGCCTATGGACCCCTTCAGAATAATGTTTGTTCATAATCAAAAGAAATACTAAATTTCAATTAGAGATTAACAAAAATAAAGATTTTTCCCCCACTGACAGTCAAGTACTACTCTGTGTGTGTGTGTGTGTGTATACACACACACACAACACCTGTTGTTGCTACCTTCCCTTTTCATAAGCTTTTTATTGCATCTCATCACCTCCAGAAAAAAGTACATCCCAAGGCCCTCCGTGACTGCTCAACCTATCTTAACTTTTATCTTCCCCTACTTTCAGCCAAAACTGACTAATTGTCACTACTAAACTTCCCTACCCCACAAACACTACCTGTTGAAACTACGTGGATCCTTGTACATCCTAGGACAAATGCCTTCTCCATTGAATACTTTCCTGACATTCACCCTTCTACTGCCTAGCCACAAATATGCGGGCCCCTCCTCTACTCTCATTGCAATATGTGAGGCTGTTATCTCCTCTGTTAGATGACACGCACAGTGTGATCTACTCACAGTGCCTAGCACAATGCCATGTGCTAATTCCTAATAAATGTCCTCTCAAATTTCACTGCATGCCAATTCTTACAGAGAATGAGAAGATAGCATGAGATTGCAGCAAATATCCTTTGGATGCTCAAAGCTTAGGGAAAGTCTGTCCCCCTACCCCCCCCAAAAAAAAACAAAACATGAAGTAGGCCAAGTCTTTCCAGTTCGTTTTTCAGCATTCTCCACCCTACCCTCACCCCACCCTTAAATCACCAAATGTTGTTACAGCCTGGGCTTACTATCATAAGAAAAATGATTTAAGAAGTTGCTAACACATCTGTATTTTGTGAGGTATTTAAACATGTTCATTCAGTCCAGAATATTTTCATTTTAAAAGACCTGAAGGAATACAGTTTTATATTCTGTGACAACATGAAGAGGAGAGAATTTTTGGCTGCAGCTGGGCTTCCCCCAGTGTCCCTTTGTAGTCAGAGGACCTCCCTGTTTGTTCCAGCCACTTGGTAACTGAATGACCTTTGGCCCTAGAACAAGTGACTCAGTGTAGGCAAGTGGCTATACCAAATTCCTGAAGGTCTTGCCTTGTGTCAAAACACCAGCCCCCAAAATGGTCATCCTCAGTGATAATCAGAGTAGAGAGTAATGAGTTGGCATTTCTATAGCAATGACAAATTTATAGAGCACTTTACGTATATGTTTACATTTGATCCTCACAAAAATGCTGAGGCGATGAAGGTATCCCTATTTTACATATGAGGAAACTGAGGCAAGCTTGTCCATGGCCACACTCCTGGTAAATATGAGATGGAGCAATGAAGAAGTCTCTCACAACTCCAAATCCATCACTTTTCACTACACAACAATGCCTCTTTGGAAGCTAAGGAGAGGGTGCTTTTTTTTTTTTATCAAAGATCAGTTACAGACAGTGTAAGGCAAATACAGAAGGCAAGAAGTGCCTACTTTAACCACTCAGTCACAGCCATGGAAAAGAGACAGAAGAGGAAAAAGAGCAAAGACCTAGGTAGCGAAAATTGGGGCCAAAGGGAAGTGAGTTGCCTGACAGGCCTAAGGAATTGGCCACCAAGGTGGGGTTCAATTTTCCCATAGGAAAAAAAAAAGCATTAATAAAAGAACAGACCAAAAAAAAATGCTCCTGTGGAGGAAACCCAGATAACAGTGCTCTCAGGCTGAGTCATATATCCTCAAGCCCCAGGCCTCAGATGGTGGTCCTGTTCTCTCAATTTAAAGTCCCAGCCCCAGAAGCCTAAGACAGCTCTCCCAGGAGTCCTGGAACTAGAGATCAGACCTTGACTATTTTGGCGATTCATCACTCAGCCTTCTTCAGCTCACCCCAAAACAAGAGCCACAGATTACTTAGAAATTGCAGGATGCCGGTGGAATCCCAGTTCCACATGGAACTGATTTTTTTTTTCCAATGAAGGGAAAAGGAGGGAGTGGTAATTTAGAAAGAAAATGATTCAAAAGCAGTGTTAGTCTGTAATTCATAGTGAAATTTATGCCTGAGATATGAATTTCTGAAAATAGGGTGTCTTTTTTTTAATGAAAACACTGACACATCCTTAATTATAGAGCAATAAATACCAATGCTATATTATCTTCTGATATTTCCTTACACAGATAGCAAAGCACGCAGCTGTTTTTGAAAACTGATAATCAAGTACAATATAACTATATTGCATCTTACAACACACCCTTCATCTAAGCAGCATCATAGAGCACTTAACAGTGAGAAATAGAACTGCTTATGAGTAGAAGCCTAACTGAACAAATTAGCTTTGAATTTTAACTTAAGGATCCCAGTCAAACCAGAATTCTCATCCTTGCCAGGAGAGGCATTCCAAAGGCAAAGGGTATGCCAAATAAATACCTCTGCTCCAGCATTGCGGAGTCAGTACTGGGAAGCTAACATAACATAATGATCAGTCAGGAAAATATAAAGCAGTAACTACACAACTGAAAGATATGTAAAAGTTGTATACAAAGCATTAATAAGTGCAATGATGGGGGGAAAGTGAAGACAATTTAAACAGAAAGTATTAAGCTCTGAAAGCCTCGTTTAGTGCTGCCAATCCAGGCAGCAGCAGGAAAAGAGACAAACAAGGTAAAAGGTGAAATTGGTGGGGGGTAGAGAAAGAAATGAAGGTTAAACAAGGTCGGGATGCTTCTGAAGTAAGAGGGAGGGGAAAAAAAGTATAAAGAGACAGCTGCAATTACTAAATGTTACATTAAGAAAGGCTGAAAGCAAGACAGGGAAGTCTGGGTATTAGTAAGTAGATTAATGTTTTCTTTGGGTGTTTTGAAGTTGCAGATTTTGATTTATTTGGTGCATTGGTTTTATTGCGAAATCCTTAATGGGGGAGGGAAAGGAGGAACAAGTAGTGAGTAATAAAGTCTCTGAAAATAGAAAGTCAATACATATAAAGACCTTTGTTTAATAAGAACAAACTTAGAGTCTGCATCTGTGGACAGGTAAAGAGTAGCATAAAAAATTTAGTTGGAGAGAGTAGTTTGGTTCACAGGAGAACCAAAATGTTCATCTAAGAAATAATCAATTTCCTAAATAGGCCAAGCCAGTCTTTTGGAGGTGGGTTAGGTGCCTTTCTTTAGCCCTTTAACAAATGATGATTTGGGTATTCAAAACCACCAACATGAATATCATTTCTTAGTAAAAACTTAATCCTGCTCTGTCCTTTGGTGGGTGGTAAAAAACATGTAGTAACAATTGGCTCCAACCCCTGCAACAGGATGATCTGCTCAAACACAGTAAAGCGATCAGGAAAAAGCTCCCAATTTGCCCTTGTTTATCCTACTGAATGATAATGCCAAAAAAAAAAAAAGAAAGAAAAAAGGGGAGGGGAGGTAGATGCTAAAAGAGCCAGAAAATCTGTCAGAGATATATAACAGAAATAAAAGATTTTTAAAAGTCCTGTGACTTTTGATAGGTAAACAGAGAAGCCTTTCCCCCTCTACAATAGTGGAAACTCAATCACACTCTTAAAATTCCAGAGCCAACTGCTATTTTCATCTGGTAGATGAATATATCACAAATAAATGAGTTAAGGTATTTGCTGGGCCTATATTTTTAGATACTGTTCAAATAAAAAAATACAGATCAGGTGTTTTTTTGGTGATTGCTGATATCCAACTTTTAAACTTGAATATAAATTGTCTTGGATTGGGCAAATCAGTTGAAAGAAATAATATGCAATAAGGCAACTTGAAAAAAAATTTTAAAGGTTACTTTTGAGAGCAAGTACATGGTAAAAGTGGCTAGAGCACCAACCCTGGAGGCAGGAGGACCCTAGTTCAAATGCAGCCTCTGACACTTACTGGCAATGTGATCTTGGGTAAGTCACTTAACCCTGATTGCCTTTAAAAAAAAAGATTACTTCTGGGGTTGAGGATGAAAAATTTAACTTATAAACAAAGAGGTCATTTATAAAGAGGACAGCTGGTAAGTCCAGGAGCCTGGCCCAATGGTCTGAATGACCCATAAGCCTTAAGAAACAGGATGGCTTTGGAGTCAAGAGGAAGTGGGTTTGAATCTCAGCTCTTGTTACTAGCATGGCAAACTGAATTATCTCCCTGAGCCTCAGTTTCCCCATCTGTAAAATGTTCCACATCTTTAAAATGAGATAGCATGGTGTAATATTAAGAATACTGGCCGTGGACTTAGAGGTCAGGAGGTCAAGTGGGTTACCTTACACAGAATGCTGAACTTGGAGGCAAGAAAAACTGAATTCAAATCCCACGTCTGATATTTAACGTGGTCCTAGGCAAGTCACTTAATCTCAGTGAGTCTCAGTTTTTTCACTTGCAAAAATGAGAGTTGGATAGACTTTCCATTTCTAAATCTATGATTCCATGATCCTGTGACCTCTAAGCTCTTTTCCAAGTCCAAAACTGCAAATGGAGCAGAGTATCTAAACTCCTGTTTATGATAGAATTAGAATGTAATTATAATGCTGTAAAATGTAAACTTCTTGAGGGCAGGGACAGGGTTCTTCTTGCCTCTGTATGCCCAAAGCCTAGCATGACTGGCACACAGTAGGTAGTTAATAGATGCTTGTTGAATTAAATTAACATCTTAACAAATTGCTATCAAAATTGCTAAGTCTTTACAAATTTGTATGAAAGGATAAGAAAAATCACTGAAAAATCAAAGGCTTGCTAGGATAGCATTCCTTCAGAGGGAATGACAGAAAGGAAAGTGATTTTTCTAAAAGTTCCAGCCAAATATGATGGCTGAAAAAGAAGGCTATAGGTCAGTGAGGATGGTTTTCCTCTCTTTGCTCCTGAAGGGAGCTATCTCAGGAGAATACAGACCAATATGGAATGGAACCATGTTTCTCAGGCTCCAGGAAAAGAAAAGATGGAGATCATTTTTGTTAATTTATAGAAAGGGAGGGAATCATGGCAGTAATGTGGGCTGTGAAGCACTCCATTCTCTCCTTAGCAGCAGCAGCTACAGAAGCATCAGCTTCCACATCCACAGTAAAGCATGCTAGTTTGGGGTCGCTTGCAGCTATGTTTTCTGGCTTTCTCATCCACTTGGCTTTTTACACTAGATCCCTAATGCTCTGACACTAGGCCAGGAAAATAGAAGCTACAATAATGCAAAACTCAAAATCAAATGGGGGGGGGAGATGGGGTGAAGGGAATGTGACTGAAGAATATAATGAATTGCTACAGTTTAAACACTTAATTTTAAACTTAAAATGTTTTATGAGTAATAATTTTAACAAAATGTGCTTAAGCAGAGTATTAATAGCCCTTTTTTTTTGAGAGAGAGAGAGAGAGAGAGAGAGAGAGAGAGAGAGGTTCCCTAGACCCCTGGGTACATCAGCAAACTGTCCTCCTACACGATGGAGCGTGCAGCTGCAATTTGGCCCGGGGCACCACCTACCCACAGTCACTATCTAATGCATTTTACATTTGCACACATTATAAAAAGACGCTGAGAGAGAATAGAAGAGAGGGGACTATTTTTTTTTCCAGCATTCTGTTTCCTTTTGTAGCGTCCGTCAGCTGACACATGGAAAATGTGGTGTAGGGTTTTCTTTGCCTTTAATCTGTAATTAAGGATTCCGGGTCTGTGGCTTTCTACCTCTTTTTTTCCTCTCCTCCCTGCTCCTCTCTTTCTGCCCCCCCCCCGCACCCTCTTTCAGTCTCCCATGTCCCCAATGTGTTTTCCCATGTCCCTAGCGTGTCCTTTGACAGCTGCTTCCCAGGATCAGGGTACGTGGGGTGACAAGTCCTGCAATAATCGCCTGGCCATACCACCCAGGAGGGAGGCGCTGATGGGAAGTGGGGGCTGGGAGGAGGGGCCATGGGCTGGCCCCTTCCTTCCTTTCAAGTATCTTTTACCTCCTAAATGCTCAGCTTTAAAAACCTTTTTCTTTTTTTTTTTAAATGAGCGAGTTTCCTGGGGATGAAAAACCCGCGCGATGGCAGGAAGAGAGGGAATCCTTTTCTATTTGACCTCGCTGAGGCCGAGTTTGAGAAGAGTGTGTACACCACCACCCCCCTTTCGGGAACAGGCAACAAAGTTACCGAAAGCCACTAAGGGATAACCAAGAGCGCACATAGACGTGTGACTGTTGTTCTATACTGGGAGAGGCGCGTCTGGGCATTTTCCAGGGGGCTCCGCTTTGCCTAGTGGAGTGGGGGAGGGAAGGATCGCGTGAGACGGGTGGGGGCGGGGGTGTGCCCATCTTTGCGGGAGGGGAAGACAAGTGACACAGCAGGGTGTCCGCGGGAAGCATGCAGGTTGGTGGCTTGCAAGGGAAGCCAAGGAAAGGACGGAGCGTTGGGGGCGGGAAATAGGGAGGGTGGACTTGGGGACCAGTTGCGGTAAGCGCGGGTCTCAGCAGCCGCAGTAGCTGCTTCGGCTTCGGCTTCAGCTGCGGCAGCTGCCGCTGTCTGGTTTCCCCGCTTCCCTTTCATTCCTTCCCGGTGTCCGCCCGCAGCACCCACCCGCGACACTGGAACTCGGCCGAGGTTGAAGATCTATGGGGGTTGGGGGAAGGTGGGGAATACATACTTCTCCCCCTCCGTCCGTGGTGACCACGAAAAAAAAAAGTTGTACCCCCATTAGAAAGTATTGGTGAGATCACTACGGGGTTGGGGGGGTTGGGTGGGGGGAGTAGACGTGTTTTGCCTTTTTTTTTTTTAAAGGCTAAAACTCTCCCTCTTTCGGCAGTCCTCAGCATTAGGAAGAGTTGGGCTGAAGGCCGGAGAATTAGGAGGGCGGGTTGGGCATCGCCCCATCCAGCTGCTGGCAGCGGGCGAGAGCCGGCCGGGCTCGCCGCGCGGAACTCTGGCGAGCGCACACGAAGCACACAAATACATACAGACGCGCGCCCAGCGGGCATAGGTCTCCAGTTTTGCCCTTGCCATTTTTTTCTTTGTCGTAGTTTTTAAGAGCCCACTTTCAGAATCCCGGAAGGATGCGCAGCCTATTGTGCGGCGGAAACTGTTTTTGTTTTTTTCCATGCAATTAGTAATTTTATTTCATTTGGAGCCCCATTTTTACCCATCTCCATCCTCTGTGAGAAAATACAATGAAGCTGTTCTGTCAAGGCAAAGTCTGGCCATACAGTATTCACTCTATTGCTTTCTGCTGAAATAGGGGTGGGTTGGCAGACTGCTGAAGGTTCAGCAAGGGAATCTACCCTGACATTTTAAAATACCTCTTTCTCATCTCTGAAGGCTATCCAGTGAGGATCTAACCGTTGCAGAGTTCTGAAAGATTCTGACATGCAATTTAAAAAAAATTAAAATTAAGGATACTTCTCTTTTTAATCTTGTCATTTATTATGGATTATGAATTCAGTCTCTTCTTGAAATTGCCAACCTGGGACCTGAGGAATGGGGTGGAGTTTCAGGGTCAGGAAAAAGGGATTGGGCAGTATTTGGGTAGGAGAATATTTACAGTCATTACCTTGATTTGTCGCCCACTTATGAAATCTTGATACATTTTGAATAACTTAGAAGACATGTTTAGTGTATCTTTAAACAACTTATGAATTAATGAATACCAAAAAATCCACCAGTATGACCATTTTTCTTTAGGTGTATATTTGGCTGTGGTGTATTAGGAAGCCTGAGTACAGGAGCAGTTTGCATTTTGCTGTCCACGGGCTATTTTAGTCTTCCCAAAGGATTTTTAAATAAATAAAGAAAAACAGAATTTAGCCAACAGAAGTTCACACCAATGACTGACCAAACGTTGCTGTAAATTAAAGCTATGTGAACACATAGGCAAGAGCAGAGAAGGATTCTTTACCCTTCGTTGAATATTGGGATTTTCCCCCTAGGGCTTAAAAAATCTTGCAAACTATAGGTTCAAACTCTGAGAAGATGTTGGTGCTTCCATAAAATGTGAGAAAAGTTTGAGAGCAATTTAAAGGTTGAGGAGGGGGCCAGAGCTGAGCCTGACCTTGACAACTCTGAACCAGATCATGAGGGAATTGCACTTGGAAAGAAATGTCAGCAAACAATGATAATTAGTCCTTTCAAAAATCATAAAACTGATTAAAATATCTGATGCATTATTTATTCATCATAGAACATCTTTGCAAATCTGGGAATACTGTTTGAAAATCAAGTGTCTCGTCTTTTGCACAGCAAACAAAGCAGATGTGTCTGTCTCCCTTACAAAATGCCCCAAAAGGGTTAAATTGGGAATTGAAAAAAAAAAGTACATGAACAAATGGCATTCTGTTTGAAGAGCTGATACTTTTTTCTTGTCTTCCTAGCAATAATGCCAACAAAATATTGGTATCCTGAAAATATTTCTCATCCTGAGTGCAAGTGTCAGACTGAATCCAGTTTGTCTAGGCATACTGAAACTGTGGGCACACTTTCACTACTCTGAACGATGAGGAGCCAATGAAGGGGGATGTCTTTTAACTCCATAATAGCAGGTTACATAGTAAATGAACACTGATGGTCAAATAGCCAATTATGGTATAAATATCCGTTGTTTACAGAGAGGTGTTAAATGAGCCTTTAGAGCACAAAGGATCAGACTGTCTAAGCTACAATTTGTACTTCATCCCATTATGTCTTCCCTTAAAAAGGCCAGTGCCATGGTAGGTAATGTGCTTACAGAACATACTTTTCTCTGTTGATTTTAGTTTGCTTTATTTCAATGCACACTGTTGTTTACTTTTTAAAATTTAAATAAATGTCAGCATTGTATAATTTCTATGTTAACAAAGCAGTGAGCAAAATCCCTTGTATGTTTATAAAATATTATTGTTTAATTCACATAGTTTAGAAATTCCAAATGTTGAGAATAGGAAGGAGGCCAAATACCATCTGTTTATAACTATGATGCATCGTAATATGTGTACTTTTAAAAGGAGTTTGGTCAATCATGCCACTATTTTATCTGCTTAGAATATGCTGAAGATTTAAAATGTAATTTACAGGATAACTTTTAGTGCATTGCGTCCAACTGTGACTAGAAGAGAAGTCAGTCTTTTCCTTTCTATTTTTCTTAAATTAATCATGTAGCAGCCCCAATTAATGGGTCCATTAATTGTGTCACTTTTTGCCTAGCTTCAGGATTCTTCTAACTTTGGCTCAGTCTGGCTCCTCAATTCTGATAAAAATTCCAAGGACATATAAAACAAAACATTCCTAACTGTGTCTGTCTGCCAGGAGATAGTCACTTAGAATGGGAGGCATGGTATAGTAGCTAATAATTAGCCAACATCAGCACTGAGAAATTACCTGTGAAATTTCCATTGGTAATGAGTTGAAAAATAACATTTTACACTCCCTGTTTTAAAATAGTGTATACTTGTCCCTGAGATGGAGTTTGATTTAAGTTACCTTTTATTTCAAGTGCACCTAATTGCATACCAGACAACAAAGAGAGTGCAGTTATTTGCTTAGATAAACAGATTTCTTTTGGTTATAAACTCAGGTTGTTTTAGTTAGTAACCCTTTAGCTACTGGAAAGTTGGAGAGCCCCAGAAGAAAATTTTAAATTCCCAAGGAGGAAGAGTAAAACAAATGTGAGATATTAGAGTCCTGTTAGAGTTACTGGGCCTTCAGCTTATTATAGCTGTATTGATAATGATGCTTGAAGTTATGCAGGTGGCTTGTGGAACTCACACATGTGATCTCTTCCCCAAGGAGGAGGAAAACCAGGTAGCCTGAGGCGGTTAAGAACAAATCTGTTATAACGATGGATGGATTTGCTGGCACATGGTGATTGTGGATCATTAAGAAGAAAGGTAGATTCAGAATTAAGGCCTCACCTCTTTTTCACAGGGGAAAAACATACACATGGAAAAATGAAGACAGAAATCCACAGAGCCAATGAACTGACGAGTGCAGAATGTTTTTCTTCTAATCAAGTGGTTTCTGAAGGAAGTTTAGTAATAGGACTGTATAACGTTGACTGTATATTGTTTGACCATATCTGTTTCTTCAAACTTCTTAGCTTTGACTGTTTATAATTGCAACAACTTAGATAATTTAGTTACACAGAATTAAGAACATTGAGGGTACCTTGCTCCCAGCAAAAGCAAGCTGACTTACATTGTTTCCTAAAAACCAGTCATTAGATTTTAGAAGTCTCTTTCCTGGCCACTGTTTCTTCCCCCAAATAAATCCCCCGAGGCTTTGTGTTGTAACCCTTTTCTAAGGCTAATTTTGCCATGAATTATAGCAAGAAAATGCCAGAGCTATTTCCCCTAAGTAATTTAAGTATACAACCACAACACTAAAGTTTATAAAGAAAGAAACGAGAAGATTGAGGGGCACTTGATAGAACTAGTTTGAGTGAGCCATGCCAAATTAGCAAACCACAGACTTTAAAAACACCTCCAAAGTAGTGGGTAATAGCTGTTTAAAACATTATTTTCTAGGTCAGATTCAAAGCTAAGGCTGTTAAAACTTTGAACTGAGGTATTTTTCATTCCTTAGTGCAACCCAGATCAGCATGGGATGGCAGATGAGTACTGAACTTGTATTCAAGAAGACATGAGTTCAGATCCTGCTTTGGATAGTTATTGGCTGTCTGACCTGGGCAAGCCATTGAACTTTGAATTTCCTCATCTATAATTTGAGGGGGGTTGGACTATACAATTTCTAAGGCCCCTTCCCAGCTCTAAATCTATAAACCCATGATAAATAACTGTGAGCTACTTCAATGTCAGAAGTGGAAGGGACTTCTGAGGTCATCTAATCCCCTTTTGGCACAGTAGAAGAAACTAAGACCCAGAGAGATGAAGTGATGTACAAAGGGTTGCACAGTTCAACTTAACAAATACTTACTAACCACCTACTATGTGTGAAGCACTAAATTGGGTGCTAGGGATACAGCACCAGAAATTAAGCACTCTCTGCCTTCAAAGACCTTAAATTTTTATCTTTTTTGGGGAGGCTGGTGATAAGGGGAGAAAATACAACATGTTTATAAATAATAATTAAATACGTGGTGTCCCAAAGGTCTCAGTTCAGTTTAAAAACTTAAAACTGCACTAAGACTTTTGGGACACTATGTACATGGCTCAATTGCAAATGGCTTCTGAGATGAACATTTAAGGAAGATAAAGAAGGATTCTCAGAAATGAAGGTGAGGAGTGAGGTCACTCCAGGCATTAGGGACTGGGAGAAAGGAGAGAGGATAATGCAAATATAGCCAATGCAAATTCACAGAGGCATGTGATCAAATTATTATCTTAAGAATTATTGAGTTCGGGGTAGTGAGGCTGCGAAGTGGATAGAGCACAGGCCCTGGAGTCAGGAGGACTGAGTTCAAATGGGGCCTCAGACACATAATGCTTACTAGCTGCATCACGCTGGGCAAGTCACTTAACCTGCCAAGGGATGGGCCATCAGCATCTCTCTTGATACTGTACTGCCTCTACCTCCTATCCCCTCCAGGTCCTCCAACTGTTTTTGCTCCAAGTGCTCCTAATTATAATTCTGCAATCAAGTAGCTTATAATATGTCTGAAAAAATAAAACAGGTATATAAAGTATGTAAAGCAAAACATAATAAAATATAAGATCATGTGGTATAAATTTAGTTGTAGTGTGTAATACATTAAATAAAGTATGTGAATCACTATTTATGTGCTGTTTTCTAAAGCACTTCCTGTAGTGACCATTTTAAATCATTTTGAACACCACAAAAAATCTCAGGTCTCCTGCCCATTTTGAACTCTCTAGTTCTTGTGAATTGATCATGGTTCAAATGTACATAGGTACCTCAAGTCATATTGTGTAAAGTGACATGGTACAATGGTTAAGAGCACTTTGGAGGTAGAGGATATATCAACCTTGCCATTTGTAACCCACATAACCTTAGGTATGTCACTACCTCTCAGACCTCAGTTTTCCCATCTTGGAGAATTAGGATTTGGGTTTGAATTCTGTCTGGTTACTACTTGTGAAAATCTTGGCAAGTCACTAAAGCTTTGACTCCCTAATCTGTGAAACATGTAGGTTAGTCTAGTTGTCCTGAGAGGTCCTTTCCACTTCTAAATCCATGATCGTCCTATCTGATGTTTAAACATGACAGAGGAATACACACACACACACACACACACACACACACACACACACACACACACACACACATTTTTACCCTATGAAGGACCACTAACCCAAATAAAATAGTCAATCAAGAAGGTCACAACCAAGGGGAAAAAAATGAGTTTTTTAAAAGGGAAAGCAACAAATGATTAACTCATACATCTTTAAAATATAAAGCAGAGAATATCAAATGGCAACACACAAAACAAATAACATTTCTTATATATATAATTATAATTTGCTTTTTATTCTATGGCCAGTTAAGAGATAGAGAAATAATTCTGAGGTGTGGGGAAAGGGAGAGATAGAACAAGGATCATTTGATCTAACATTTAGAGCAGCAAGGGACATTAGAGACCATATTATGATTTGTTTTATTCCCTGTCCCTATAGCACTACATCTTTTGAAGGTGGAGCCAGCTAACCTTCACCTATAAGCCTGGCCTACCTCGGATCCTGGCTGGTATCAATCTTGACCCTAAGCCTCAGGCATGTCAGGACGGTCGGTCATTTATTGGCTCATGACTGACATAATGTTTGTACTAGTCCCAAACTGGCCTTGATATTCCAATTTCTAGTAACTAAGGTCCTGCTGTCTTCTCTTATGCCTGAGTCTCTATGTCCCTTTTTACCAATACTGGATTCTTTCCTTGTTCACCAGTGAATGGATTCTCTACCCAACATCTCAATTCTACCAGTTCCTGACCTATAACACTAGTTTCCTAGAGATTAAATTGCTATTGTCTTTGAAAGACCACCTGATCCTGACCACTTACCTGCCACTTAGACCTTTGCCTGCCCAGTAGATATTTGGGATCTGACACTTAGTTTACGTGTTTAGTTAATAGTCTTTTCCTGGCATGATGTGATCTGTTTTCAGACTTACTTTGAGACTTTTGTCCCTATGTGCCTTTCCCTAGCAAAACTTACTTTTGGCATGGTTCCTATGTTCACTCTCAGAGTCTTTTGCTGGACCAGTCAAATTAATCTGCAATCAATCAATCAATCAATCAATCAATCAATCAATCAGCAAACGCTTATAAGCACTTACTGTCTGCCTGTCTCTGTGGACTTTTGCCCTCCTATTCTGTTTAATTTCTGCCCATGTTTTGAAGCCTAAATCAAATGTTATCTCCTCTCTAAGTCCTCATGGTCAGTAACCATCCCTCTTGGACATGGCACTTTGTTTTGCATCTCTCTAATAATAAACCTAGCCTGCATGTGACATTATATATTGTAGTTATGTTTGTGGCATCTCCTTACTAGATTAAACACAATGAAAACAGACTGTTATTTCATCCAAATTCTGCATCTCTCACAGTATCAGTACTCTTCATGCAGTAGACATTTAATAAATATTTTCTAATGTGCCACCACTCCAAAAGCAACGCTGACAAGTGGTAAGGAGGGAATAGAAAAGGAAAGAGGGTTAAAGGTAGAGAAATGAAGGTTAAGAGAAAATCAAAAGAGACAAAACAAATCTGGGGGATGGGAAGGAAGAAGACAAGATGGAGACAAAGAAACGTACTAGGGCTTCTTATTTCACCATGTTGACACTTGAAGCCACTTGACTCCACACCTGTAAATTTAGTGCCACTTGATACTTGAGAGCACCATTGACCTTAGGACAAACAGATATAAGCATCCCTAGTTTAATTCTTGTTTGGCTCAGTACCAAGTAAATCTTGCTGTTGACTGTGAGTCACAGGTCCCTTTCTGGCTGGACTTCATGCCTTGAGTTGTATTTGTGGCAAGGCTTGAATTTCAGGGCCCCAGCCTCTTGTGGTAGTTATAGATATCTGCTACTAGATCCTTTCTACATACTGCAGATTTGAACTTCAATCAATCAATAAACATTTACTAAGTACCTACTCTGTACCTACCAGGCAGGGTGCTAAGCACTGAGGATATCAAAAAGCAAAAGACATTCCCTGCCTTCAAGGACCTTACAATCTAAAGGAAGAGACAACATCCAAAGAAATATGTACAAAACAAGTTATATATAAAATAAAGAGGAATTAGCTAAAAGTGAGAAAGCACTAGAATTAAGAGGGGTTAAGGAAGGTTTCCTGTAGAAGGGAGGATTTTAGTTGGGACTTAATAGCCTGCCCATTTATACCCCTTTCAAAATACAGAAGTATTTGGATCAGTGTCATTCTTCTGCCATTGGTATCTTTGTACTGCAACTGTTAAGTAAGGCCCTTACCATCTGACTAGCCAAGAGGACCACCATTGTTTTGCTGGCCTTAACTGGATTATAGTTTTGCCCTGTTTCTTGTTTGCTTCATCCCTTCCTGGGCCCATCTTTTGACCTTTGAACTTTACTTCAACCTTGGCATATGCTATTCATGCTGTTCCAGTCCCCAGGTAGACGCTGCTGGTTCTATGGGTAGCATTCAGTAAAAGTCAACTATTTAGATTTTAATGCAAGATAAACATACTGGCTTTAAAACATTCTCTTTTAAACTCTCCTAAGAGATGGGGCTGTGCTCAGGTGTACCTTCATTTTTCTGAGATGACTGTTAGGCATTTATAATGAAATAGAATATCATTAAAATAAAGATAAAGACATTCTGCAAGTCAACTCAAGTCCACAGAATTTTAACAACAAAAATAGTAATATATCATTATGGTATAGAGATAGTCTCAACACTAAATAATATAAAAAGAATTATCTATAATTGCTACCTTCACTTCACCAGCTTACTCCTCATTCCTTTGCAATCTAGCTTGTAACCCCACCACACCACCAAAATTGTTCTTTCAGAAGTTACCTATGGTCTCCTAATTCCTAAATTCCATAGTCTTCTCAATCCTCACTCCTCTTGACATCTCTGCAGATTTTGACATGGGTGGACATGCTGCCCCTAGCCACTCTCTCCTCCCAAGCTCTCCTCTTTTGGTTTCTATAAAGCTTCAGCTTTCTCTTTGTGTTCTTTTTATCTAGCTAACTACTTTTTCTCAATCACATCTGCTGAATGATTATCCATTTTCCATTCCCTAAGCATAGATATTCCATAAGACTTTGCCCTGGGTCCCTTTTCTTTTTACATATTCTAGTAGTGATCTAATTAGCTTCCATGGATTTAATTGTCATACATAGATGACACCCCCATCCCCAATTATTTTATCTAGCCCTCATCTCTCCCCCAAATTTCAGTTTTGTACATCAGTTGTCTCCTGAATGACTTCCATGTAAATGTACTGTCAGCATTTCAAATTCAATATGTCCAAATGGAACTCATTATCTTTCTCCCTTTTCCCAAGCTTTTCTATTTCTGTTGAAGAAATCATCAAGTTGTCAGTCGTACCAGTTTGTAACCTTGGAATTAACCTTGGAATTATCCTAGAAACTTCCTATTCCCTCACTCCCCTCTTCCAACAAGTTGCTAATATTATTTATTTCACTTACACAAGATCATCTATCTCTTTCTCTCTAATCACTTAGTCACCTCTCTAATTAAAAATCTTATCACCTCTTACCTCAACTACCATAATAGCCTTATCATTAGTGTCCCTCATTTCTAGTCTCTCCCCACTCCAACTCATCCTTCACAAAGTTGCAAAAAATAATATTCTGGAAGAACAAGCCTGGTCTTTCGCTCCATCACTCAAAATTTTCAATGACTTCCTATTGCTTCTAGAGTACAATGTTATTGTCTTAGCCTGCCGTTTAAGGCCCTCTACAATCTGACATCAACTTATTTTTCCAACTTCACTTTGCATTATTCCCTTTCATGTATTCTTTGTTCTAGGCAAAGTGTATTACTAGAATCTCCCTTGCTTTTTTCTTTAAAAAAGAAAAAGAAGTTTTGTCAATGTTCTGTCTTTTGCAGCAGCGTTATCTCCCATTCACTTGCCCCTACCATCTACAAGAATATTCCCTTTCAACAAATGATTATTGTCAGGCAAAACAAATCAATATATTGTTAGACTATGTATGCCTTATTCTGCACCATCACATCTCTCATTTCTGTACATTCATACAAGTCATCCCCATACCTGAAATGTGCTCCCTCCTCACCTTGTCCTCTTAAGAAACTTTATCTTCCTTCAAGGCTGATTCAAGTGCCACTTTTCCCATACCCTCCACTAGTGGATAGTGTTCTCTCATCCCTCCAAGTTCCCCAGGTTTACTACTATGTACATGACATTTCTACCCACACACACCCTTACCCCTGCAGTTGATTGTAAATTGATTTAGGACAGGGACTATTTTGATTTTGTCTCTCTACCCCAGCGTACTCCTGTGTACATAGTTGGTGTTTAATATATGATAGTATAAAGCTAGGCATCAATTATCTTCTATCATCAGCATTATAAAAATGTCACCACATACTTTTATTTATGTCATAGGAAATATATAAAAAAACCAATGCTACTGATTTGTTGATTGTTTACAAATTCTTAATTTCAAAATCTTCCACATAAGTCCAACTGTGATACCTTGCTATGGCTGGAGTTGATGCTAAAGGCGTGCCAGCAGAGTCCAGTCTCTTTCAGGTCTTACTTATCTAGAAGAACTTTTAGTTTGGGGCTAGTGGCAGAGTGCATGTCTGTGTTACGGTCAGTAGCCTAGCTAAATTTGTCTGCCAGGACCTTGACAATCAGGACATTAATTTCTTTGGCCACAAGAACTCACTATTAAAACATGAAGTGATTGCAGTCTACATTGACAGAATACCTACACTGATGAAATCACAGATCTTTGGAAGTATTTAGTCAATTTTAAAAATCTGCAATTAGCCCACATTAGCCACTACTACATGAAGCAGACCAAATTTCTCCATCTTTGGTACCTTTCAACACAACTGTAGACCTTATGAAAAATCTACCATGACAGAGAAGTTTAAAAAAATTTCCCCATTGGCAGATCTTTTTGGCATGCTTTCTGCATCATTTCCACCTCCTCTCCCTGAGGCTACAACCACTCTCAGAAGTATTAAAAAGACACAGAAAACTGTGGAGGAGGTACTGAGGCTTTGAGAAGATTGGAGGAAGATCAGAGTATCAGATGTAATCACCATATGACTCTTCCTCTTCCTTTGCCCAACAATTAGTTTCTCATTAAACCCTGTAGATTTTCCCATCCTAATCTCTCTTACCTATATCTCTGCCTTGCTGTTCCTGCTGCTTCTTCTCTAGTTCAGTCCCATATTACTTCATACCCATTTTTTTTATTACAATAGTCTCTCAACAAATCTCTCCGCCTCCAGTCTTTCCTCTATTCCAATCTATATTGCACAGCACAGCCACATTAATCATCATAAATTGGATACAGAATAATTGACAAACTCCTCCACAAAGACCTTCGACAATCTGGTCTTGACATACCTTTTAAGCCTTCTTTTCCACTGTTTGTCCTACAAATCTGTTCTGGTCAAATTGGTGTATTTACTGTTACCTGAATTTATTTTTTGCTTTATTTTATTTAATGCTTTAAAGTCTTATGATTTAAAGTCCTTTGTCATTCCTTCCATTTGAAATGTTCCTTTTCTTCATGTTAATCAAAATCCTACTCTTAAAGATATAACACAAATACCTCCTCCTGCATAATGCCTTCCCTGATCTTTCTCTATTTTGGACTTGTATAGCTATTACTATAGGACATTCATGTGACACTTATCATTCAACTTGTTTTATTACACACACACACACACACACACACACACACACACACACACATCTTAATTACCTTACTAGACTTTAAATTCCTGGAGATTAGGGACTATATCTTGGAGATTTTTTGTGCCCACAACAGATAAGTATCTTATATATAGTAAATGCTTTAAAATATAACTGACCAATGCTTCCAAACTCTGACTGATGGTTCTTCAATAGTAAGATAATTTAGTTTTCTTTGTGCTGACCAGAAACCTTATTTATATACAAAGCCATCCTTGTATTTTGAACAAACTCATAGACAATTTAAGGAGCTTTAGAGACTATCAATGGTCACTAAATAACCCAATCTTAGATGTGAAAGTGGACTTGAGGTCATCTAGTCCAACTCATAATTGAAAAATAATCTCTTCTGTGACATACTCAGTCAGGGATTTTCTTGACAAAGACACAGAAGTAGTTTGACATTTCCTTCTCCAGCTCATTTTACAGATGAGGAAACTGAGGCAAACAGGGTCAAGTGACTTGCTCAGGGTCACATAGCTAGTAAATGTCTGAGGCCAGATTAGAACTCAAGAAGATGAGGTTTCCCGACTCCAGACCCAGGACTCCATCCAGTGTGCCACCTAAATACCCCTAATAAAGCTCATTGTAGGAATTTTAAATGCTAATTAACTAACTTAAGAATGTATTATGTCCTTTGGTCTAGTGTAAATGGCCATTCTGAAGGACACATTCTTTCCTTTTTAACAATTTAAGGAGCCTCCCTTTGTTTTAAATAAATATTTCCGGGGCAGCTGGGTGGCACAGTGGATAGAGCTCTGGCCTTGGAGTCAGGAGGACCTGAGTTCAAATCTGATCTCAGACACTTGACACTTCCTAGCTGTGTGACCCTGGGCAAGTCACTTAACCCCAATTGCCTTACCAAAAAAAAGGCAAAAAACCCAAAATAAATATTTCCATTTGTCTCAATAAATATCTTTTCTTTCCCAACAGCTTAGTAACCATTTTAAAAAACAGCACACATAAATTAAAAGAAAAAAACAAAATATTTTATTTCATTCTTAACCACAATTATTAATGGGCTGTGGGCAGCTGTCCAGCACTGAACATCTTATCTTCTTAAGAAATCCTTAGGATTAGGTTGAATGCTACCACTCCTTGTTTTATGTTTCTTGTTGATATTTTCATGATACTTGCATTTTTATCAAAACATCACCCAAAACCCAGCTTCCCAAAGATAAGACGTGGTAAAGGAGAAAGTTCAAGAAGTTATTGCCACAGTAGTTCACTCCATATCTTGCTGGTGTTGCTTTGCTTCTCTCAAAGACTTAAAATATTCCCCAGTGCCCTGTCAGTTTGCTGGAGCAAGCTGGAGTACAGTGCACAAGTTGTGAACTATGAATCTAGATGGTACCTAAAATAGGGGAATAGAGAACATTTGTGCTAAACCGGAAAATAACCAGTTGCCCTAATTAATGGTGGGATCTTATGAAAAGACATCTACAAGAGTCACAAGAATGTGCAGGCATTTATTTGTCATGATCATGGCCTCTCTCATTGGAGGGAACAGCCACGTTAATGGGATCATATAACCATTTGTGTATTTGCAAATAGAAAAGACTCTGGCCAGGAGTTTTCAATCCTGCATTTTAGGTACGATTACAACACTTGAACTAGTCATGTGGCCTTAGGCAAATCACATGACTCCTGGGAGCCTCAGTTTTCTCATGTTTAAAATTTTGTTGTTGCTATTTAGTCATTTGCAGTTGTGTCTGACTCTTCATGACCCCATTTGGGGTTTTCTCAGCAAAGATACTGGAACAGTTTGCCATTTCATTCTCCAGCTCACTTTACAGATGAGAAGACTGAGGCAAACGGAATTAAGTGACTTGCCCAGGGTCACACAGCTAGTAAGTGTCTATGGCCAGCTTAGATGAGTCTTCCTGACTCCAGGCTCAGCACTCTATCCACTGTGTCACCTAGCCGCCCTATATATAAAATACACATAACGATTCCTACCTATTTCACATTCAAAGGTTATTTAGAGGAACAAATGAGATAATGCATGTAAAACTCCATTGAAAATTATGCAAGTATAAAGCATTACTGTTCTTATCATAACTAATAATGATATTATTCTATAATTATTGGTAACTATCTAGGACATTGCTTATATAGTAAGATAAGCATCCATACTCAATTGTTCTCGCATTATTACACAGCTACCAATAGATGTATCTAGGAGGGAAAAAAGTGAAATTTTCCAGCATTAGAATGCCTATGGCAATGTACAAACAAAAAACAATAACAAAAAATTACAACTATTTGTGTGCAAGGTAAATGTGCACTTTAAGTGAAATTAGGAAGATTTGGTAGCTTATGGCAGGATTTAAGAAACCTGTATACTTTCCTTCTTGAGGACTGATTACTTTCTCCTTGTCTGGCTGGTTATTAGGGCTGGGATTGTGGGGGATTTGGATAGATGTTTTAGTCAGAGGCATTTGGCCATGTTGTATTAATTATGTATATTTTAAGTTTTGTACAGGGTCCAGATGGTATTCCATTGGGTCTTCTATAAGTTATAAAATAAATAAATAATGGTAGGACGATCTCTGAAATACAAAAATTTAAAAGCTACTGTAGTACAGGACTGCACCTGGGAAAGCAACCAAGAGTCTGCCAAGCTAAGTCTCATTCACCCAAGCCCACCCTCACACTGCTTTCCATGTCTGGTGAATAACTGGGAGTGACAAAGGAAGAGCTTCTCTTCCTGTTTCCATCTGCAGCTGAAATAGGCACAAGGTCAGCAGATGATAAAAGATGTTCTGTAAAACAGTACATTGAGGAGAAAACCTCAATGGGGATTTCAGAAACTACAAGGTGTTAAAAATATCACTTCTAAGTGTACTTATTTGTTGAAGAAAAAGAAAAGATGTTGGAGTTTTATTCTATAACTCATCTGAAATATTTTCTTTTTGTCTAGGTTTTTATATATACTCCTATGAAAATCTAAAGGGAGGCATAGCTATAGTGATGAAGCTTGCTTATATGTGTGCACACATGAAAGCATAACTAAATGAATAGATTTATATGCAGCAATCACTTTCCCTAACTTAGATAGTTCAGTTCTTAGCAACAATTTGGACACAGAGATGTGCCACAGCCATAATAGATAAGTCTAAGATGGAAGACAGTTGATATGATGATCAATCCTGGCATCCACCACATACAATGCAATCATATTGTAATATTGTTTGATGCAATATAATGTTTGATCAGTTTCAAGAGACGAATATCAGATCACATCAAACAATATGATACAGTCTCATTGTATGGAATTATGGCTGCTGTCAATCAGCATGTGACATGACCCTTAAAGTGCCATCTTAGGTGGGGGATGACAGAATGGCATACAATTATAGCTATGCATACATTAATAAGTAATTTATTACACTAAATCCATTCAGATCTTTTGATATTTCATTTATCACCATTTCTCTGATGATTTTCTCGTTGTATAACATTACAGTGGATTAGAGCCTTGTGCTAATGAAGTCAAGCTTGTAGCTTTGACCCCTGTGGGGGTCAGTTAGCTTTGCACACTGGGCATCTGACTCCAGGCAAATTGCAGATGTTGGCTTTTTATAATAAAGGGGATTGATCAGGAGCATATGTATGGATCAATGTATAGCTATTCTTGCCACTGGAAAATCAACTCAAAACACATGCTCTCCTGGACTATTGCAATAACCTTCTGGTTGATCTCCCTGCTGTAAGTCTCTCTTCATTCCAGTCCATCCTCCATTCAGCTGTCAAAATGATCTTCCTAAAGTGCAGGTCTGATTATGTCACCCCCCTCATCACACACACATTCAATAAACTCTTGTGGCTTCCTATCACCTCCAGGATCAACTATAAAATCCTCCGTTTGGTGTTCAAAGTCTGCCCCTCCACACACCTTTCTTGTCTGCTTCCATCATAAATTCCCACCCCACCTTCCTCACTCTTTAATCTAGTGACACAGGCCTCCTTGCTGTTCCTAGCATAAGATATTCCATATCCTAACTCTGGGCATTTTTAGTGGTTGTCTCTCTTATTTCCACCTTTAGACTTCCTTTAAATCATAGTCAACATTACACCTTCTATAGGAAGTCTTTCCTGACCCTCTAGTGCCTTCATTCTATTATTTCCAGTTTATCCTGCATATAACTTATTTGTACGTAATTGTTTGCATGCTGTTTCCCCTTTAGACTACAAGCTACATAAGAGCCAGAACTATTTTTTTTAGATAAACAATGTTAAAGTCTAGAGACAGGAACATTTAGAATAAAATCAGGAAAAAGCTCTGGTAGTCCAGTTGGACTGGGTAAGAGAATGCATGAAATTGATTAAAATTAGGCTAGGAAGGTAGTATTAATGTATTGAAATCAGTGAAGATCATCATGGGCTGCAATGGAGAGGAAGACTGTGAGGTAGGTAAAGAAGTAATTAAAGAAAGTGAAAGTGCCCTTGTCTTAGTTGACAAGGGTCTAAATAGGCTGATAGGAACTGTATGTTTCAGAAATGAGAGATTGTTGAGTGATAATGGTACAGGAAATACCTAGGAGTGGCAATGAGGAGTAAAACATACACCAACTCATTCTCCTGGATGCATCATGAGGAAGAACTGTTGTCAGTGATCCTTGAGGAAACATGGAGAATGGAAGAAGTGCTGGATGGAAATGAACAAATGTTCTAATTAAAAAAGAAAAGAAAAATTATCAGGGCCATGGAGGGGTAGGGTATAGAGGAGAAGGTGAATTCTTCAAAGTACAGGCCAGTGAAGGTGACATCAACTTCTGGAAAGACTGTAAAATAGACTGGTAAAGGATATTGCCCTTTGAGGATTATGTATTGCTGTTCATCAACATAATTCCACATGAGATTGTATTATTGTGGCTAATTTGATATGATACTCATCTCTTAATACTGATTAGGTGGTGCAGTGGATAGAGCTCTGGCCTTGGAATCAGGAGGACCTGAGTTCAAATCCAGCCTCAGATACTTGACACTTACTAGCTGTGTGACCCTGGCAAGTCACTTAACCCTGGTTTCCTCACCAAAAAAGAAAAAAGAAAAAAAAAAGAAAAGAAAGAAAAAAACTGATTAGGTATAGATTGAATAGCTGCGAATACTCAGAAAAAGTAATCAGTACAAAATATCATGGGTTTAGTAAGAACAAGTAAATAGACTAACTTAATTTTCTTTTTTGAAAGTCTTGCTAGACAGAAACCTAGTTAATTTAAAAAAGAAATGGTGGAGCCTATAGTTCGGATAGTCAGAAATGTCTCTTCTCTAAACTCAACACCTTCAGTTCCTTCAACTGACCATCATGGTAAGTAAACCATCATGGTTCCTGGTCACAGTCCTCTTGTCATTCTGGTTGTCCTCCTATGGTAATGCTCTATCACATTAATGTATTTCCTCTGGTGCCCAGGGCTAAACATAATCCTCCAGATGTGGCTTGATCAGTTCATAATAAACCAAAACTCTTACCTCCCTCCTTCTTAACATTATGGTAAGAAGTCATTAGCTTTTTCTGAACTGCTTTATCACATTGCTAACTCATATTGAACTTGAATTATTGAACTGTTGAACTAAACCCCGCTGATCTTTTTCATATGAACTTTGTTCTAGTCAATTCTCTCCTATCTTACAAATGTCAATAATTTTTTGCATCAAGTATAGTACTTTACCTTTAGTTCAGTTCAGAAGAAGGTTGGACTACATTAGTGGAATTAATATGTAATGGGAATCAGAGATGTTTGCTATGTTAATGTAACAATGCAGTACTAGGACTATGTGTCTGTTATTCACCATTTTCTCCTTTTCTACATGTATATTTTCTTTATGATATCTTTTATGTAATTTCTAACATGTAAATCATTCTTGTTACTATCCTGCAGCCTTATACTTACTGTAGATCTTTCCATTTTCCTTCAAAATTCTATACTTTTAATTTTTCTGAAATCCATGATCTCCCACTATAGTTACGTTTTGGGGATACACTTTATTGTCATGTGTTAATAAAATATTTTGACCTCTTCATTTCCAAGGAAATTTTCCCTATCTTATTGTAACTGCTAAAGTGTCTATCACTGTACTAAATATAAATACTGGATCTATGTGTCCTCACTTTATACTTCTTTTAGTGTCATTTTGTTATATAATATTATTGTTATTTTCTTAATGTTCTTATTTTTCTAATTTTTTAACCTAATTATTGTTTAATATAATCAAGTGATTTTTGCTCATGTTGTTGTTATACAATTCTGATTTCATCACATTGTGATTTGAAAACACATATGCCTAATTTCTGGTTTTGATTTATAGAGTTTTTCTGTGATTTAGTATATGATTGATCTGGTGGGATATTCCATATATGCTTGAAAAGAATGTATATTCTTTCTCTCATTTAGTTCTCTCCAGCTATTAACTCTAATTCATTGATTAATAAGATCAAACATGTGATCTCTTTAGTATTGACCTTTTATTTTATTTATCATAGTCTGACAATTGAGTATTGAAGTCACCTACTGGTACTATATCCAATTTATCATTTTTGCCTATTTCTTTTTATATTGCTGTTAATTTTTACAATTAATTTAACTGTCAAATAGTTTGGTGAATGTTAACTTAGAATGACTACCTGCCTGCTATTCATTTTCTATCACCAGTATCTAATGCCTTTGTTTAGTTTTTTAGAGTGTTTTGAAATCTATTTTATCAGATACCACTACTGCTACTTTTTCTTTTATTGAACTTTCATTATATAACTTAGACTAATCTTTTAATTGAAATTTAAACTTTTTGCCTTAAGTTTGTTTCCTATAACAACATGTTGACAATTTTTGTTACTTGTGTAATTCTGTAGCTCTTTTTCTTTTAATGAGAGAATTCATTCCATCCACATTTATTGCTATTCATCCCATCCACAGCAATACATTTGATTTATCTACAAATATTTTCCTGTTGTTATTCTTGTTGCCACTATTCCTATTCACATTCTGCTGAATAGAGCAGGAGTAATTCATAGAATTACACTGGCAGATTCCACTACAAATTTATGTTGCCTAATCTCAAATGGGTCCTCAGTGCAGCAAGGAAATCATTTTATTCTTCTATAAATAATTTGCCATCCCACTGCCCACAGTTGCTATTCCAAAACCTCCTGTCTCTTCAAGCCTACCATACCACTTCCTTTTCCTATCCTAGCTACAAACCTTTGTTATATTTTGTTGTGAAGAGAGACTGTTCACTTTAAACTCCCTTTTCTCCCTTTACCTACATCTCAAAACCCCTTGATATCACCCCCCATTCTCTTATCCTCTGATGAAGAGGTGACCTTTCTCCTCACAGAAGCCAGCTTCTCCACAAATGCCCTTGATCCTATCCCATCCTATTTTTTTTGAGGCAAATTGGCTTTACCCCCACTCTTTCCCAAATCTTTGGTTTCTCCCCATCTACTGGTTCCTTCCCTGCTGCCTACAAAAATGTTTGTCTCCTTATCCATAAAAACTCCTCATTTGACTACATTTCTATAACTCTATCACTCTAAATAACTCCTGCCTTTCTTAGCCAAACTCCTAGAAAAAGCAGTTTGTTAGTTGCCTCTCCTTTGTCTCATCTAACTCCTCTGCTATTCAACATCTTGCTTCTGATCTTGTCATTCATCTGAAACCTCTGTCTTCAGTGATCTCTTAATTTTCCAAAACTGATAGCCTTTTCTCAGTTCTCATTCTCATTTACTATATAGCATTTGATGCTGTTGATTACCCTTTCCTCCTCCAAAATCTCTCCCTTCTGGGTTTTTATGACATTTATTTCTAGATTCTCCTCCTACCTGTTTGACCACATATTTTATCATCTTTGCTAGATAATTATCCAGATAACTGAGGCTCTGTCTTATGCTCTTTTCTCTTTTCTTTCTGTATTCACTTGGTAACCCAATTAAACCCAGATAGTCCTGGATTTAGGACAGGCAGGTGGTACAATGGATAAAGTGTTGGGCTTAGAGTTAGGAAGACTCTTCTTCCTGACTTCAAATATATCCTCAGATACTTACTAGCTATATGACCCTGGGCAAGTCACTTACTCCTGTTTGCCTCAGTTGTCTCATCAGTAAAATGATCTGGAGAAGGAAATTGCAAATCACTCCATTATCTTTGCCAAGGGTCACAAAGAGTCAGACATGATTGAAACAACTAAACAACAACAGTCCTGGGTTTAAACACCTTCTCAATATAGCTGATTCACTTATCTATATATTCAGCATTAGTCTCTCTCCAGAGATCTAAACCACAACACCAACTGCCTATTAGATATTTCAAACTGGAGGTCCTGTAGGCATTTCAATACACTCAAACAAACAAACAAACAAACCCAGAACTTATTATCTTTCCTCCGAGCTTCCTTATTTCCCTTGAAGGCAAAATCATCCTCTGAGTCATTGATGTTCGCAGCTCCATATCATCCTTGATTCCTTCCTCTTATTCAGATAAGATATCCCATTAGTTGCCAGGTCCTGTCAATTTTCCTTCCCAAACATCTCTCAAATCCATTCCTTTTTCTCTATCTACACAGCCATGACTCTAGTCTAGGCTTTCACTTTTCACTTAGATTATTAGTCTTCTAATTGGTTCTGTATATAAAATCTCTTGTTTTTCTAATCTATTTACCACACACTTGTCCAAAAGGATTTTCCTAAAGTGCACATCTGACCACATTGCTCCCCTACTTAAAAACTGCAGTGGCTTCTTGTTACCTCTAGAATCAAATACTAACTCCTCTTTGGCATTTAAAGTCCTTCATAACCAGGCTCCAACTTCCTTTCACCTTTATACCTTACTCCCCTTCATGCATTCTGTGATTCAGGCAAAACTAACCTTATTTTTCCTTAAACCCAGCAGTTGATTTCCCTATCTGTGCCTTTTTACTGGCTCTCTCCCATGCCTACAATTCACTCTGCCCTTGCCTCTACTTTTTAGAATCGATATTTTCCTTCAGAACTCAATTTAAGAATCAATTTTCCATGAATCTTTTCCTGATTCTCCCAGGTGCTAGTGCCTACCCCACCAAGTTACTTTGTATTTACTTTTCTATACAGTGTTACCCAGTAGAATGTAAACATTTAGAAGGCAGGGACTGTCTCTTTTTTCTCTTTGTATTCCCCAGTGCCTACCACATCGCCTAATACATAGTGTGTTTTTGTTAAATGCATGTTGATTAATTGATTGCTTAGAGAGAAATGTAACTTAGTCTTCTTTATGTATTTCAGCTATTCACATTAGTCAATTGAACAAGTTATATTTTTGTTAAATAAGTATTAATCTCTATGTTTCCTTGAAGATTAATCCCCCCTTTTGTTTTTAATAGATAAATTTGGTCTGTGATTGCTACTTTTTCTTGCCCTTAAAAATGTCATAGTTTTGATTATTTGATTTTTTAAATTTAATTTTTTATTCTTTATATTATTATATTATCATAATTCATATTTTAATCCAAACTATAATTCAATTACTTCAAATATAATTTAAAAAGATAATATATCTTATTCTCACATATTTTGATGTGCATGTGTGTACATCTGAAATTTTAACTGTAATTGGTAACATGCAAAATATATTATTAGTTTTCTTAACTTATTATTTAGTTTGGATTTCCTCCTCTACTGTTTACAGAGCTTTCTTTCATTATTGAGTCTTTGTTGATAACTTTATTGAGGTCTTATCTTGCTTTGAAATAAATTTTATTTGAAATTAAAAAGACATTTTTTCATGATTTAGTGCTCCTATTTATTTTAAAAATGACTGTGTATGTTTTACAGTTTTGATATTTTCCCATAATTTTTGTAATAGTATAGTGTTTTATTCTAATTAACATTTTAAAAAGTAATTTCCTCTTTTCCTTTTTGACATAATGAATTTTTTTCCTTTGTTTTAATAATTTTATAGCTATATAATTATGTGCTGTGGTGAAACATGGTTAAAATTTCTCTATGTTGGTGTCCTATGTATTCTTCCTACTTGCAGAGTGTTTTCTGATCTTGATTATATCAGAAAATGTTCTCGATTAGGGCCTTCATTTTTTTTCTTTTTCAGGATATTATGGATTAATAACTAATTAATCAGATTGATCCTCAGATGGTACTTCTTGCTTTGATATTTTTAGTCCTTAGATGTCATTTTGCAGTTTTCCTCATTGTTCCTGTATCTCATCTTGTATTTGTTTAAAAAACCAAACAAACCTGGATTATAGTCTTCTTTTATTCCTTTAATATATTCATTATCCAGTTTAATTTGTCTCTTGGCATTTCTTCTGTACAATACATTGATACTTCAACTTGTAATTTTGAAGCAATTTTATCATTTAAATCTTTAACATTGCAAAATGTCTTTGTTGTGTTACAATATAAAGATTACTTATTTTTTTTATTGGGAGGGGCAGATCTAGCAACCCCCATACAACTGTGAACTGGAACTGTTGCTTCAGTGAAGTGCACCAGATAGGTGACCCAGGACAGCTCCAAGGGTGAGAATACAGCAAGGAATTTCCTGTTGTCCGTTTGGAGGTGGGAAGGGGGGAAGTGGGCAATATTCTTGGCCTTGGGGAGATTCCTCTTTACTTTATATGGGAGGATGGATAAAGGGCGGAGATTCTTTCCTGTCAGTTTCATGAAACAGCTTAGTTGGGGGTGGGGAGAGGGAGGGGTTGATTGGTTGCTGTCCTTCATTTTCAAAGAGGACCAAAATGACATCATTATGCTAGAGTCAAGTTTTAGTGTGTCTAACTGGCTGATCAGACCAACGTGAACTCAGAATGTTGTACCACAAGTTGGGCACAGATAGTCCTTGTGAACCTTTGGGGTGGATTCTCTAAGTTTGCATATCTTGCATTTCTCTTGAGCTATTTCCATTCTGCTTTTTTCATAGAGCACAGCACCTTTTCTGATGTGGGCACGCCATGTTGAGCAGTCCTGTGCCAATGTCTCCCTTGTCACACGATCAATTCCAAAGTCCTTCAGAGAGACCTTGAGAGTGTCTTTGAATAGCTTGGCCCTCTTTACTTCTCCATAAATAGTCTGTTTTGCAAGCGTGCATTTTGCATTTGAACAATGTGGCCAGCCCATCTCAGTTGTGCTCTCTGAAGCAGTTTGAATGCTTAGCAGTTTAGTTCAAGAAAGGACCTCAGTGTTCTGCCAGGTGATCTTCAGAATGCTCTCGTGCTTTCCCAGTCACCAATGGAGTGAAACAAGGCTATGTACTTGCTCCCATGCTTTTTAGCATGATGTTTTCAGCTGTGTTGTCAAATGCTTTCAAAGAGGATGAACATGGCATCAAGGTCAGCTACCACACTGAGAGGCAGATGGGGGGGACAGGGTATATAAAGGAGTAGGTACAAGCCTCCAGGAAGCTTTCAGCTCTAGATCAGGTCAAGGCTTCAATAGGGTAGGTGAAGAAGAAGGGTGGGACAAAGAAGTGGGTGGCTTCCAGGATCTCCTTGTGCACAAAGGCCAGGGAGGAGAAGAAGACTAGATAGGACTGAATAGTGTGAGGTATTCAGCCCCTGGGTGGGTGCTATAGGAGGGTACCTGGGACTAAATGGTTGTAGGGCCTCATCTGAGACCCGGAAATTATTTTATTCTCTGTCTTCATATCCTAGAGCATACCAGAATGCATGGTATATAGTTGTTGTTTGTCCTTCATTCTGGAAGAAGACCATGACATCAGGAAAGTCATGCCATGACTTGAAAGTGAATTGGGTTTAAGTGGGGCAGGACTATGCAAAGTCACCAACCTTACTCTCTCCTCCAGAGCCATCAGGACAATTGGAGATGGCCCTGGATGCAATGGGAGACTGTGGCCTTTTTAAGCTGAGACCCAGGTCTCAGTTTGACTGGTGCAATGCCCACTCAGTAGTTAAGGCCAGAAGAGACTTTGCCAGAACTATCCAGGAGGAAAGATGCTCTCTATGCTAGAGACCAGCAAGATCCCATTGCTCCCCACAGCCACATCCTGAGCCTCTTTCCTCTTTGAGAAGTGGGAGACAAAATTGAGTCTGAAACTGGACAAAATCTATTGTTCACTTCTGGGGGTGGGGGTGGAAGGTGGGAAGGATGCATTGTCAAGAATGAAAAATCAGGGCTTCCTTCCCATGTAGCCTGCAAACTCCAGCTTGTCCCCCAGAGCTGTGCTTGCTTGAGTGACTGAGGGTCCTGCAAGAATCTAGTAGGCATTTAATGCATGTTTGCTGATTGATTTCCCCCCTCCTTATTTTGTGGGATAGAGAGTTTAGCAGAATCTCTAAATAGTTAAGAGGAATTCAGTAGCCTCATATTATTCCATCACCTCACAGGAAGTAGTTCAGTATGCAGTATATTCCTTTTAGTAGGAACCATGTATTTCTTTTTTGTAGTGTAAGATTTGGCCCTTGCACATACCAGAGATATAGAGATCTTAGAATAGTTTCTAACATGTGCTAAATGCTGTTGTTTGAGGAGTAGCTGTCTTTCTATTAGCCTTATTCAGAAGACTCCTGAAAACTCTGTCTTGCCACCATGTCAATAACTTGTTGAATAAACCATATGCTTTGCAGTATTTTGGGCTGCAATTTCGCTAGAACTTTAAGATGAAGTAGATATTAGCTGCCACTTTCGCTACTGATTGTTCAAATTGTCTGGAGAAATATTTTGGAAGTATCAGAGAATCTTTTACAAGGGTCCTACAATGATATTTTAAATATTTTTAAAACTATTTTTTGGCTAACCCCCAGTTGTTTTAGTTATCATGGGAAAGAACAATTAAGCAAGCAATGGTTTGTTTTTGTACCCCCAACACTTAACACAATGATTGGAACATAGTAAGTGCTGTAAAATATTTGTTGACTCATTGAGTGCATACTAAGTAGTGCATAATCCAAAAGTCATTTTTACTGTACTTATCAATTTCTTATATTTGTTTAACCTTCTGAAATATATTGATCCTCTCCTTTGGATTACCAGTTGGTATGTTAAATTGGTTTGTTTCAGCATTCAATACACTAAGGGTCAAAAATTGAAACCCCCATTTTCTTTACATATGTTATGAAGTCATGGGTCTCCTTTTTCCATTTCTTTCCTTCTCACCTAATCTCAGTCACTTGTGAGCTCTCATCCCCAGCTTCTTAGATTATGGCTCTGAGGCCACTTATTCAACCTCCACATTGTACAGTACCAGCACTAAGGCCTTTGATACATACTGTCTGTGATCCTGGGTAATTCATTTGCTCTTTTAGTGTGCTAGTAATTTGCAAAGAAGGTGTCAAATTGTATTGATAAAGAGAACTGCGTCATCTAGAAGTTCCCCTGTACCTGTCTTCCTGACTCCCAGATCAGTTTTCTCTCCACTAAATCAATCTTTAAAAAAAATAGATAGAGATACAGATATATAGATACACACTCATAAATACATATATACATATACATATACATATATACATACATACATATAATTTGGGAGCATTTATCACGCTTGTCATACCATAGTATTTTTCTGCCTCCTCATTCTCTTCAACAGATGTTGGTGTTCTAAGCCACACTTGTCTTCATGGTGGTCTTTTTGCTTATGCTTATCATCAGCTCTTCCAGGAGAAATGATCCAGTATTTCATGAAATGATATTTTCTTGTGGCCTTTGGACATAGGATGAAAAGCTCTCTGCCAACTTCTTTATTTGTCTTGATTTAGGAGAATGTGTGAGACATTCTTTCTTATAGCTGTGAATTCCTTATTTCTTTTATAGCAAGAATTTTGTTTATAGCAAGAATATCAACCTTGATAAGATCCAGTTTTTCTAGTAAAATGTCATCTCATTGGACATGGATAAGGATCTTGTTTTGGAGTACCAACTTTTAGATTAATGTTTATAGATAGTCTAAATATTATATGTCTCATTATCCTCTACTTACTTAGCTACTCCATCTGTCACTGTCACTGTAGAAGTAAGAGAGGACTGCATGGTACTGAAAGACATTTTGTCATGAATTCCCAAAGGGTTTGTAACCAACAGGCCAGCCTAAGGTTGATGAACCTGTTCGTGGTTTTCTAGGCTGGACCTGTATGCATACTTGCTCTCTTCTGGTTTTATGCTTCACCTGATAATAAACATGTTTATTGTCAGAAGGTCATTGAACAGGGTTATTTTTGTGGTTACATGTTCTATAGAATCCTGAATTATTTTTTAATGAGTGTATAGAGAGAGCATGCTGTAAAAAAGCTTATGAAACATTGTTTTGTTCTATTAGATCAATACTCTCTCATACTCAATAAGCAATATATACAATATGATCTTGTATCTGCTACACCTTTCAGTTAATTGTGAAATGGCAAAGATGTAGTCCTTTGTTGAATACTGCTTTCAGGGATTTACTAGTCAGTTCTTACAGGCTCATAAGAGCTCATTCTTTTTCGTTTGTTTGTTTGATGCAGTTAACAAAAGGAGATTTATTTAGCTTCATAAAGAGAAGAATATTTTAAAAAGATGGACATCTAGGATTCAGCTAAGTTATATGCCTATCATTTCTACCAGACAAGCATGCCTGGACTTCCTTTTTTTAAAAAATTATTTTATTTTTCATTTATGGGATAAAACAAGCATTTCTATGACAAGATATAATAAAAAGATTGCATATGAAACTTCAGATCTGTGATAGGAGCTTATTGTTGAAATTTCAGAGTGAGGATTTAAACCTCAGAAATGGACAAACACTACAAATTCAGGTTTAATTTACTGTTTCATTTATTGTCTGTACTTAAGAAAATATTAATAATGCAGATAAAACTTAGAAGTATGTTGTGCCATTTTTCAGAAAACCAGTTCTTTAATAAAACACCTCTGATGACTTATGAAAGACTGATTCTTCCCTAATAAAGCTTTCTTTGAGGATACCCTGGATTCATGTATAGATGATTCTTAGAAATATTTTATTTACATGGGAGAGTTGATATATATATATATACCTTGTTAATTGTTGATCTCTTGGTCATTTTTTTTTTCAAAATTACTTTCAAAAAAGTTTTTCAAAAGAACTTTTTTCATAGTTTTGGTATCTTTCCCTCCCTCAAATATCTTATATATTGGTCATTCAACAACCTCACAATTATCTTTTCTCCATTGTGGTCCTCTATATATTCTTGGTTCATTCAAGTTGTTTTTCCCATCTTCTCTTTAGTGCCATTTCAACCTCCTCTCCAAGAAGTTTGGGAGCTGTGGGTCATATTGTGGTAGTTCGTCCATTCTCAGTGGAGAAATCAGCTTGTTCAAGTCGATTTTTGCAAATCTGTTCCATTTTTCATTCTCTTTTTAGTCCTCTTCAATTTTCATGCTTTAATACTCATGGGATGACTGTGCTGAGTTGGATAGCTTGTTCAGTTTTCTATAAACTAGTTTTGACCTTCACTATTTCTCTCTACTTTATTATATGATATGATAGTGCTCATAATCATTCATCATCCCTCTTTGTAAGATTTTACAGACCAATTTATATTCTGACCTGTGGTTTCCTTTTGTAGCCACCTCTCTGTTACATAACCAAGACAGATGTATGCTGACTAAGGTGCTTTCTTGGTTCTTTTGGTCTTCTTGTTGTAGAAATTAAGTTACAGTGATAGAACTTCTGGATGAAATTTTTATAACATTATTAGGCATCAAAGTAGGACTTTGTGGAAAATTATTGAATATTCAGGGGAAAATTCACATATGGTATTGCTCAAAGGCAACCAATGTTCAAACTCTATTGAGCTTCTTCCCCCCCCCCCATGTCAAATCCTCCTTGTCTCTTCTGAAGCATCTGACACTGTGGCTCTATCTTCTCTAGATACTATCTCTTCCCTTGACTTCACATGCATCACACTCTTCTAGTTTTTTTTTTTTCCTGGTACTTTCCTCTAACTGATGCTCTTTTGTTTCTGTTGGTTCTTTGTTTTTGTCACAGTCCATATGGTGGACAACCCCCAAGGAAGTCCTACCATCCTCTGTATTCTTTTCTTCTGTTGCTACACTGTCTTGGCAACTTACAATTTAACTTACAATTTAACTCCAACTATCACCTTTGTGATGATGACTCCCTAGTATTTCTTTCCAGTCCTGACATCTCTCACATAATCTCTGAGTTAGAAAGTTCCTCAGTAGTTATCTAGTCAAAACTCTACTTAAACAGAAATTGTCTCCATAATATCCATGACAAATAGTCCTTCAGAATGACTTCCACATGAAGACCTATGGTGATCCAGAGCTCATGCAATCCAAGGTAGCCTATTCCACTTCAAAATAGTTTGAATTGTTAGGAAATGTATCCTTGTATCTAGCTGAAATCTACCTCTTGGCAGTTGTGCCCATTTGTCTTATACTCTCTGAGGCTAATCAAACATCATTTCTACATGACAGTTCTTTAAATAGTTGCAAATAGAATGTTGATACTGTTTTGTTTCTTCTCCAGGGTATACTTCCCAATTACTTTAATCATCGTATTTCACAGTTTCCAATTTCTATTTCAATCACCTGTTTCTTATGTTCCAACTTGTCTTTGTCCATCCTAAAAAGTGATACTTCAAGCTGACCACATATATGATTTGGCCCAGATAGAATACAATGGACCATGTCTTTCTCCATTTCTAGAAGCTATGCTTCTATTAATGCAACCCAAATTGCCTCAGTCTTTTTTTTTTGTCCATGTCACACTATTGATGCATATTGAACTTTCACACACTTAAAATCCTAAACTTCCATTTAGGCATAATGTTGTTTTTCTATTTAATTTTTAAACCCTTGTTTAGGACTTTATACTTGCCCCATTGTAGTTTATTTGATTGGATTTGGCATATAATTCTAGCCTATTTAGATTTTTTTTTACATTAAACTTTTTTCCCCAATATATTGACTATCACTCTCAGCTTTGTGTCATAAATTTAGTAATGGCATGCTATTTGTTTCTATTTCAGTTATTGATAAAAGTGCTGAACAACACAGGATCACTCATATAATAAAAAAAATTTATAGTAGCTCTTTTTGTAGTAGAAACTAAGGGGGTACCTATATATTGGAGAATGGTTGAACAAATTATGGTGTATGAATGTAATATTATATTATTGCATTGTAATGATGAAGTGTTTGGTTTCGGAGAAACCTAAGAAAACTTGTCAGAACTGATGCAGAGTGGTCAGCAAGGAGAGTGTGTATATGTATGTATACATAGATATGTGTTCAAAATAAATGTGAAAGACTTAAAAATTCTGATCAATTCAATGACCAATTATAATTCTAGAGGACTGATGATGAAGCATGCTTCCCACTTTTTGACAGAGAGGTGATGGACTTACGGTGCTGAATAAGACAAAACATTTTTGTGCACACTAATATTGTAATCCGTTTTACTTTACTATGTATATTTGTTACAAAGGCTTTGTTTTTGTTTTTGTTTTTTCCTAAGGGAAGAAGGGGTTGTGTGAAGAGGAATAGATAAACAGCTCCCCTTCCAAAGGAAAGATGGTCATTAAAGCATTTTCTTTAAAAATTCAGAGAAAAGAACAAAAGGAAAGCCAGAAAGAATCTCAAGCAGGACTGTTTTGTAAGCTACAGGTTGAAGTTATTATATACAGTACTTTAAAAGAAAAGCCAGCTGTAACAGAAATTTACAGTTTACTTTTTTTCTGTTCTATTATGAACTTAGAAATGCCATTTTTGAAGTGTTTGTTAAGTTCAGAATAAAAATAAATTTTAAAAAAACAACATAGGGCCAACAAACTCTTATCTCTGGGACAGTCTGTTAGAGATCTCTAGGCTGACATCAATCTGTAAATCAATACTCTTTGGGTACAATTGTTCACCCAGTTCTGAAGACACATGTGATGTGCTCCTTTACCTTTCCCACAAATATACTATATAATGAAAGATTCTGTCAGATACCCTACTGGAATTCAGGTAAAACATGTTTATTGCATTCCCAGGATCTAGTGGTACAGACTTCTCAGAAAAAAATCAATGTTTTTTTTTCTTTTTTGGGGGGGGGAGGATGGCATATTGATGATCTATTGCTAGCTTTTAGTTACCCTTGTTTGCCTTTTTAAATGTTTCCAAACCATCACTTAAATAACACATTCTAGGATTTTGCCAGTAATCCAAGAAACAAAATGCTTTCAGGACTATTGAAGCATATTTGAGGATTTGAGTTTTCCCACATGTACTGTGTAAAATTATAAAATGTAAGCACATTTGGATGAATTTTACTTGGCTATTAATATGATCTACTGTATTTATTGTTTTCCTTATATTGAATCAATCCTGCCTTTCTGGAAAATACAACCTAGTCAAAGTATATAATCTTTATCATATTGTCATAGCTTCTTTCCTAAAATTGTACTTAATATTTTTGCATCTGTGTTCATTAGGAATATTGAACTATACTTTTCTTTCTCTATTTGTTTGTCCATGGTTTAAGTATTTGAATTTTAGAGTTTGGAAGAATGCCTTTTCTTATTTTTGCAAATCATTTATGTACTATTGGAATTTGTTGTTCTTTTAGTGTTTCATATTAAACTTAATTTTTCAGATATTCAATTATTTGCATAATCTATTTTTTGTGATGCTGATTTAGGTATTTTACATTTTTATAAGCATTTATTCATTTTATCCAAGTTATCAACTATGTGGCATTTGTTGTTCAATTGCTTTAGTCACGTCTGACTTTTTGTGACACCATTTGTGGTTTTCCTGGCAAAGATACTGGAGTGGTTTGCCATTTCTTTCTCCAGCTCACTTTACAGATGAGGGAACTGAGGCAAACAAGGTTAAATGACTAGCCCAGGGTCAGATAGCTAGCAAGTGTTTGAGGCCAGATTTGAACTCAGGAAGATGAGTCTTCTTGATTCTGGCCCTGGCTCTCCATCCACTGTACCACCTAACTGCACCTCTATGTTGACATATAACTGGACAAAATATTTTCTGATAGTTTCTTTTATTTTACATTCAATTGTTGTTAGTTCTCTTTAAAAATTTTTAATAGAGTTTGGTTTCCTTCTCTTTTAAAAATTCATACTGGCAGCTTATCTATTTTCTTTTCTTTTCTTGTTTGTTTTTTGAATCAGCTTCTAGTTTAATGAATTCAATGTTGTTGCTTTGCTATCAATTTTGTCAATCTTTGATTTTTCAGGACTTCTATTTTGGTGCTTTTTTGGTGTTTTTTGATTGGTTACTTTTGTAATTTTTTGTGTGGCATTTACAATTCATCAATCAGTTCTTTTTCTTTTTCATTGCTGAATGCATTGAGAGATGTAAATATTTCCCTTGGGACTGCTTTATGTCTATCCCAAAAGTTTTGGTATATTATTTCACTGTTGTCATTTTCTTTGATGAAATATTCTATGGTTTCTGTTTATTCGATCGACCAGTTCTTTGGGATTCAATGATTTGTCTCCAAATAATTTTAATCCTTTTTTTATTGATAAATTTTTCTTGGCATGACATCTATCACCTACATTCCTTTCTTTCTACTCACATATCCATCACCCTTGTACAGGCCCTTATCACCTCTCCTCTGGACTCTTAAAATAGCTTCCTAACTTGTTCACCTTTCTCAAATCTTTCTCTTTTCAGTTCGACCTCTCTTTAGCTGCCAAAATGATTTTCCTACAATGCAGGTCTGGTCATGCCACCTCCCTACTCAATGGACTCCAGTGCCTTCCTGTGAACTTCAGGATCAAATATAGAGACCAGTTTGAAATTTAAAGCCCTTCACAACCTTCCTACCTTTCTAGTCTTCTTACACTTTACTGCTCTCCAAGCACTCTGTGGTCCAGCAGCCACTCTGGTCTACTTGCTATTCCCACAGTGCTCTGTCCCCTGGCCACTTCTTAGTTTCCTTGTTTCCATCTAAGATTTTAATCAAATCCCACCTCATGCAGGAGGCCTTCCCTGGTTCCTATTGCTACTAATAACTTCCCTTAAGATAATCTTCCATTTATACTGGATATGTCTTGTATATACCTGGATATTTGCATGTTCTGTCTCCCATTTGAATATGAGCTCCATGAGGGCAGTGAGTATTTTTTTTGTCTTTCTTTGTATGTACAATGTCTGATACATAATAAATGATTAATAAATGTTTGTTGACTGACTGTCTCTTGGAGTCTGGCAGGATTAGAGATATATTCCTACTTAGTGGGGAGAAAAAAGCATTAAACTAGGAATTGAGATCTGAGTTCTACTCTTGGGTTCTCTTTGCCAAGTCATTTGGCTTTTGGATGGTTCATGTTTTTATGGCCTCATTAGGGTGTCATGGGAATAAGGTAATATCATGTATCAGTGTGAAAGTGCTCAGAGAAACTAAAGAGGAGTAGCCAAAATCAAGGTGGCAGATCCAAGCAGCACTTTTGTTCCTTGAACCAAATATCCCTATTTGTGCATTAAAGTAACAATTTAGTTAATGAAACTTTCTAAGTTACTGAGAAACTGATTGCTATTAATTATAAAGGTTACATGATAATAAGGACTCATTAATAATATATCAATCAATATGAACTGAAGATTTATCATTTAAGGAGGCTGGGCAATTAGCAGTTTGATACAATGAAAAAAGATAGAACCAACTGGCTGATGCGTGGACAACATATCATATTTAATTTGACTTTATTTGAAAAGCATCCTGTGCCAGAGTAGATATAAAATCCTTCACCATCTTTCTTCTCCCACAAATAAATAAAGATGGAGATTTAAATACTATACCTGAACAACAAAGTATATTTAAAGAGAAGCATACATGTTTTTAAAATGGTAATGGAGTAATATAACTGGATTGCTCTTTAAATTAAGTGAATTTGTATGTCTGCTTTCTCTTAATGGAATCAGTTTTGATATACCCTTTGTTCGTGCTGTTTCCAGTTTCAGCATAAGGGTTCTTTGTATTAACTTTTTAAAGTTACATTACAAAGAGGTTTTAAGATTTCCCAACAGGCTTTTATTTAACCAAAGCTTTTGATCTCAAACCTGCTGGGGCCTAGTGAAATCCTTACCAATTCTCCAGTAACTCCTCACTGTTGGAATTTGAAAAGACCCACCTGAAGGATTTAACTCCCTGTATGGTTTCAGCCATCCCTTAGATCACTCTATTCATACAGACAGCAAGGGGGTCTAGGGCACCCTTTGTGATCTGCTAAGTAGCCTAAGGTGCCCTTTGCATAAGTTATACTCCTGAGGAAATAAAAATCAGGAGGACACAAACCTATATACCTTATTTCCTGCTATCTTTAGTTAAAGAAGGAGCACAGGGGGTCTGCTTAACATCCTTTGCTACCTAAGTACCTTTTGGACATGGAAACTCAATAAAAGAACTTTCATTGCATCCATTACCCTACTGTGGTGCATAACAAATTAGATTTAAAAGGGTACTTTTCCCCTTACAGCTATTTCTATCATTTTCTTTAAAATTTCAATTTAGTGTCTAGTGACAGACTATTCTATAATGTACATTTGAACTATATAACGTCAATTATGCTAACAACATTATTTCAAAAGAATTAGCTGCATTAAGTTATAGACAAACCATTTGGGAAAATACATGGTTAGACTTAAGGGGAGAAGAGGAGTAGGAAATTTATGATGCTAAAAAATAGCCAAAATAAAACAAACACATCTTTTATCATTAATTTCCTGCCATATAATTCATAGAAAAAATATCTCTTCCTATTTGGTCTGAGTCCATTTTACATTCATTTACAGCTTTAAATAATCAATATCAAATCTACTTGTTGACTCTTCTATGTATTTTCTTGTGACTTGGAGAAAGAATAAAATAATTTAAAGAAATGTCACATTTGGTAAACTCTTTTTAAGGTTTGTTTATTAAATGGTTTAAACGTATCCATTATCTATAGGCTTCTAAGCAGTGGGAAAAGATGCAAACATACTAATTTTCATAAAATCCATTGATCAGAAAAAAACTGAAAAGTTATGAAAAACTAGGAAATGTCCAACCAGAAATGTTCATATTGTACCTATTTCTACAGTTTGTTACAGGCAAATGCCTCTGGATTCAGTTAAACGACTTTGACTGTGTATAAATTGTGCCAATTACACTGTAGAACCCTCGAGTTCACCCAAATGGAACATTTTTGGTGATAATATTTGCTGCTTCATTAGTCTTCAAAATGTTGGTAGAAACAGATGCACCTGGGAGGCATTTCACAGAATCACAGAAGTTAGAGTTGGAAAAGACTTTAGCAGTCATCCTACTCCCACTACACCAGGAAAGGAATCTCCATTATAACCTACTTGACAAGTGGTTTTTCAGCCTTTGCTTATTTCTCCTACTTAAATATTTATCTTTGCCTTTCCATTGATATAACTTTAAACTTCTTTAGACTTGCATATGATGCATTAAAAACTTCCCCTTTAATTTTTTTTCTACTTCATGAGTTTCATGTTCAGGAACAGGTGGATATTATCTTATGGATATTTCATTGTCATTGAATTAGATGTTATTCCCCATCCCTGCCCCCCAAAGGCTCAAGTAATCTTTAGCTCATATTGCTAGACTGATTTAAAGACTTTATGTCAGGTTTAAAAGATACAGGATATTCTAAAAGTCAGTGCAGTTATAACTGCACTAAGACTTTTGGACCACCTTGTAATAGCATTCAGGTTTGCTATCACTTCAGGGTGCAATCTCTTAAATCCCACATGTATTTTCTATTACTTGAAATTAGAAGAATTGTCTATAGGTTGGTTTTAATACTTTATATTTTAGCCTGGACTCTAAAGGCCAAAGGAAAATTGTCCTATTTCTTGAACAAGTAGCAGAGAGGGTCTAATTTTGTACGAACTCAATAACATTGCCCTAGAGACCATGTTAAATAGATGTTAGCATATAATACTATTTTCTGTCTATAAAAAAAAACAACTGACTCATGTAGGGGATAGGATTCAGTGGAATTCTTATCTGGGGAAAAGAGATTTGAAAGATGTTGTGGAATGAAGAGTGTGGTAGAAATCATGGAGAATTTTTTGTTGTTGTTGTAGACAATTTTTGTGGGGGACCTAAACCAACTATTCTCCATGAGGTGATGACTCACAATAATTCCCATTGATTTTTTTCAGTTAAGCTTATGTATAGGGGGAAAGGGCTAATGTAGCTTATCTAAGAATTTTGGCGTCAAAATAGGGGGAAAAACATTAAAAACAGTGCTTTTCTTTCCTTTAAACAGAATGAATTCCAGGATCTCAACCACTGACAGCCAATTTTCTTCCTTCCTTCCTTCCTTCCTCCTTCCCTCCTTTCCTCCCTCTCTCCCTCCCTTCCTCCCTCCCTTCTTTCCTTCTTTCCTTCCTTCCTTCCTTCCTCTACTACACAACTTACATCAAATAGAACTTTTGCACTGTGAGCCTGAAGCACCATGGTCTGATTTGTTTTCTTTTTTTGCTATCCTGTAACTTATAAAGAAATCTTAAGCAATGATAGAACTTTCCACTTGCAGGCAAACCTTATAGTGATTTGTATGTTAACCCTTGAATGTAGGGCCCACTTTACCCTACAGCTGTGCTTTATTTTATATGAAGTTTATATGTATCAGAGCACAAATCTTAGCTCTTTTTACCTTTGATATTTTGGTTTAAAAATCTTACAAATTCTTCAATGTATGAAAGAAAGGCCATTTTTGAACTTATAAACTACTTACATGGGCACACAGTGCACTCTATATTCCTATGAAAAGACTATAGGATTTTATTCTGGATCTACAAAAGGAATTTGATATACTACTGGGCTAAGCACCAGGATTTGGCTGGCTCTCAGCACCACTTCTTACATTTCTGCATTAAAAAAATACAGGAATGGGTAATATTTAAAAAAAAAAGCCTTTTCCAAAGCTTTGCTTATGGATATCATATTATTTTGAAATATAATCGAGAACATTCCCTGTAATCAAGGGTGAGTCAAGGAAAATGGCATCTAAGAGAACAAGTCAGCCAGACAGAAAACTTGACCCAACACCAAGCTCATTGTCAGTTTCACAGCTGCCACATCAACCAATGAGACCTGAGAGGAAGCCAGCCAGGAAGTCAGGTGCTGATGCTGGAAAGTCTATGCTCCAGATCAGTTGGCAGTTGGCCCTTCAGCTGCTAGACAACCCTAGTATGGGCCCAGGGGGGTTGGAATTGGTTTTGGACCACAGGAGGAGGATGAAGTGAAGTATAACCAATATTGTCAACAGCAAGATTGTCAAGTTAGGACTGATAATATATTCATGGTAATATATATTGTTTTGCTGTTGGAATTCTGTGAGGAGGGAGGAAGGCTGTAGGGAAAACATTATATTCCTGCAAATATAATATACACAAATATACTTGGAGGCCAATTACAATGAATTACACATGGACTTCTTTTAACCTTTAGTAATCTAGACAGCAAAAGGTCTTGCCATATGAAAAATGGACAGAGGCATGACTGCAATATTTAAGTGGTAGAACTGGAGAGAAGAAATAGGCAATTCAGATTTAGGAAGAGCTAGAGCCAAGGTGTAAACTGTGTGGATTCCTGAGGTTTGACTTTAGGAATTGGAGATCGGAGGCTGGGCATTGCAACACACTTTTGAAATCCCTGCTGTCAGGGAGGTTGAGGCTGGTAGATAGCTTAAGTTTAGGATTTCTGAAATATACTAGACTAATGTAGATTTTTGTGTCTGCACTAAGTTGGGCACCAATATGGTGAGGTGTGGGGGCAGAAATCAATCAAAGCTTCCTAAGAAGCAGCAAGCCTAACCAGGTGAGAAACAGAGTAAGTCCAAGCATCAATGCCGATCAGGTCTGTGAGTGACTGGCCCAGGGGTGGGGAACTTGTGGACTCCAGGCCACATGTGGCCTTCTAGGTGCTTGGGTTCAGCCTTTTGATTGAGTCCAAGTTTTAAAGAACAAATCCTTTTATGAGGGAGATTTGTTTTGTGAAATTTGGATTCAGTCAAAGGACTGCACTTAAGGACCTAGAGGGCCACATGTGACGTACGGGGCACAGTTTCCCCACCCCTGGACTGGCCACTGTACTTTCAGCCTGGGCAATATAGGGATATCATCTCAAAAAATTTTTTTCTATTAGTAGAGAAAAAAAAATGTACCAAGAAGCTGCTTTCTATGGTTAGCCACTTGCTGTGTTGTATGCAGGGTCAAGTACACTGTTGGTGTCATGGTGCTAGTCAACAAGCATTTATTAAGCCCTTACTATGTACCAGGCACAAGTCTGGTGGGGGAGTGGATGGGAAGTTAAATTCAGAACAGATTCCTGTTGCCTACAGACTCAGTTGAAGTCCCATAAGTGGTCATCAACCATTGTTAAATTGACTGGTTCAGTTTCTACTTGTGGTTTATTCAATCTCACAAAAGCAGAGACCTGCAAAAGAACACAGTTCTCACAGGGACCCAAGAGCCCAGCTCCTTCTCCCTTGGCCCAACACCTTAAGACATTGATCCAAAAAGGAATACAAAGCATAAAAAGAGGGGAAAGAAGACCTGGCCACTAGGATCATCGAGTAGAGGTCTGCAGAGTTTAGGTCCAACTGAGAACTTTTTCTTGTATTTTCTTCTTCAGAAATAGGGCTCTGCAATGCTCTCCACCTATTGGAGAGTAGGTCCAGTTATTTTAACCAGCATTGAAAGATGTCCAGGTTATCTAGTTTGTTTGTTTAGTCAGGGCACTGATGCTGATCATCTGTGAGAAGGGCTGCCTTCTCCACTGTTATTGTAGATGTGGACTGTGGCCCCTCAGGAGAGCTTTGCAGAGAATTCTGATATTCCATGTCTGCTCTTGTGCAAAGCCTCTTCTGTGGCTTTGGAGGATAGGTTTTTCCAATAGCTCACAATGGCACCTGGAGTGCTGCAGCTAAGAGAGGAGTCATAAAAGAAGAGAGCTCAAAGAACAGCTTTTGTGCCTTTGCTGAGTGACCAATTTTTCAGTCAATTCAGGGACTCCTCATCTCACCCTGTGAGCTCCTGAGTCATACATGATTGGAAGCTGGGTTCAAATCTCACCCCTGACACTTACAAGCTGCATGACTTCAAGGAAGCCAATTGGTGTCTCACAGCCTTGCTTTCCTCATGTGTAAAATGAGGGGACTAGATATTTAATGGCCTCTGAGGCTCCTATTTTTAAATCTATGCTCTTGTGATCCTTTGATTTAAAGCTCCCCCAAGGTAGACTGAAACCAGGAATATCTATCCTGTGCCTGTTTTGTGCAACTCACATTACCCAGATACAGATAAAAAAATTGAAAGAGAAGACACAGATATTCCAACTTGATATTGTCTATCTGATAATGGCTTTTGCAATTAAGGAATCTGTACCAAATAAAGTGCATTGAGCATAGTAGATACTCCATATATATTTGCTGTTAACTTTTAAGAGATTTGAATTCTTAAATTACAAATAAATTACCTTCTCCCTAGATTTGATTAACTATTTCACTTATTTGATGATCTGAAGATCTCTATATAAAGATTGCATGAAAATGTGATCCTTTAAGAACTTTTTCTATTGACAAGGTATGCCTGGCACATAGTAGTCAATTCACATGTGCTTTTTAAATTTAAATACAATCACTAGGTACTATAAGGAGTTATTATAAGAAAAATCCCCATTCCTCCAGAGCTAACAATGAAATAGATTATACAGGACAAACACATATGAAATATATAAGAATAAATATGGCAAAAATATATGAACACATGCACATATCATAAATACATCTAGTTTAAATGTATGGTAGTCTATACAAGTGGTTTGGGGAGTCTTCAGGACCAGGGTGATTTTTATTATGGGAAAGAAGATTTCCAAACACCATGCTGGAGTTGTTCATGATTAATAGAGAACAATGGCCTATTGGGAAGACTCAGAGGTGTAAATGAACCAACCCTGTGTAGTCAATAATCAGGTTGGTTTGGCTGAAGCATAAAAACATGAGCTGGAGTATAATCAAAATTAAGGGCAGTGGGGTATACCAAAGCATGTGGAAGGCTTGGTTGAAGAACCTCATAGAACACAAACAGCAGTTTAAATCTAGTATAAGATGCTATTGCAATGGAGAGTAAACAGTAAATGTGTGTACATCAAAAACAATTTTAAGAAATAAATAAAGACAAGAAGACTTTTGTTTGGCAAATTGAATGTCTTCATGTGAATCCTTTGCAAGATTCAATCATAGATGAAACCAGAGTTTAAAAAGAGAGAAAAAGGAAGTGAGACAGCATGCCCTGAATTTCACTCAGAGAAATAAGATGTGGCTCATTTAACTGGGCTGGATAAAAAGCAACAAGATGGCTTTAGGCTCATCTGAAAACATGTGAAAATGGCACCTTGCCTCCTGTCCCTGTCCAACCCTTAGTGCAAACGCATCCCCCCTTCCTTTGCCCCATGCTACCCAATCTACCCATCCCAATATTGACATGATCGCCACTGACACCTGTGAGCCTGACAGTCATATTGCCTCATCCCTGCTGCTGTTCTACCACAGCAACTCAAATTTCAATTGAATTCAACCCAACAAACAGTTATTAAGGGCCTACTTTGTACGAGCCACTGTGCTAGACTCGGGATCCAAAGACAAAACTGGAATCATCCCTCCCTTGAAGGAATCTGCATTTTACTGAGCGCAGGAAGTGGAGAAGGGGAGATACACATGCACACAGATAAGTAAAAAAGGGGGGGGGGCATGTCCTCAGAAAGGAGAGAGTACTGTGAACTAGAAGCATCTGGAAAGACCTGGTGCTGTAGGTGGCAACTAAGCTAGGATTCTACCAGACAGGGGTGAGGAGTGGGCAAATTGGGAGGCTTACAACAGCAAGCAGTATTGGGGATTGGGTGAACCACACTGACTCTGTCTCATGACTCAATTCTGGAGCTAGCTTAGCTCCCTTTCTAGTTAATTATGGATCTCGTCCAATTTCTGTCTCTTGTGAGGAAACTTCATTCAATTGTTGGAACTGGGAGAAAACCTTATTCCATGGTTTGAACCTAGCCCTGCGTGCCTAGGAAGCTGGACCACGTCTACCTACTGCTTAGAGACTCTTAACTAAGTCAGGGGTGGGGAACCTGTGACCTCAAGGCCATATGTGGCCCTCTAGGTCCTCAAGTGTCACTCTTTGACTAAATCCAAACTAAATCCCCTCAATAAAAGGATTTGTTCTGTAAAACCTGGACTCAGTCAAAAGGCCACACCTGAGGACGTAGAAGGCTACATATGGCCTCAAAGCCACAGGTTCCCCACCCCTGACTAGGTTATACTGACCAGAAATTCAGTCAGATCCCTAGATTGATGCAAGGAGTTTTCTCACAACTATTCATCTCAAGCAACCCATGTGCTTTTCTGAAAACTGGCCCTGTACTGATTAATCAGTTATTGTTTCCATGTTCCTTTGATTTTATACAGACACTTGTGGGGAGCAGGACACCTCTTTTTTCTGATTTCAAGGAATTTCACCCATTGGCTCTCTCTCTCCCAACTTGAAAAGTCCCTAATTAGAAATCGGATTGCCTCATATTGTGTCATGGTTAATTGGCATTCTTATTTGATTAATTGTTTTTAATGTGTAAGAGTCTGTCTTCCCCTGTATTTGGGGTCCAGTGCCAAAGAGGAGGAAGACTACTAGTTCCCATTTACTGGACAATAACACATATGCATTGCTCAATAAATCGATATGTTCAGAAATTCAAACCTTTGTTTCCTCAGTCATTTCATCTTTCACCTGACACAGGAGGGAGTACATGACAGACATGGGGTACTACTCATTCAGAGGCATGGAAGTTGAAGTGGAAGTTTCTATATGAGCAACTGTTAGCAAATCAGTTTGACTGGATGAGAGGGATTTTAACAGGGAGAGATATAAAATAAGACTAGAAAAGTAGGTGGGGCAGAGGGAAGGGGACAAATGTGAATATTGTGGATTGATAAGAATTGGTAACTAGCTGGATGTGGGAGATGAGACAGAGGGAAGAACCAAGGAAGATTCCAAGATTGTGGACCTGGGCGACTTGGAGGAAGAGGAGGATGTTATGGAGAAAACAGAAATGGGGAGTAACATTGAGATATTTAGGCGGCATTTAGGTAGAGAGGTCCAGTTGACAGCTAGGCCTCTGGGACTAGAATTCAGGAGGAAGATTAGGACTAGGAATCTGGGTATCATCTGAATATAGATAATAATTGAACCTATGGGAGCAATGAAATTATCAGTAAAAGAATTTAGAAACAGAAGAGAAGAAGGCCTAGAACAGAGTTTTGTAGGATGACGATAGTGGTAGAAGATGGAAGACGATTCAGCAAAGGCAACCAAGAAGGAGCAATTGAACAGGTAGGAGGAGAACCAAAAGAAAGCAGTGTTGCAAAAGCCAAAGGAGAAGTCTCCAGGAGTAAGGATTGGTTAATAGTTGCAGACACTACAGAAAAAGCAAGTGTCAAGATTGGTTTTGGGAGTCCAGGATTAGGTAATGTTAGCCTTACATTGATCCAGCAGAAATCAGCAGTAATCGTGTATGGGAAAATCCTTAAAAGACATGGACAAAAACACAGGAAATTTTATGAACCAATAGGTATGTTGAATATGTGTGGGGATATAAGTTTAGATAAAAAATATATATGATTAAAGAACATATTTACTGGTAATAGAAATGTCCACCTGTGTATTGTGGACAAATCATTACATATTCTTACCTATAAAATATAGATGATCTTTAAGGTCACATATAGCTCTAAATCTAATCATCCTGTGATCTCATGAGGTTAAATATTCTACTGTATACTTTTAAGGAAGAATATGTTTAACATGTTCATTGACACTATGGTTTAGTGGCAAGGATGCAGAACTTAGAGTCAGAAGACCTGTGTTCATATCCTGGCTTCCATTCTTAGTAGCTGTGTGACCCAGGGCATCTCAGTTAACCTCTTAGCTTCAGTCTCCTCATCTGTGAAATTGGAGTCAATGATACCAGTGCTAACTTTATATTACTGGATAGTTGTGGGGAAAGTGCTATTATTAAGAATAGTGCATTATACATGTGTATCTGATGAAGTAGCAATGAAATTTAGTCTATGTGATACCTTGATTCTGCCAGTAGTTGTGACTTTCCATCATGTGGCTTTTTTTCAGAGTACCCCACTAGTTAAAATTTAAGGGTTGTTTTTTTTATAAGAATTAAAGAGAGGATGGTTGACATTTCCTCTTTTGTCCTCTTCATCTTCTAGAATGTTTCCCAGTTCTCGAAGGTTGAAGTACCAGATGTTTCACCACACTGTACCATCTGCCTCCAACATATCAGGTAACCTTGAAATATTGTCAGTTCTGTTTCAAGTTCATGTCTCCAATGTCTTTTCACACCTTCATTTTCCATTGTCCTTAATTTGCAGCTTAAAATCCGTTTACGTTATTCATCTGTCAAATGCAATTCCACCATTTTGAATTTTATTTTTCAACATATTGCAATTAGTGTGGTCAGGTGACATATCAATACTGCCAACCAGCAAGTGGTCTCATTGCACAAATCAATGATGTCTCTTTAATAAATCTCTAGAGAGGTAGTAGGATGTAGTGGAAAGGGCATTGGATTTGGAGTCAGATAAGCTGGGTTGAATCTAAGTGACTTTGGGCTAGTCACATCATTTCTCTGGCCTCAGTTTCCTAACTTTTAAAATGAGGGGGTTCTTCTAAGTCACCTTAAACATTCCTTCTAGCTTTGTTCAATTTTAACAAAATTGATAGTGCTTGTCTTTGAAGTCTAATGAATGGAGGCCTTGCTTGTTGAGGGAGTTATGAGAGTATTAAGGAATAGAAAAGTCCCTGGGTAAAACCCTTTCCTTTCTTTCCCTCTTGGCTTCCTCTATTTTTTCTCTCTCCCCCCCTCCCTTGCTCTCTTCCTCCTCTTCCTCAGTCCTTTTTCTCCCTTTTCTTCCTATGTCTCGCTCTTCTTTTTTCTTGTTCCTTACCTACATGTCAAGCTATGTCCTAATCAGACCTAAGAGAAGAAAAAATCTAGGAGAGACTTGTGATTCATTTTACCAGTAGGAATCTTCTCAGTCCTATAGGTCAGTGCTTTTGGTGGTAGAGAAGGCAGAAGGTTGAACTTTGTCCACCAGTGAAGTACTGACTAGTCTTTATAGGATAATACACAGAGAAGTATCTAGGGTAGGACACCTGGGGCTATGTTCCAGGTTGTCATCACAGGGGGAGAGGGAACTTCCTTCGGGTCCTACTTCAAGATTGTCTGCTTGCTGCGTTGCACAGAATGACTGCCCTGCTCCCTCTTCTGGTCCTGGGCAGCCACAACTCAGGTTCTATTACAATGGTGCCTCCTCCCTTCCTCTCTTTCCTTTCTAGTGCTCTCTTCTCTTTGATTCCTCTTGCTGTCGACTGGCATGCCGCAGAGGAATAAGGCCAGATTTCTGGAGGTTATCACCCTGTCTCACAGTTTGACTGTACCTGACCAGCAGAAAGAATGCTATACTTGAAGTTGTGACATAGGTTTTAATTTTATTTCAGGTGCTAACTAGCTGTGTTACTGTTTAAAGTTACTTAAACTCTCAGAACCTCTATTTACTCATCTGTAAAATGCAGCTATTAATACCTGCACTTTCTAATTTGTAGGGTCATTTTAAGGGAAGAGCTTTGCAAATCTTAAAGTGGAATGCAATTATGAGTTATTATTGTTTTGCCAGAAGCAAATCTGTTGTACAAACTATAGGACAGTAATAAATACATATATACATGTATAACATGCATATTATATGTTATACACATATACTTCTGCATTTATAAGATTTTACTTTATGCACAGAAGTTTTGGAATAATTCAAAATTGATATTAAGATCTAAATTTCACATTTCTGGCACATTTGACATTTTATTTAATATTTAATAATCTTTCAGCAAACTTATATTCTTTTGTCTCATTCTCATACGGAGGTGACCCTGGACTCTTAATGCCTTTGCTAGTAGAACGCATGGCAGGTCCTATCAAGCTGAAAAGTCTTTGAGTATGGGTGTGCTGATGCAATGTATATTCATCATGGGAGAACTACTCCAGCTAAGATCAGAAAGGCTTACTATCAAAAGACTGGCCACCAGATGGTGATTGGTTTTGGACATAGACTGTCTACCTAAGGCAGAATGTTTGTGGTTTGCATGAGTGGAGAGAATACCCATACTAATGAAATCACACATCTTTTGAAATATTGAAATAAGTATTCAGTGATTTAAAAAAATCACTATAGCTGTCCTTTCTGATATCCTAGCATGCATCTATGTTATTTTTCTTTACCTCTGGCAGTAAAGTTTCTGACCACAAAATGTATCAATGGAACACGTTTTCTTTATTAATAGAAATATTGCTCTGTTACAAATGACCACATTTCAATCTCCATTTGTAAATATCTTAACAACATTTAAGCTGTGTGTATGATTTATTAAAGGCCTTATACAAGTAGTTTTCCTTCTATTTTTAGCCCTACAGAAGAGCAGGAATCAAACAGCTCTTAGAATTATTCTAATAATAATTAATTCACATTTGTATGGAGAAGTAAGGTTACAAAGCCTTTGATACAATATCTCATTTGACCCTAAAATAATCCTAAGAGAAAGGTAACACTAGGGGTATTTATTGTCTCCACCTTACAAAGAGAAGATGGTGAGACAATTAGAGAAATGAAGTTATTTCCCAAGGGTCACACAACTTTTAGGAGTCTATGCTGGGACAAGGAACATAGGGTTCAAAGGTAGAAGGGACCCTGGATGTCCTTTTATCTGATGCTATGATGTTGCAGATGAGAAAATGAGGCCCAGAGAGATTAGTTGGTTGCCCAGAGTAACCCAGATGATTCTATGAACACCAGTGATGAGTATGAGAGCTTGGGATTCAAAAGCAGATCCTCCATCTCTCCTTGCAATTCTCCTTCTACCACACCATGCTAAATCTAGGTCTTCTGGCTCTGAACCTAGCGAGCTTTCTGCTATATTATGAGGTGTAGTATGTGCTTTTGTGTGAAAGGGGTTGTGCAGTCCAACTGTGGTTCTATATGACTTCCATATCCTAGGTTTTATACTTACATGCTTACGGCATAGGAAAAATCATTTTGTATATCTTTCTCAATTACACACTTGTTTAGGCTTAATTATGTGAATTTATATGAGTTCTTGATTTTAATTTATTTTTCATATATTTCTTACAACTTTCCACTTAAATTTCTACAATTAGAAATTGGAGCTGGAATGGACCTAGGAGTTAAATTAACCCAATTTCCTCCTTTTGAGATGAGCAAACTGAAGCCATTAAAATTGAAATATTTTTCCAAGGCCACAAAGGGCATAGTGGCAGAAATGTAACTAAAAACCAGGTTTCCTTAGCCTTCCATTATGACATACTTCTAAAGAACTCCATACAATTCAAAAGCCTATCACAGAGTGGAGAGTTTTAATGTAGTTCATCATTAATCAGGACACTGCATTTTAAATAACTTCCCTTTGTTTTCCCACTAGTGATTTCAGAATACTTTGGCACTGTGCTGTAGTAAGAAGGGATCAGGAAAGCAAGGCATATTGGACAGAAGATAAGACCACTCAGTTTTCCATTGCCGGTCCAAGCTGTTGGATCCCCAGAGGCCTGATTTGTAGCCAACCAGTTAGCCAATTTCAGTTTCCTCATGGTAATATGGGGACAATAAGTCTTGTATTACCCACTTTACCAGCTTCTTGTGAAGAGCAAATGAACTACTGACTGGAAAATACTTTGAAACCACAAAGCGCTTATAATTTTAGTCCCTACCTGTAATGCTATTGGTGTAGAGAAATTTCTGTGAGGACACCCACTTGACCAATGCAAATTGGCAACTTTTCTTCAACTTGTACAGTCCTAGAGAAGTGCCTGGGACATTCAGAGGTGAGATGAATCACCAGGCTCACATCACCAGTATGCTAGTGCTAAGACTAGAACCCAAGGCTTCCTCATTCTGAGACCAGCTGGTCATCCACTATGCCAGACAGTATCTCATTGTTATTATTGCTGCTCTTGGTCTTCTGGTTATTTCTCCTCTTCCTCGATGATTCTCTCATTTAATGGCTCTTCGTATATGAAAATTGAAGCTAGCTTTCACTCCAGATTTCCAGGTTGCTGCTTTCTGAAATCAACCTTTTTTCATTGAGTTTCATGAATATAGATCAGAAAATCCAGACTCAGTCTCTAAACTTTAGGCTATCCAGTTACACATAAGTTTTAAGCATTTAAGCAGGAAGAGGGTGTTTCAGGAGGCAGGTATTCCCTCTTGTTCTTATCTGTCTTTCTCAAGTGAAAGAATAATGAGCCAGAGTGAGATATTCTGGATTGTAGTGAAGTTACTTAGATGGGCCTTAAAATTGTTTAGAAAGCTCTCACTCTCTCTCTCTCTCTCTCTCTCTCTCTCTCTCTCTCTCTCTCTCTCTCTCTCTCTCTCTCTCTCTCTCCTTTTTCTCTTTCTCGTTAACCAGGGCTCTGAATTCTTTCTTCCTTTTTAAAAGCCGCTAAGGTTAAATATTAAGCCCCTGCAGTGAAGGACACCTGTATTTGCTGGTACCATTATGTAGCTATCCTGAAAACATTTTACAGCTGTCTAAATTAGCATAATTAAATCCACATCAATTAAAAAAGCTCAACCACCCCTTTCCCCTTCACATGTAGATAGTAGCATTTGTCTAAGGTGGGAAGTAACAAAGGAACTTTTTTTAACAGTTGAAGACCTGGCTGAAAAGCAGAGTAATAGGATTTGTATATTGTCCCATAGTTCACCTTAACACTGGTAGAAGTAATTAGGGATAGCTGTTCAGCCAAAAGAGGTACAGCTGCATTTTGCATTTCAATTATGCCAGTACACAGGCCTAGGCATTAGAGATGTGCATTTTACAACATGCCTCTGCTTCTATTGCTCCTTTATCCCCCATTAATGAGGGTAAACAAAGCAGGCATTATGACTTTGGTCTTTTTCCTTTCCCCTAAACTGGGAAGCCCTAGTGACCCCAGGATAGCAACAAGACTGCACTGTGTGGCGCTAGCAAAGAGAATTCCTCCAGATGAGAATTGACATGGGGTTCAGGGGTTAATTTCTGGAACAGGCAAATTTGCATACAAATGAAAAATGATGGAATTTTTGTTCTCCTAAATTTTCAATGTCATCAGCATCAAACAGCAGTCAGTGCTGCCTTGCTGTTTGAAGAATATTCATTACTTCAGAAGAAGGGGCACCTTGTTTGGCATTAATCTCAACTGCAGGTCAATGGCTTAATTTTCTAAACTTCATCTAAAGTGCCACTCACTCTTGAATTCTGTATTCCTAATGTGTCATTTCTCCTAATGTGTTTCTAGTAGTTTTTATTTTGGCCTAATATACTTTCCTAAACAACCTTTGAGTGGCTTCTGTCTCCTTAACTGCTTTTTACTAGTTACCTATTTCATCCTCCTGTGTCCTTTGAACCAAATTTAGCTGATGACATTTTTTTTTCTGCTTTAAAATCAAGGTCAAAATAACATATTGTCACCTTTGGGCTGTGTCCAAATATAAGGTAGGGAGGCAGCAAGGAACTGGATTTTTCAACCCTCCAACACATCTTCTGGATTAGGATCACAGGGTTTTGAGAGGGAAGGACTTTGGTCAAAAATGTTCTCCTGGTGCTTCTGCCTCAGTAACTGTTATAGGAAAGAGGTTTCAGCTCCCCTTCTGAGTCACAGATTCTCTGCGAGAGACAAAGAACAAGTTGCTTTAGTCTCTAAGTTTCCCTTTCTCTAAAATGTAAATATTGACTTCTGTGTCAGTCAGGTACCAGAAAACTTTGTGAATTCATATCTTCGGAAGACTTTTAAGATTTTTAGTTGATGAGGAACATTAAGAATCCAAAAACACTTGGATTTTTTCCCCCCTAGGTTTTCAGGGCCTTATAGTTTTTCCTACTAGATAGCAGTAATTGACATTTGCAATGTTTAAGGTTTGCAAAATATTTTATATATGTTATCTCATGCATGCAACCTCACCATAATCATGTGAGGTAAGTTATCTCATCCTCATTTCATAGATGGGGAAACTGAGGCTGAGAGAGGTTCAGTAATTCACCCTGTTATCCAGCTAGTACGTATCAAAGGCAGGGTTTTAACTTAAATCATTCTAATTCTAAGTCCAGCACTTCATGTACTCTGCCTTTGTTATTGGTTTCTGATTTGTAGTTCTCATTTGTTTAATCTTCAGCCAATGTTGCAAAATCAATGGCTAACAGTGTTCAAAACCTTATTTCACCTAGTCCTGTACTTCTGCACATGCTGGAATCCTCTCCTTTCTCACCTCCATCTCTTAAAACCCTGTGATCTTCTGAGGCTTAACTCAGACGCCACCTCCTTCAAGAGTCCTTTGCCAATCCCTCCAATCATTGATGCTTCTCCTCCCACCACTGTATTATATAAATATGTATGTAGAATATGCATATTACATGTATGTAATTGCATATATCTATGCACTGAATTTAATTATCTGAGTCTATGGTATGTCCCTTCAGGGGTGGGACTTTGAGTTTTGTCTTGTATCCTCAGCACTTAGCTCAGTACCTGGCACATAGTAGGTGCTTAGTAATTATTTGTTGAATTGAATTATTGAAGTCTCTCTTACATGTGAAAGAAATGCTGCCTTGGCAGCTTTCCTTTACCTTTGCTGCACATTCTGGCCCTAATTTTGCACCTACCCCCAGTAGAGTGATGCTCCTTGAGGACCCAGAGACCTCTTTGTTTTTTGTTTTTCCAGGGTCTGACATATAGCAAGCCTTCATACATGTTTGTTAAATTGAATTTAGCCTCCAAACTGGATTTTAAAAATCCGTTAAAGGATTTCATTACAATAGAGAGAGGCCAATTAAACTGTTAGTACTAAATAGGCTCCATAAGTCAATATAATAACGTGGGGGAAGAACGAGAATGTATGTGCTGTAACCTTGAACTTCACTTGTTCATAAGCGATTTATCTTTGGTCCATTAAGAAGCATAAACTTGAAGGCATGGGGGAAAAATTGTCTATGAGGACGTTATCCTAAATTCCTCCAAGTTTTCATCAATTAAGATATTTTTACTGTGATGGTGACATACCACCAGGTTACTGAGTCAACAAACAGAATACTGCAAAGCTCAGATGTCCTGTTTAGACAAGGAGTCTTATATTGATTAGAATCTGCTTTCACCTCACCTCATGGAGTAAATATCACAAAGACATAATTAGAAAATTTGGTGCACTATTTAGTCTTGGTCCCTGGGTGCCAAGATTGTTTGACTACTGAGTATTGGGAGCTTGTTTGCATCCCAGCGTGTTGTGAAAGGCGAACTTCAAAGAAAATATTCTATCTCCCAACTCCAGCTCGCAAGCATCTTGGAAGTATAATACAGCAAGGCTTAACGCTCCCTGCTGAGCAAAGGGCATTTCGACACTGAAACTACTGTTAAAGTACTATTGAAACCCTGGTTTGCAAAGAGTGGTTATTAGATAAATATAGCTAAAGCCTTCGAAGCCATGGGGAAAACACACCCAAGCCATAGTTTAAAAAAAAAATACAAAAACCCACCACCAAAGTCGGACAGTATGTTTTGACAAAATTTGGGGATTTTAAAACATGTATCTACACATTTATTTCATAAATTGTACATAAGACTGGCTCCTCTTCCAGTGTAAAATCAAATATTTAGATTTGCAAAACCTATGGAAGCCAGATTTTAGACAAAAAGGGATTTTTTTTTGTCAGACTGTCAGTCTCTGAATTTCATCACAATCTGTTCAGCTGTTTTTGTTGCAGGCAGGCGTAAAACACAGTGGGTAAGTGTGTGTTTGTACTTATTGAAGCAGGGCTGTTAAATCCTCTTGCTTTGTAAAGACTTCAAATTATATACATCTGTATTGGTTAACATGACATCTAAGTATGAAAATCACAGACTAGGGGAAAGAGAGAGAAGGGATAACACTAATAGCTGTTGATGACTAGGACCCCATTTCCCAACTATTCTTCAAGCATTGACCTCTGATTATTTGGAGAATGACCCCAGTATTTTGCCTCAATCACCTTTCCTGATCTGCCATTCTACAGGTTCTGATTCTTATCTGGCAAGGGAGAGAAAAGTATTTGCCGATGACAGTTCTGAATATATTTTCCCTAATTGTCACTTAAGCCTGGGTCCTATGCTCTGTACCGATCTAAATATAGTAACTTGGGTTGACAGATTTAACACCATTTAATATATGTATGTTATTCTACACAAAGACTATAAGAAAAGAATTTTAAGAATTAAACTTAAAACCCCCCATGTAACTCACAAAGAAACCTTGGACTCTTTTCTGCCAGTTGTTGGAGCCAGCAAAAGAAAGTGGTGAGATGTTTAGAGCTGACATGCCATAGTTCAGTGGACCTAAAATTTATGGAACTGGGTCTTTGTAAGGTTATAGGATGCTAGCAGCATACGTTTAGATCTGGAAAGAACCTTAGAGACAGCTCTAGGTGACCTGGAGTCAGGAAAACCTGCGTTCAAATTTTGTCTTAGACGTTTACCAGCTGTATGACCTTGTACAAGTCACTTAACTGCTGTCTTCCTCAGTTTCCTCATCTGTAAGATGGAGATAATAATATCTACCTCTCAGGGTTGTTGCAAGGATCAAATGAGATAATATATGTAAATTTTTTATTGTTTATTTGTTTCAGTCATGTCTGACTCTTCGTGATCTCATTTGGGATTTTCATGGCAAAGGTACTGATGTGATTTGCCATTTCCTTCTCCAGTTCATTTTACAGATGAACTGAAGCAAATAGGGTTAAGTGATTTGCCTAAGGTCACACAGCTAATAAGTGTCTGAGGCTGGATTTGAACTCGGAAAGATGAGTCTTCCTGACTCCAGGCCTGGAACTCTATCCAGCTGTGCCACCTAGCTGCCCACAATATCTGTAAAGTGCTTGGCAAAATTTAAAGTGCCTACTATTGACAATTATTTAATATGCCCAACACTCTCATTTTACAGATGGAGACATTTGAGATCAGAGAGGTTATTACTTATCGAGGGTCACATAGCTAATAAAGGTCTTAGGCAGGATTTAAACCCTGCTGTCTACCCTCATGGAGCTTTCAGTCTCTTTGGAAGTTTGCAGCATACCACAAACATTGGTAAACTATGGCCCAAAAGCCAAATCTGGCCTATCACCCGTTTTTGTAATGCCCTCGTGCTAAGGATGGTTTGTACTTTTTAAAATAAAGTTTTATTGTATTTAAAAAAGTAAAAATCTAATGGACAGTATTAAAAAAAACCAGGTTAAAAAAGAGCCATGGGCTATAGTTAGCTGACCCCTGGATACAGAAAAATAACCATATTGTAGAATGCAATATATGAAAGATAAAGAGGCCTGAGTAACTTCTGAAGAAGGAAAGATCATTTCTGACTGGGAGAGCATGCTGAAGTCCTGACTACTTCTTTCCGCAGTTAGGGCCCAATTGCTGTGAATAATGAGTCTCCTGAAGTAGTTGCATGTATTATATTCACATTATTCGAGGTTAAAGTTATGTAAAATATGTCATTGACTCCAGTCTGATGGAAATATGCAATGAGAATTTGAATAATGCAACCACTTCACAGGATTCCTTATTTGCACTAATCAAGGCAAAGCTGTATTTTTATTCACATTGAATGTTCATTGGGAAATGATGATGTCCTTATACATGTTACTTGCTTGTTGTTTTCCCCATTAAGATGTAATCCCCTTGCAAATTGGGATTATTTCATTCTTTGTACTTGTTCCTTTGGTGCCTAGTATAGTGTCTGGCAAATGGTAGAGACTTAATAAATGTTTGTTGATTGATTGTTGGGAAGACTTGCTGGCTTGAGTTCCTTTCATTGAGCTGGTGTGTGGTACATGGTTCATAGGTTGCAGCAACAGAGCCAAAATATTAAAAAGGAGTAGCAAAACAAAAAAAAAACCCAATCAATTATTTAAAATTTGCTACATGCCAGGCATTGTGCTAAAGGCTAGCAATATAAATATAAATATAAAGAAAGACAATCCCTGCCCTTAAGGAACTTGCATCCTAATGGGGAAAGAAAACAGATAAAAGAAATCTGAAAAGGGTTTGGGGTGGGGGAAGACAGGAAGGAAGATAAAGGTATCCAGAACCTACCTAAGTATTGTAGAGAAAATCTGGGGAGTCAGGAATGCAGACTGGAGAGGAATGAGCATATAGCTGGCCTCCTTAAGATGGAGGTTCTGGGAGAAACCAGCCAGTGGGGGTGGGGAGGTGGGTCAGGAGTTTTTCAAATGTTACAAGTCAGGAATGAATTTTCAGGTGCAGAAGTTTCTTTGACATTGTAGAGAATGTTTAGGGAGTAGGGAGCGCAGCCTGGAGGTTAATGGTTTCCTCTCATCTTTGTATTACCTGATCTGTAAAGAGATTCTTAGCATAGTGTAAGGGATAGATGGCTGACATTAGAATTAAAAAAGCCTAAATTGAAATCTCACTTTTGTCACATATTAGGGCTGTGACCATGGTCCAATCACTTCATATTTCAATGCCTCCGACAACTCTCTAAGTCTGTAAGTCCTAGAGATGAAGATCTGCATTAGTAGGCAACAGGCAACAAATATACATTAGGCACAAAAAAGATAGTCTCTGCCCTCAATGAGCTTATATTCTGAGGTAAAAGACAACGCATAAAAGGGGGCAGAAAAGGAAGTGAAGGGTTAGAAACTGTGACTGTTCTGAGAGTCAGAATCAGTACCAGGAGAGGATTGAAGTATGGCTGGCCTAGGAGAACCCAGGAGAAGCTCATTAACGTGAGAAGGGAGCTGGAGCAGTGCAGCAATGTTCCATACCTAGAAGATCCAAGGCACGGAAAGAAGTTCTAGGATGAGAAGGCAGCTGAGGCATGGTGGCAAAATCCTGAATGCTGGGTTCCTACGTGACATTGGTCCCACCAAGTTCATGTCCAGATGCTGGAATTCTGAAGGTCACTACTTGCTCCTCAGAATATCAGTGCTGCATTGGCTACCAAACCTGGCCTGGATTCTGCCTCCCAGATATCTGTGGCTTCTACTCCTGGCCAAAGGTGGAGAGTCTACTCTGTATACCTAGAATGGAAAAGAAAACAACAACAACAACAACCCAGAAACAAAGTGCATTTTGGGGCCAGCTGCCCTCAGAGTGAAACCTTAAAGTCATCTTCTTACTATATGGTTTCCCACAGGCCACCATAATGGAAAGGATCACCAAGCTTCCTTAAACATAAATGAAGCCCAAAGGAGGTACAGGGAGTTTACACACTGGGAGTTCCCCCACTGATGAAATCAAAGGTCTGGAGGACCCTTCCCCCAAAGACCTGCAAATAAGAATAATACTTTACAAGCCTAAAGTTAGGAGGTTGGATTAGATGATTTTTTAAAAAGTTTCTTTTAGCTCTAAGAGCTATAATTCAAAGTATCTTTTACCTTAAGGATGAAATAAAAGCATTTATTAAGTGCTTATTGTGTGTCAGGCATTGTGCTAAGCAGTGAGAACGCAAATACCTTTAGTAAACTTACTTCTAGTAGGAGAACACAATAAGGAAGGACTGGTAGAGAGAGGTGTTTAAGGGGCTGGGAATTTATAGGGCAGTTAGTTGATATGTGCTTTCAAGAAACAATAGTAGTACTGCTTTCATTACTGTTTCCAAAATATAAAATAGAAAGGGTTGTATTGGGTGGGGGGATGGAGAGAGCTTATGAGAAGATTGTTGGGTAATGTATGGTAGAGTCTGGTGCTGGCTAGTGAGCTCTCACTAATGAGGTTACACTGAGAGGAAGTTCTGAACCTGAGAGATTTAACAAAAGCACTGGAATATACGACCACCTCAAAAGACCAAGCTTTTGTTGACTGGCACAGGATACTTGTTGCTTACTGGAGATAGCAGGGTGAAAAATTTTATTTCAATGTAAAATGATAATATCTGCTTGTAATTATCTTTATTTAAATGCATTAGAATATGTAGTAAAACTATAATAAAATGGTTTAAAAATATAAAAAAAATCTTGCCTTAATTGACACAATTGAAACATCTGGTCCACCTAGGTGTGCTTCCTGTCAATACCATTTGAAGGGTGTGATGGCTTCTGAAAGGTAGAAGACTTGTTCTCATTTTGTCTTTTGAGGGAGTTCTCACTGCTATATAGACTTTTTTGGTCAATGATGTGTAAGATTGAGGGAATGCCGCAGAAATTCAGAGATGTCACTCTAGTGAGCATTTTCAAGGCCAAAACTGATCACTAAAAAAATGTTTTCATTGCTTCAACAAACAATAACTAAGTACCTTCTGTGAACTGGGCATAGTGTTAGTCCCTAGAGATGCAGGGATAGATACCACAAAGGCCCAGTTAAGGAATTTATCACTAAATGAATGGGAATGACAAAGATAACTATGACAGGAGAGAATTAAATTCATGAAAAGGAGACAGGGAGAGGGAGAAGGAAGGAGAGATCACATTTTTCCCCAGTGAGGTTTAGGAAAGACTTCACAGAGATGAAAGAAGGAGATTAGAAAGAATAGTTACTTGTACACAGTAGGTGTTTGATAAATGTTTGTTGAATTAAATAGAGGACGTTAAGAGGTTAAAGGAGTGGAGGAGGTTATTTCAGATGTGGTAGTGGTTGTGGTGGTGGTGGTGGTTTGTAAATTGGAGGAGAGGTCATCTGCCAAAGTAGGACAGATGACAAGGGTAGAAGTTGAAATAGGGGCTTGAGGAGACAATAGATTTTGACCAACTTTTGTCAAGAGCAGGAAAGAATAAGAGGTGAAAAAAAAGTGATTGCTATGTAAAGGCTCAGTTGGGATTAGATAACATAAATTTGTAATGCACCAAGTCAGCATAATTTTGTGATTTTTTTTCCTCATTACTAGAGGCAAACCTTGTAGTCAGGAAGACACAGGTTTCAATACTGCATCAGACACTTATTAGCTATGTGACCTTGTACAAATCACTTCTGTCTGTGAGTCACCTATAAAATGATGGGGCTGGACTTTGAGACAGTTGGGTGGTATAGTGGATAGCCTTTAAGTTAGGGATATCTGAACTTAAGTCCAGTCTCAGATGCTCACTAGCTGGGTAATGCTGAGATAGATGTTCACTAGCCTCTCTGTGCCTCAATTTTCTCATGTTTAAAAATCAGAAAATTAGACTTAATGGCATCTAAGTTTCCATCTTGCTCTAAAATTATGATTCTAAGTTCAATGGCATTGAGTAACTTGGATTAGCAATAGAGGAGGCAGATGGTAAGAATTACTCAGGGTTAAGTGGTAGTAAAAAGGAAATGGTGAAAGACTGAGAAGAGGAGGGACTTCAGCCTGAAGGAGAGGGCTTTACTGAAGTGGCTGAAACTGGGTAAGAAGGAAAGGGAGGCCATAGCAAGGTTGATAGACTGACATATTGGGGAGCAACCTAGGGGTCAAAGATCATAGTGTGGGTGAAAGAATAAGTATGGGAGGAATGGAAGAGGTAGATGGACAGGGCTATTGAAAACTCTTGAAAATTTTTTGTTCAGTCATTTCAGTCATGTCTGACTCTCCTTGACCCCATCTGAGGTTTTCTTAGCAAACATACTGGAGTGGTTGCCATTTCCTTCTCTAGCTCATTTTACTGAGCTAGAGGAACTGAGGCAAAAAGGATTGGTGACTTGACCAGACTCACACAGCTAGTAAATGTCTGAGGCTGGACTCAGTTCATCCTGACTTCAGGGATCGTGATGCTCTACCCACTGTGCTACCTAGCTGCCCTTCTTGAAAACTGGGCACTTCTAAAATCAGAATATAGTTTTGGACCTCTATAAGATCTTTGCTCACATCAAAGATAAGAAAAGCATAGAACCTTGTCAAGCTATCACTTCGTGTTTGCTGGCCTGACTAACGCATTGATGTTCATTAGAAGAGTAAATTCTAGTAATGGCTAAACAAGTGCCCAAGCAGGTGAATATTTTTCTTCCATTGTGAAAGTTGTAGAAAGACTTAGTCTGTATTCACTGCCCCTAGTTCCTTCCTGTCATATCCTCTGAAATCTGGCTTCTGACCCTAGCACTCAAATGAAATTTTTCTCTCAAGTCCTCTCAATGGCCAAACCCAGTGGACTTTTTTCTTTCTGTAACAGTTGATTCTGTTCATCATCCTCTCCTAGATACCCTCTTCCTTTTTCTGTCCTTTCCTGGTTCCTAGCATACCTGTCTCTTTCTCATTTTCCTTTGTTTTCCTTCTGCTTCCTGTTTTCCTTCTGTCACACTCCCAAAGGCCTTGCCCTCAATCTTCTCTGTCTCTCCTTTGGTAATCTCATTCACTCTTATGCCTTCAATTATCTCTCTTTTATATAGATGACAAAAGCTGATGTTTATATAGTATCATTATGTGCAAGGCACTATGCTAAGTGCTTTACAATTGTTATCTTATTTGATCCTCACAACAACTCTAGACAGTGGATGTTATTATTACCCCAATTTTACTGAGGAGGAAACTGAGGCAAATAGAGGTTAAGAGACTTGTCCAAGGTCACACAGTTAGTAAATGTCTGAGGCAGAATTTGGACTCAGGTCTTCCTGACTCCAGGCCCATCAGTTTATGCCCTGCACCACAGAGCTACCCTAGAGGGTTTTTGAATTTATGCTGAGACTCAGACTCTCCAATGAACTGTAGACCTGCATTTCTTTCCACTCAGAGGTTTCACTGGTATCTCCACCTCAACATGTCTAAGCTGAATCCTTCATCTTTCCTTCACACTTCTTTCGCCAGTTTCTCTAGGAAGGCAGCTAGGTAGTGTTAGGGTAGAGTGCTGGATCTAGAGGCAGAAAGATGAGGTCAAATCTGACTTCCAACATTTACTATTTGTGTGACCTTAATCTGTTTGCCTCAGTTTCCACATCTGTAAAATGTGGGTGATAATTTCACCTACCTCTCAGAGCAATTGTGAGAATCAAATGAAAAATTTGCAAAGTGCTTATTGCAGTGCCTGGCACATAGTAGGTGCTATAAAATGCTTATTATTTTTATTATTATCATAATAATTATTATTAAGATCTCAGGAGTGAATGAGAGGGAAGGATAAGTCTGAGGTTAAGAACCCGGATGATCAGCAGCACAATGATGCCCTTCATAGATTTTCAACAATTCATTAAGTGCCTACCCTGTGAAAAGTAGTAGGAATAAAAAGACAAATGAAGACAGGGGCATGACATGTACATAGATTAGTAAATGCAGTAGAGGCATCTGAATCTGGTGTGAGAATATATTTTCATAAATCTAGGAAACAGATTCATCTCTAGAAATGAAAAACATGAATTTTTTTTATTTTGCAACAGTAAACCAGGAAATGTTTGTAAGTTGACCATGTCTTTGAAGAACCCACAAATACCACATGTGAACAATGAATGATAACTCCTTTGCTGGTGACAGTAAACTTGATAAAGATTGAGGTGATATAGCAGCCTGCTCTAGAGAAGTCTCATCCATAGTCAAGATTTCCATACATGACTAAAAACTAGCACTGTTTTCTGTTACTTTAACAAAAACTGTGCAATATCATACTTAGATACTAGGAACCAAAATCAGGTCAGCATGTCCTTGAGGAAATTTACAGAGGATGGTGCCAACATGGCATCAAACTTTAGAGCAAAATAAAACTGTGGGTGCTTTCTACCTTGTACATGCTTGTGTGACCTCAACCTATCACAGATGGCATGTCCAGTTTAATCAGCATCGCCTGTGAGCAAAACTGGACATTAAGTAGAAAGACAGGCTTACTAATAATGGGAACCTGAAATATAGCCAGCATTGAGTTGATAATTGGTAGAACAACTCCTCTAGACTGGATGCATGTGGAAAATGGATGAAAGCTGGATGTCTAAACAGCTGTCATATGGTGAGAAGAAATGGAACAGTTACAAGCAGCAAAGGTAGGGTCAGAAAACGTCCTGGAGCACAACTTTAAAGAAACAACTACTGTAGACAAATCAATGGGAACAGTATCTGTGGAATGAGGTAGACTTCGAGAGGAAAAGGAATGGTATGTTACCAAGTGTCAGAAAAACTGAGTTCAAGTCGCATGTCCACAGCTTACCAGCTGCAGAACCTTGGATGAGCTGCTTTGGTTTCCACATTGGCAGAAAAAGGGGATTCCACTAGGGGACTGCAAAGGCTCCTTTTAGCTCTAATATTGTGTGATTGTGATCTAAGAAACAAGAGTCACAAATGGGAGCTGCAATCTCAAATCCAAGCTACATTTTGCAATGCTTGCACTGTGGTGTGGGAGCTTCTGTTCCTCTATCAGTCTTTGTAGCCATGCCTGCCTGCGCACAGAGATAGCAATCCTAAGTAGCATCCTTGGGAGATAACACACATGTAAACGTTATTCTGTATCTGATCTACTCCATGAAGCCCTAACAGATGACTGCAGCTTGGAAATGATTGTATCCTCTGGCGCCTTCCCCACTAAGGCTACCTTCCATCTACTCTGTATTTAGCTTGCAGGGACTAATTTATGCATATACTGATTCCCTCATTAGAATGTAAGTTCTGTGAGAGCAGGAACAGTTTTTGCTTTTTTTTTTCCTTGGTATCCCTTGTACTTGTCACAGTTCCTGGGAAATTGCAATCTTTTAATAAATACTTGTTGTTTCATTGAAAATTTAATTTTTTTTTTAAGGCAGTTGGGGTTAAGTGACTTGCCCAGTTAGTAAGTGTCAAGTGTTTGGTTTGAGGTCGGTTTTGAACTCAGGTCCTCCTGACTTCAGGGCCGGTGCTCTATCCACTGCGCCACCTAGCTACCCCCCCAAATTTAATTCTTTATAATGTACATAACTTGTTTTCTGTATATCTAATAAATATATATGTATGTTTTTTTTTTTTGCTCACAGTTAGAATCAGAACTGGAAGCCAACTTAGAGCTCATTTACTCCACCTCCCCCAGGTTCAGGAAACAGTAAGGTAAAGCAATAGCTTAACATAATAGCTCTTAAAGTTGGCAAAGCACTTCACATATATTATCTCATTTGAACCTCTCAACACCCTGGGAGGTAGGTGTTATTATTTTCACCCCCATTTTACAAATGAGGAAACTGAGGCTGGGAGAAATTAAGTGACTTGCCCAGGGTCACACAGAATTCTGAGGCAAGATTCAAACTCTGGTCTTTCAGACTCTAAGTTGAGCATTCTATGTCCTATGCTACTGAGGCATGCCACCCAGAGAGTATGATCCACAATGTAGTATCTAAGGGGCCTTAGAAGTCGGACTAGATTAGAAGGAAAGTAGTTCAACTCCCTTGTTTTATAAATAAGGAAATTACACCAAGGAGGTTAAGGGACTTCTCTTCATTCATATTGGAAATAAGTAGCATATGGGGTGTTCCAAGAGATCTAGCACCTCTGGCAGGAAGGCTTGCTGAGGTCTTTTCAGGACTCCTCATTCACCTTTGGGGTCCACCTCTCACCCAACTTTCACCTGTACTTCAAGAAGCTGTAGCATGTGCAGCAGCCACACACAGGTGAAACCATATTGTCAGACAAGCCAAATTAGATTGAGGGTAATTGACAGGCCTCAGACATGTTGGTGAGTGGGGGTGGGGTGGGATATCTACCTCAGTTCTCTCATCTATAAAATGAACAGGAATGAGAAGGAAAAAAATGAAAAGTGGCAAATCATTTCAGTATCTTTGCCAAGAAAACCCTAAAAAGGGGTCACAGAGAATCAAACACAATTGAAATGACTAAACAACAATGATACTATTATTTAACTATAGGTTTTGGTGGCACAGTAGATAGAGTGCTGGATCCTGAGTCAGGAAGATCTGAGTTCAAAATTGACTTCAGACAGTTACTAGCTGTATGACTCTGGACAAGTCATTTAACCTCTGTTTGCCTCAGTTTCCTTAAGTGTAAAATGGGGATAATAACAGTACTCACCATACAGCATTAGTGTTAGGATCAAATGAGATGACATTTGTAAAGAGAGCTTAGCACAGTGCCTGGCACATAGTAGGTGGTATATGGATGCTTGTTCTCTTCCCTTCCCCCTACTAATGGAAAATAAGATGGTTAATTACTCAAGATTATCGTGTTAGAAAAGATTTAAATATTTTCTTCAACTATTTGAGGCTTTACCTCTATAAAATTCTGTTCCCTTATCATAACAATGACCCCCAGGATCTCTAAGGCTATCAGTGGAATAGGAGTTCTAGAAGATTTTTTAAAAAAAATCAAATGGGAAATATTCCAGCACAATGCCATTGATAGACTGTGCCTGCTGTCTGAGGACTAGCCTACCTAAATGAAGAAATGACTATCACCACAATTTCAGCTGTTAGGTGATGCAGTTTTTGGCCATGACAAGCCATGAAATTAAAGAAAAATTCAATAATTTCCTTAAGCAAGTTCAGTTGGAGCTACTGTGCCATGTCATTTTTATCCTTTGTCCTAGTTGGAACCTTAACCTTTGTTCTGAACAATCTATGGTAAGATTACACACAGATAACTGATTCTAAAATGACTCCTGTATCATTAACTAGACATTTCTTCTATGTTAAGATACATTCAATTTCATTTTTGTGTGTGATATTTTTCAATACTTGGCAGATTCACTGCCTTCCAACTCTCTAAAATATTCATGGCATACAGGCTTCTGAGGAGTTTCTAAGTGTTTCTCTTCATTTCTTAATCCAAAACCATGTTACCAAACATAGTTTTCATTGCCCTCTACTGCGTCCACATTCACTTTGCAGTTTGTAAGTATCAAGAAAGATGTTAACTTAGTTTAGAGTATCTTCTGAAGCTCTTATCAGAATTTTTCTACTTCTTTATATGCTTCTCCAAGGAAGAATCCATGAGACTTCTTTCCAAGTAATTGCAACTTTTTCATTCTTCTTGTTCCATTTTATAATGAAATTATTAACTCCAAAAGATGGCAAGTGGGTAAAAGTAAACACATGAAGTCTGTTTATCACCATTACTTAAATATTAAACTATGCAAAACAATCACCACAATGAAGAGGCCAAAAGAGTTCAGAATCCATATCTTCAGTAAATACTTAATCTTTTTGCCAAGAAGAGAGACATGACAGCTAATGGTAACATTGGTTTAGAGGAATAGCTTGGTTACAAAATATTCCAAAGGAAAATTGCCAATAATACTGCCTCAGAAAACATTCCAAAAAATAGAAGAGAAAATAAACTGGTAGAGTATGCAGTGAGGCCCAGCTAAGCCAAATTATGCAAGGTAATATGGAAATGAAACCGAGGGAAGGACAATGGTGAAATGGAACAGATCTTTTGGTATTTGTGTTCTTATCAGCAATAATAATGTAACCACCATACTTGAATTCCATCAACTTAAGCAAATAGTATACTATTTGAGGAAAGGGTAACTGAATATAAGGAGATAAATCAGCAAAACCACTAGATCTGACCAAATGTACATTATTTATATAGTGCTTTGTTTGCAAAATGCTTTGCATATTATCTCACTTGATCTTTACCATATGAGGTAGCTGATATTATCTTCATTTTGTAGATGAAGAAACTGAGCTAAGTGCCTTGCCCAGGGTCACACAGCTCAAGTGTTTTTGAGGCACAATTTGAGCTTGCGTCTTTCTAACTCGAAATCTAACACATCTAGATGCTTTTGTATCCAGAAGAAATTCATGCTGGAAACAAAATAGTGTTAAAGGCTCTTGGAAAACAGTCTTCAAAATTTCTCCAAAAGGAGAGATGGTTCCTAAAGAATAGAAAAGCTCATCGACATTACTTTTTTTTTTATAAGTGTGTGCATACATGCACACATACATTTCTCTAACATATAGAGAAAATTAGAAGACATTAGAAATGATAGAACCATCATTAGCCTGCTTTTTCATCTCTGTAACATCTTTCTAAGAATGATCTGTGAATGAACTGATGGTATCCTTGATGAAGATACAATAACATATTTTGCTAAGGAAAAAATATTTTTGGATTGAAAGGATAGAACAAACTTGACTAAGGGGTGATTTATGGTCTTTGAAAAAATTGTGAAAAATGGGAGAGGTTCTCCAGAGGTCACGAGTTGTATCAATTTATTAAAGAGATTTGAGTTATCAAGCCATAAGCCAGCTAACTTGACTTAGATTCCTATCAGAATTTTAGAACCTATTATTAAGGTGGTAGTGAACATCCATTAAAGTAAGCAGTAATCACTAAGAGATAACATAAATCAATCAACTCCTGAGAAGAGGGAGCCAGCCACCCAATCAACTGACACCCACGGAGCAAGCCAGCCTAACTAAAGTGAGAGGCCACCCTTAGCAGGAGACAGAAGAGGCAGCAAATGCCAGGCACATCAAACCATTATCACCACCTTGACGACTATCTCCTCTTGGATTCTGACAGAAGCTACTTGGGACCATGAGCCCAAGAACCTTAGGTTCCTGCCTAGTACCCACAACCATCACCCTGGGAAGCAACCCCTGCAGAGATGAAACCTTCCAACTGCTCCTACAGGTGCTAGAGAAACATCTATTAAAGACCTAGAAAAGAAAGGTCTTGTCATCATAACTCATAGTACTATCAAATGATTCAACACCTGGAATTGATATGCCTTTATGAATGGAAATAACATAGGAGAAGAGGCATTGCCATCTGATTTGGTGCATACTTTAAGGACCATGGCGCCTTTCCATCTGGCTTGCAGCTGAAACTTTCTATTTGTGTTATCCCTATCATTAGAGTGTGAGCTCCTTGAGAACAAGGACTCTCCTATTATTCTATTTGTGTTCACTGTGCTTACTTCATTCAAAAGCAGGTCGTACTGGATTAACTTAATTTTCTTTTTGTCAAACTTATAATACTAATAATAAGGTTATGTTTCACTTGTACTTTACCTGTATTTTAGCAAGTACTTCACAAAAACCTTTCATTTTTTTCTTTTGGAAAAAATGGAGAGAGGAAGATTAGAGAATAGCTGGATTTGGAATTGAAGGAATAGCCAGACACAAGAGTAGGCAGCACTGCTTCAGCATCAGCTGGGTTTCAGTTATAGATGACCCAAATGGCAACATGATATGATAGGTATAAATGTTACACCTTTGCATGATTTGTACACGTGTGATGACATAAAAAGCATCAGCAAAGACACACAGCCTGGAAAAAGAGGCTGGTATGTACAGAGAGGGGGAGATAACAGATGGATAGAACATGTGCTTTACCAGTACCTGCAAAATATTAAAAGACCAAGAGCAGGTTGGGTTGATATGTTATAGGATTTATTAGGCCAAAATTTGCACAAGATAGGAAAGTATAGATAGGTTGCTATCTGAGTGGTATCTATACTGAGGTAATATGTATGAATAACATAGTGGCTTCATTAAAACTCTGAAATATTATAATCTCTAGATTCATAGAGTCATAACATTTCTTACCGGAAAGGGATAGTCAAGGTTTTCTAATGCCAACCTCTTCATTTCACTGATAAGAAAACTGAAGCTCAGAGTTTGGAACTTGCCCAAGATCACATAGGACCTTCTGTATTTCTATACACATTGTCATGTTAACTGTACTTCAAACAATAGCTAGAAGGTGTTTTTTTTTAAAGTATCTTCATTTAGGAGACAAATGCTTATAGTCTATAGTATCTTTTCCCCCAGTGTGTCTTGTACATAGACTATCATATGCTATACTTTAGTATATAGGGTAGCAGTTTGTTTTAATTCTGGAATTCCTCCCACCAAAGAACCATATTTACTGACTTTCTTATATTTTCTTGGAACTTTGAGTGATTAAGCTCCCCTAAGCCATCCAGGAGTGGCATTTAGGATGCATTTACTGAGGCACACATGTCATCATTGGAGGATAACATGGAAGCAGAGATGTCACTCCCAACATCCCTCCCCACTGTTGCCATCCAGGAGATCTGATTTGAGCTTTTGTTTCTGATTTCTACTTGTCAAGCAGCATCAGACTAGAGTCTCTCTGGCTTCCTTGGGGTGTTACTAACAACTAAAATCAAAATGTAAAGAAGCTCTATATGAGCACTGTCATGTCGCCTTACGGGGAACAGATGTCAAAATGAAGGTATGCTAAACTTGAAGTAACTCACAGGGATTGAACCTTCAGGTAGAGCGTGTGAAGATGCAAGGAAAGAAATGAGACCGTGGCATGGGGGATTTCTGATGAGAAGGACAGACTCTTTCATTGATGTGCCAACAGAGAGAATTTTTGCTAGCAATATTCTGTGAGCAAAACACTTAAGAGAATGTATGTATACAATAGTTTAAAAAAACAGGGTTACTGACACAGATGCCAATTTGGTAGGGCATATGGAACATTTACACTTGCCTTTTTCTTTCTTGCTTGCTACAGCTGGTGCTGATTTAGTATGTGAAATTTTACTAGCAGGAGTGCTAATCAAGACAGAGATTCTGTAAGGATTTAGTCATTTATGTAGGGGAAAACTACAGGGATCATTAAAAAGTAGAAGATCATCTCACAGAGGAACATTATCATTATCGACCTCATTTTTAAACTAAACAGAGACAATGGTACTGTAAGTGTTGCTTTAGCTGCTGAGGACGTCAGAATGCTTTCCCTACAATGCTTTCAGAGGGTAGTACCCACAATAGAAAGTTTGGGTAAAGGAATGTTAAATATATTTAAACTTTGGAAGTGTGAGAGGAACATAGGGGCAAGCAATTTAGTGGCAGAGTTAAGTTTAATTTCTTTGTATCGCAATTCACCACAGTTGTTCTTTGGAAATCCCAACACATATTCTAATTGTTATGAAGATGTAAAGAAAAAAGTGAATTTTTTTCCTATGTTACTCTGAGGTTGCAAAAGGTAACTTATTTCTAGTTAGACTTAAGGGGGGGAAATTGTTGCAAGATCCAAATTTACGTTTTAAAAAATAACCTAAGATTTGCAGGATTTCAGAGCATGATTAAAAAAATCTTTCACAAAGAGCGACAGAATCGTTGCTCTATATTAAATATGTTGTACAGGTGGTTTGGTAGTATGGGAGACCTGAACAACAGCAACTAGACAGCTGCTGCTGGAGGAGACTTGCCGCATGGCAGAAGTGGCATTCTCAGTCTCCCGTGGAAGGGTGCCAGCTGCCCGGGCCTTTAGCATCAATTATTGAAGAAGCAGGAGTGTGGTTTTAGAAGAAGCTTTCCATGGTCTTCCTCCCTCTGACTCTAAATACAGACTTTTAGGTTATGGGAAGGACTTAGAATGAAAGGTCAGTGTAGTATTGTAAAGTGAGTGATAGAGTACACTCTCAACTTCAGGCTTGCATCCCCAGGAAATAAATACCTTTATACTAATTAGCTTTAGCTTTGGCTTCTTTGGAATGGTTTTTCAAATTCAGTATAAGTGAATATCCAAAAGCAGTTTTAATATTACAGATATTAAAGGCTGTTAATAAATCAAAAAGAAAGAGTAGAAAAGAAGCAAGCTATACTAAAGAAATGGTTTCTTCAAGCTATAAAACATCTTGTATTAAATTGTCTTTACTTCTTTACAAATATTTGCATTGGGGGTATTTTATGACCTAAACATAGCCTTCTTTTTCTTTTCTTTTTTTTTTTTTTAAAGGCAATTGGGGTTAAGTGACTTGCCCAGAGTCACACAGCTAGTAAGTGTCAAGTGTTTGGTCTGAGGCCTGATTTGAACTCAGATCCTCCTGACTTCAGGAAAGGTACTCTATCCCCTGTGCCACCTAGCTGCCCCACAGCCTTCCTTTCATATACTCTAGGATGACTTTTTTTTTTTTGTCAATTAAGGTCTATTGTGCCCTGAAATTTCGTTTAGAAGACCTAGCTTTTGGCCCCAATTTCAACAGCTCCTTAGCTATTATAACCTTGGATATATCATGTGACTTCTCTCAACTTCTGTTGGATAGAAAATACTTGCATTACCTATCCTCACAGGGATTAAAGGAGACAATGTGTAAAAGGTTTTGAAGTCATAAAGCATTATACAAATGTGAGTTATTTAAATCATTGAGGGTTAACCAGTCAAAAAACATTTATGAAGTGTCTACTATGTGCCAGTTTCTATACTAAGCTCTGAAGATACAAAAAGAGGTAAAATGCAATCCCTGCTCACAAGGCACTCACAATCTAATGGGGAAGACAATAAGCAAACAGATGTATACAAGCAAGCGCTCTCTCTCTCTCTCTCTCTCTCTCTCTCTCTCTCTCTCTCTCTATATATATATATATATATACATATATATATATATATACATACATATATGTACATATATGTATGTATATACACATAAAGTAGGAAACAAGAGAGTAAAGGCACTAGAATTAAGAGGAGATGGGAAAGGCTTCTTGTAAAAGATAGGAGTTTAGTTAGGACTTAAAAAATGGTGATTTTTACTGTAGCCATGGACAATCGAGCTACACTATTTACATAAAAAATGTTGAGGATGTATTCTCAAGTCTGTGAAGAATAAAGGAAGATGGGTCAGGTGGTGTATGGAAGCCTTGCATTTTAAAGCAATGCTAGTTTTTCCTTCCTAATTTCTTATCAACCTAAGAATCCCCTTGTCATTCCAGATCCTATGGGGTTGATGAGTATATGAGTCCTCTCAGCTTTGTCAATGAATCAGGACTTTAGGCACTGTGTTAGGGAGTACAGGGTTAGAACTAGAGTAGAAGGTCAGATGGAGGGAGAAATTATGTGGTGGGTATGAGCCTCATGGAAGAGGACAATGAAAATCTATCCATGTGGTCTGGGGCCACATCCTCTTCAAAGACGTGATGGTCCTAGTCATTAGCAACGTGGTGGAGGCAATTATACTACAAAAGGCAGTATTAGCCATTGCAATTCAGCTAGAAGAATTACTTCAGGTAAACAAACCAGGATAATAATAAGTTATAATAACTAGCATTTATATAGTTCTTTAAAGTTAGCAAAGAATTTCAGGGGTTCAGGGTGGGGAGAGAAGAAAGAAAGGGCAGAAGAAGGGAGTAGTTGCCATATTATCTGGGATCTCATATATAGAATTAAAGGTTGGTAAAGCAGACTCTAGACGGGTTTATACACCAACAGTCTTATCGGGATCAAATCCCCTGGCTAATGAACCAGAATTGGTTGAATAGCCAGTCTAAAAGAGTGGATCAGCTGATTCATTTGACAAAATTAGGCCTAAGTGGGCAGTCAGGAAGGAAGAGGGAGCTAAGAAAGCTAAGTTCCCTAAAGTAGAAGGACCAAGATTGATTGATGACTTGTCATTTCCCCTTTTTATTGTTAATGTGATTTCTTGCCTTCATTTTCCTCCTATGCATATAGGATTTGTTGTTACTGTGAAAGACCACAACATTTAGGAAGGATTAGATGGTATGACCAGGGAAGACTGCCAAGGGAAAAAGCAAAGTCTGTGTTCTTTCACCATAAACTAAACTGGACAAAGGAAAACCTTTGCTTCTGTGACTTTGTCTTGAATTTCAGGCTACACCTACGTCTACTATAGAAAGATTAAGCTACTACATGGAGGAAATAAAGTTTGCTGGTTTAAAAACAAATAAACAAAAACCAACTAATCTACATAACAGGCAAATTGCATGGGGCCCCTACTATAGCAGGAAGGATGCTGGGTCCTGCCTTTCTACTTGCTTTAATTGTGGGCTCTCAGTAAGTCACTCAACCTCTCAGAACCTCAGTTTCCTCATCTGTAAAATGAAGGACTTAGACTCAGTGATCTTTATGGTCCTTTCCAGCACTAGATCTGTGATACTAGGAACCCAATTTAAAGAAGAGAGGTGCTGGCAGCTTTAAACAAACATGTCAGTTAGCCACGTCTTAGGGATTGCTGGGGTAAGAAGAAGAAGAAGGCAGTGTCACCATGGGGTAGCCAGATGTTGTGGGCCCATTGCAGCATACTTTTCACTTAGAAACAAGGCATCATTTTACTGATATGATATTGCTTTTAGAAACGACATAATAGTTGAGGAAAAGGGCAGCTAGTTCATGGGAATTTAGATTTTTTTTTACACCTTTTTTTTGGAAGGGATTTTAACAAAACTACAAAAAAAGGGAAAAAAAGCAATTGTTGAGGTAAAAAAATCAAACTTGTTTAAAGATTTTTCTCTAGGTAATACTTTCTTTAAAAAAATGGAGACTTTTAAATTACAATGCTTTATAAGGACTTAGCAGTGTTTTCCTCTAGTAATTCAAATAAACCAAGTTTACTTTTAGAAATCAACCATTTTTTTTGGTAGCTGCTTCGATTGAATAATGTTTGAGGATGTTGTTAAGGTGGCTATCCAAATAGAAAATATTTCTTGCATTAATGCCTTGATGTTCACAAAAGTTAGCTTAAAGATTGGGAAGATTTTGCTTACTAATAGTTCAAGTAAGATTTGTTCACTGAGACTCAGCAAAAATCACCTGACCTTTGACTTTAGTCATTTGCTGATATTCAAGAACTCTCATGAAAGAATAAAAATAACTCCCGAAGATATTAGGAAAAAAATACCTCATTCTTTTGAAACACTCTGGGTTAGTCAGTTGATGACAACAGGGATCATGTAGAAACTGTTGTAGGTGATAGCAGGTATATAATATTTGAACTGTCAAACCCAATTTTCTTCTTATTTTCATATGCCCAGATGCCATTGCTTGCTGTGGTCATCTATGTTATATATCATGTTATCTATATGATGTATCAAATGATACTATATATGTTATATCACTTTTCAATCTTTAAAGCACTGTGTATATATATATATATATATATATGCACACATATCAATATGTATATATATATATATATACCTCAATATGTATCTGTTTACTACCATTTAATTAAATTGAACAAGTATTTATGAAGCATCTATTATGTGCAAGATAGTGTTCTAGGAACTAGTGAAGACAAAATAAATAATAAATAAATAAAATAAATAAATAAGAATGAAGGCAAAATAAAAACAGCCCCTACCCTCAAGGTGCTTATATTCTGCTGGGAGTACAACATTTACAAAAATAATTTGAGGAGGGAGAGACCATTAACAGCTAGGAAGGTTGAGAAAGACTTCCTATAGAAAGTGATACCTGAATTTAACCTTATATATTTCCCATGGCAATGAATAAAAATTCAACCTTTCAATTCTATAGAATCAGAGAATATTAGAGATAATTTAATATGGGTTCTTTAACTAGGGTCTGTTAACTTGTTTTAAAATATATTTGGCAAACTATTTCAACAGAACTCATTTCCTTTATAATCCTGTGTATTTTATGCACTTGAAAACATCATTCCAAGAAGGAAAGAAAGAATTAAGTGTTTACTATATTCCAGGCACTATCATACGTACTAAGGATATAAGCAAAAAAGAAAGACAGTCTTGCCCTGCCCTCAAGATGCTCACATTCTAATATTCTGAGGAATCCATGGACTTCACTAGGCTGCCAAAGGGGCCCATGACACACATACAAATAAGGGTAAGAACCTCAGGTCTAGTACTATTACCTCATTTTACAGATCGGAAGGCAGTCTGAAGAAGGTGAAGTGATTTCCAAGAAGTTGCATTCATCTACATATATATCTATATGCAGTAGATTTAGTAGCATTGTTCAGAAAAATCTTTACATTACACAAACTTGATTTCTTTGATCCTTGTTTCCCATTTACCTTATATGGTTATATGTCAACCTGACACAATTCTATGCATAGAGAATCAAATAAATGGAAATGTTTTATTTTTACTTTGTTGCTGTAGAAGTAGAGGTGAGAGACATTGTCCTATGTCATCTTTGTTTGAGTTTTTACCTATGTGCACACACACTGCTTTTCCCACACCAGTGAACAATAAGGTACCCAATGTGGCCAAGACTGCTGCCCACACCTTTCCTATGACATTTGTACCATCATTGCAGTAACTGTAGCCATGTTGCAGTTTTTCTGCTACCATTAACTTCCTCATGACTCGTCATACTTCTGGCAGCTGAGCTCACCATAGATTAAGAGCTGGAAGGGACCTGAGAGGCAATCAAGTCCTGAGACCCATAAAAGTGAAATTACTTATCTAACGACACATAGGCATATAGGATGCAGAGCTACGGTTCTCAGCTTTTCAGACTCTGAATCTCGTGCTCTTTCCTTCACACCATGATGCCTCCCCTCTTTTATGTGGCAGATGGCATTTGGATTAAGCCTATAAGGGACTTGGGGATTCCAAGAAGTGGAGGTCAAGGGGGAGACCATTCCTAGCATAGAGGACAGCCTGTATCAAGTGTTCCCCTATTTGAACAATTCCAGTGACACTTTCCTGCCTCAAACATAAAATATAAACTCCTTTGTTGATCTTTTTATGAGGTCTGCTACATGGGGCAGTAGATAGAGTGCTGGGGCCTGGAGTTAGGAAGACCTGAGTTAAAATCTTGTCTTAGATACTTACTAGCTGTGTGACTCTGGGCTTAACCTCTGTTTGCCTGAATTTCCTCATCTGTAAAATGGGGACAATAATAACATCTGTCTCCTAAGGTTGCTGTGAATATCAAATGAGTAATAATTGTGAAGCTCTTAATAAACTATCTGGCACATAGTGAATACTATATAAATATTATTATTATTATTGTTACCCTCTACAACCTGATCCCAACCTGTCTTTCCAGCCTCTTTGAATGTTCCTCCTCTTTCCAGTGCTCTGTAATCCAACCCACCTCGCTTTCTCTCTGTTCCTCATGTTCAATAATACATTTCCAGACTTGGTGTCTTTTTACAGTGGCCATTCCACATGCTTGGAATAATCTCTTTCCTTACCCTGGTTTCATAGAATTCTTTTCTTCCTTTAAATCATGGCTTAATTACTATCTTGTATATGAAGCCTTTCCTCATCCTCACAATTAAGAATACACTTTCACTTTACCTCCTAATTTCTCTGGTTTCTTTTAAGACTTAGTTCAAATATCACCTTCTGCAGAGGTCTTTCTGGGACTCCTCCTCCCGAACTGCTAATGCTTTCCCCTTTCAGATTATCTTCAAGTTTTCTTTACGTATCCTCTATGTGCTGTGTTATTTTACCTGCTATCTCCCACATTAGAATGTACATTTCACTCCATATATGTGTATATGTGTATATGTATATATGTGTGTATGTATATATGTGTGTGTATATGTATATATGTGTATCTCTCTCTCTCACTCTCTCTCTATACACACACAAGTATAGATAGATAGACAGATAGATAGAATTGCCTTTCTTTGTATGCTAAGCTTAGCATGGTGCCTGCCACATTCCAAGTGCTTGATAAATGTTTGTTGATTGACTTAAGAGTTGGGATTGTTTCATTCTATCGCCAGTACTTGGCACATAGTAGGTGTTAATGAATTCTTATTGCTTGATTGAGTCATTTGTTTGAAATGAAGAGTGTTAATTGGAGGAATATGAAATTATCCTGAGAAGTTGGACTGGAGCCAGATTGTGAAGACATTTAGAGTGTAATTCTTTACTGAGGAGGATGTAAGAATGATGACATAGTGTTCCAGGGCTACCATTGGGATTCAGTATGGGAAATATAGGAAATAGAAGGCAGAAGCTATGTGTACGATAGTTGCTAAGGTATGCTCACAGAAATGTGCATACCACCAAATGGACAATTTGAAGAATAATTCAACCACATAGGAATTATTGTTGACTCTATAGACTTCATTTTATCTCTGAATTATCTTGATGAGATAGAAAGAGCAGTGGATTTGGAGTCCTGGGTCAATTTAAATCCTGGGTCAATAACTTTTGTGACCTGAGGCAAATCACCTAATCTCTGTAGTCTCCAATTTCCATAAATCTGAAGATCTTTGTGAACAATGTTACTCTATTTTGGCATGACCTCAAGAAAGTAATTTCAATTTTTTTTGGCCTGCTCTTTTGATCTGTGAAATGAGGTGGTTAGACTAAAATGTTTAAGATCTCTTCTATCTTTAACATGCTATGATTCTATAAAATTCAGCCTTTCAATTTTTATAAAACCATAGAATGTGAGAAACTACCCCATTTGGCAGATGAGATAACTGAGGCCCAGAAATTCTGGGACCTGCCCAGGGTCACACTGATAGAGAATAGTAGAGCTGAGATTCAAACACGGATGCAATGCTACTTCCATTATGTTATACTACACCTCCATTTTTCTCTCATCTTTCAGCTGAGGGGGTTGGAGTAGATCATCTCTTCCTACTCTAATTCCTATGAGGTCAGTGGACACAGCAAGGTTGCCAAGTTAGTGAATGTATAAAACGGTAGCCTTTGTGGGAAAATATGTGTGCATGGTGCCTGAGTTGTTTCTGTCGTGAATGGCTGCCTTCAGAACAACTTCAGTATTGAAAATACATAAGGAGTGAAATGTAAGATCTGAGGAAATGTTGCCCATTTTTTCAGGGCCAGGAAAATCCTGACAACACTCCAGGAAGAAATCACTTGCCAAAACATCAGCTTGAACAAGTGGTTCCATCCAGCTCAATTGTAATGCCACATAATTTATGCTGGAGCGGCTTTTGGAATAGCAGAGAATGGCATGTGCCCATATTGGGGAGCATAAGATTGGAAATGTTGGTGTTACCCTCATCTTCACTTCAAAGACTCTATTGCCTCAGACATTGGGAGCAATCAGGTAAGAATCCATCAGTGTAATGATACTTTGTTATTGAGAAAAAAATGCAGGAAATTTAAAGGAAAAAAACTTCTTTTTCTCTCATTTTCTCCTAATGTCTACAATCCTCATTCCATGAACAGAGGGCAATTTGCTAATGTTCATTTGGTAAACATGTATTAAGCATCTATTATTTATGAGATACATTTATTAAGCACCTAGGGGCAGCTAGGTGGTACAGTGGATAGAGCTCTGGGGTTGGAGTCAGGAAGACATGAGTTCAAATCCAGTCTCAGACATTTTACTAGCTGTGTGACCCTGGGCAAATCACTTAACCCTGCTTGCCTCAGTTCCCTCATCTGTAAAATGAGCTGGAGAAGGAAATGGCCAACATTTTAGTTTTTTGTCAGCAAAACCCCAAATGGGGTCACAAAGAGTTGGACACAACTGAAAAACAACTGAACAACAACAAAATCATCGTGAATATTTTTCTGCCTGTTCTACTTCCTTCACTTTGTATTAGTTCACATGTCTTCCCATACTTCTCTGAACCCTTCACATTTGTGTGTGTGTATGTGTGTGTGTGTGTGTGTGTATGTGTGTGTGTTTTATGGTGAAAAAAATGTTCTATTACACACACAATTTGATCAGTCACTTTCTAACTACTAATTTATTTTCTCTTATATGTGTACCTCTTTAAATTAAAACATATATCTTTGTGAGGCAGATCTAAACTCTATAGGTTTAGAAAGGAAAAAAATGTGCAATGTTATTTAATTGTCAATGATGAGGCAACACTAATGTGAAATTAATCATCTGAGTACCAAATAAATTGTTCTAAGTTCTCCAAGTTTGGGATAATTTAATCTTATTATGTTTTTTCTTATTCCTAAAAATTTCATATCTGTGATAAATTTAATCACTACTTTCATCATCATAACTCACAGAAGCACCAGTTATTAATTTCAAGATCAACGGAAGACAGTTGCTGCCTTAAAGGAAAATTGTTATGAGGGCTGCAAATGTTCTAATAGGAATTACATTGTCTAGGGTTAAAGGATTCAACACTCAAAGATTCTGTCATTTAGATCTGTGTCATAGACATGAATCTAAGAATAGCCTTTGACAAATTACTTAGCACCCAGGCTTTCCCCCCAGTGCATTCTGGTCTGTAAAGTAAGGTTGATAATATCTCCTAGGCAATTTTGTGTTGTCAGGCAAGGTTACTATTTACTTATATTCTTCAACGTAAGCCTTGTAGAATAAATAAACATCTACGATTATGTTACTATAACTTGAAAATGAAGGTCAGTTAAATATTTTTAAAGCTTTGATATATCAAGGGAAAAGGGAAGTGAACATTACCCTGATTTTGGTTGCACAAATGTAGTCTTATTTCTTTCATTTTTATCCATGAAAGAGTGGAGCAAACTCCGTTCTCCCAATTATTAATGGTGATTGGGTGTTCCAACTGTGGAAATCCCAGCTAGAATAGAGATCTTAATGCTGACTCTCCCTGTAAAAACTACCTTGGATTTCCAAAGATAGCTGCCATATCAACATTCTATGCAGATATTCTGGTGGAAGCTAGATCAGCTGTGAAAAAGGAAGTCCTTGCATTCCTTAGGAAAAAATAAAATTAACTACCTAGAAAATTTGTCAGGTGGAGCATTGATTTCACCATTCTTACTTTGAACTGAGACACTCAGCATAACTGGCAATCAACAATTATCAGTTAATGAGTGAGATACTCAAGTGCTCTGCTTCCCAATGACAAAAACTTGTGTTCTGGCTGACTAGATGGAAATGTTGCTTTTAATACATCAATTCAACAGTTAACTGATACACTTTGGGTTTCACTGTAGAAAGCGCTAGATGCTAGCATTTATCTTAAAAGAGCCGGGAGGAGAATCCATTATAAAAGGGGCAAGAAACCATCTAGAGTTGAGTTTGGAATCTCTTTCTCTTTTCAGAAAGCCTTTTATCTCCCTTTACATCTATGGACCTTTTTTCTTCTGTGCTCTGGCTGTGCTGAATGCTAATACTATAATACAATCTACAACGTTCAATGTATTTGCTGTGGATTCCAAGTGTTTGCTATAGATGCTGAGGTCTTGAGGAAATTTTTCCTAACTTAATTGCATGGAGAATTTTGGTAATATTATGGGTTATGGACACTAATTGTAAAGAAACACTGGATTCATAATTTGATGGTCTGTAGGTTTCTCAGCTGTTTCTCTCTATGAAAAATAGGTAATGGAATATTTTGCACGTGACAAGTCCATATTTTATAGGCAGCACATCAGTGTTGTGTAAATTTTATGAACAACTTCTATTATCTTTGAAACCACAGAAGCAACAAACAGTTATAATTATAGCCTGAAGAAGCTATAGTGTTTCAAATCTGCCTACAGTAGTGGTATTACAAGGAAAATGTTCTGTGTGCCTGCAGCTCTCACTGTGCTTAGTGACATCACAATTATACTACACTTTAACTGAAACTTCTGTCCTTAAACAGAAACAGCTTGTCGAAAACCTGAGGTTGTTTCTTTTTTATCCTTCAAAATTCTTTGATTCTTTACCAAACAAAAGGGGTAGAAATGGTAAATATTGTAGCTTATTCTCTTTTTTGTTACTATGTGGCTGCCTTTATGATTAGTAAGTTATAGGTACTCTCTAGAGTGCCACATGGGGAATGAATGTACATTATTTAAAATTTCTTTATGCGCATCTGCTACTTGTCAACTCATGATCTTCTGATCCTTGAAGATTTGACAACCCTGTGATTTGCTATAATGGAATTACTGCAAAGTTATCAACAAAGGCATTGCCATGCAAGAATGCAAAGTAAGTCTTCAGACGTTTAGAGGAAAATCAACTTCAAAAGGGAATGAGAGATCTCAAAGAAATACCTGCCTCTTGCGCATTTTGATTTTGGGGTGCAGCTCTGTGTGGTTTTCATTGTGACCAGTGACAGTAGGCCTGTAAAACTCAACTTAACTTTTTTTTTAAACTTGCTATTTATTTTCTCCTAGTTATTCGTCAACAACTCACTTGATTTTCTCCAGGAGTGGAATGAATCTCACTGGACACAACATGCTGTTTGTTTTGTTGGCTTAAAAAAATATCTAATTTTAAAGTAAGAAAGATATTTTAGGTCAACACTTAAGAAAGCTTGAACAGCCATTGTGCACTTAACATGTAACTTTGTAAAAAGCACAATTTCCAGTGAAGACTATTAGCCATATGTAAAAAAAAAGAGGGATATTTGAATCAGTTCTTTCAATAAGCATATAATTTTTAAAAAATCCTCTAGACATGAATTGGATACAGAATTGAACTAGAGGATAACGGGCTAGATCACCTATGGAAAATTGCAGAGCTCCTTTAACTACCCCAAACTTTTCTGTAAAATGAAGTCTTATTTAAAAAAATACCAATATTTTGCCCTTGTTGTATGGCTATTAGTCGCAGAATACTTCATTCTCCAAAGAATAAAATTTGAGTATAATTCAATGGACCAGCTCATGGTAGGTGTGAACAGGCTGTAATGCATAGATTAATGGAGAGAATATTTCCCTCCCTCCCCCCAAATCCTCTGGCTTGACCATACCCCTTGGAGCACATGTTAAATTGAACTGAGCTCTTCTGATTGCTTCTCAAGACAATTCAGCTAACTTTGGAATGACAAAGCAATTCTTTGGTCTTCTTTCTTTCTCCTAATCATGTAGGGAGGAAGGGAGGAATCTGTGTTGAAGAGGACTGATGACTGAAGTCAAAAGAACAGCCCATTCAGCAGTCCTTAAAAAGAAAGCTTACCCTCTGTCACTATGTTCATATCCATCAAATGTGCAAGCTTTTCTTGGACTTCTTATGAAATCATGGTGCCTGCTCTTCCCTGACAGAGGGCACATATGCTATCTAGGCAAGCCTGAACTCAGACCTTGGACCCCTGTCTTTTTCTTCTACTTGTTTCATTCTGTGAGCAAAGGTGACCAGATAGTGATCCTCAGATGGAGTTTTCTGGACTATCTTCAAAGTTCAAAAGCTCCTGAGTCCCATAATCAGAACTGACTAGAAGTAGGAAGAATTGTCTGCAACTACATCTTTCTCAGAGAAAACGACCACTGAGAGGAGGATGTCTTGGCATATTAGAAGACATAGACCTTGAGGGAATTGTTTGGACAGTGCAGAGCCAAGGTGAAATGGTTGTTTAGCCTTCCTGCAAAGCGTTTTATGTTTTTATGTTTCAAGTATCAGCTTCCCAGGAGAGTACAATAGGAATTATGGGTTATTGTTTCATATTTTAAATCTTTAGCAATGCACTCTTACAAGGGGTGTGAGTGTGTGTGGGGGTATGTTTTAAGCCTGCGTGTATGTATGCATGTACTATACTCATACACTCAGAACCTTTCTACTCCCTTTTGGAAAGGACTTAGACATGAGCCAGACTTAAGCTTTCTTTAAGTCATTTTTCCCCTGGAGTTTCAAGGTGAGAGTAAAAGAAATAATGAGAGAAAGAGCTTGATCCCCCTCCTTCCAGGCCAGATTACTCCAGGTCTGAACACAGTCCGTGTTAGGCCAGAGCTTGGACTTCTTAGTGGAAAATAGTGCCTAGCTAGGTGGCCCAGTGGATAGAGTGCTGAGCCTGGAGTCAGAAAGATCTGAGTTCAAATCCGTCTTCAGACACCAGCTCCGTGACTCTGTGCAAGTCACTTAAGCTCTGTTTCAATTCCCTCAACTGTAGAATGAGGCTGATAAGTACCTACAATGCTATTGTGTTATGGTGAGGGTAAATTGAGTTGATATTTGTAAAACACTTAGCACAGTGTGGGTCATATAGTAACCACAAAACTCTTCGTTATCTTCCTTTTCCCACAATCCCCCTGGGCTTGTGCTTTGTTACACAAAGCAAATAAGGAACTACGAAGAAGATCCAGAGTACGTGATATCATTGGAGAGATTTATGACTTTAAAAAAGAAGTCTTCAAGAACGAAGGATAAGCATTCTTTGCAAAGCATCAAGAGGAGGGGGAAGTACTCTGCTCAGTAGGCGACCCCACCTGTAGTGAACTTGAGAAAAAGTATAGACAAGTTGTATAGGGTGGGCAGATATGGATCTGTATTGTTGGAGTGAAGCATTGATGCCATCTCAGATCAATTTGAAGAAAAACATTTCAAGCATAATCATGTGTAGAATTTTCCTCTATTTGTCACTGCAAACAATGTAGGATTTACTAAATACTTGAAAGTATTTTATAAGCATTTTCACTGAATTATCATTACTGCCATAATTGTAACTTAAATGATTTAAAAATGTAAGTTATTCACGTTTATTGCAACTCATGTTTATGAGAAGATTGGTCAATCAGATACAGTATCTTCTATATGAGGACACATATACAGATGACTAAAACCTTATTAGATATCTGACTCATTAGTTCTGTGTACACACATTTTGTAATATATTCACACATATTTTACGTTCTTGTGTTTGACCACTTCTGTAGGCTTTATTAGCATGTACTATACCTAAAACAATAGAACTATGGCCCAATATCCTCAATTAAAATAGAACATTTTGGGGGACATAGGGGAGGAAAGGATATTATTGGAACAATTGTATTATATCAGTGCCTTCTCAGTGGGCCTTTGGAAGAAAGAATTGAAGGATACTTTACTGTTAATCTCTAAAAAATTATTAAGTATATTTTTGACCTAAGGGGTTCAGAAACCTTGGTTTTTTTTTCCTTTAAGAGTTAGTCATGTTCTGTTGTTCATCCTTCATTCTCAAGGAGAACCAAGAGTTAGTCATCCAGTGAAAAAGTAAAAATGGGGGCAAGGTAGGTGGTGCAGTGGATAGAGCACTGGCTCTGGATTCCGGAGGACCTGCGTTCAAATCTGGCCTCAGAGACATAACACTTATTAGCTGTGTGACCCTGGGCAAGTTGCTTGACCCCATTGCCTAGCCAAAAAAAAAAAAGTAAAACCAGAATAATGGGAAGAAGGGGAAAGCCTATTTAATGTTAGTATGTCTTTAGGAAGGAAATGGACAGAGTCTTGATTCTTAGAAAAGGGTATGCCTGATTAGATCTCTCTGAATCTGTCAGAGAATTCAGAATTAACCCATTTTCAAATTTCAGATAACATTTTCATGACTTCTGGTTGAAAGATGAATGTTACCTATGATAGACATAATTTTTGCATGACTTAGATCTGGTCAAATGGATAAGCCGCAAATGTTAAGAGCTCTTAATTTTTTAGGAACAAATGAAAGTTACTTTAAGAAATGGGTTTAGACAATAGGTTCCACTTAATGTGTAATCCCTTCAGCAAGAAGCTTACAGCATGATTGAATTATCAAACTTAAATGGCCCCCAAGATTGCTTTAGTGCTAACATGTTCTTCTCTGTCTTAGCTTCTAGCCTATTACTTAAAGGCAGGTGTGGGGAGGGAGGCACCTTAGAGACAGACTGAAATGCCTCATAGGGGTTGGGCAGAACATTTACTAAGGTGGTTGTTTGGTTTACAAAGTGGTGATAATTTGTACTATTATAGTCTTAGGCATGGAAAGAAATAATTGTGAATTTATTCTGTTTTCTCATCAGATATGAACATTAACTTTGTCCCTTTGCAATCTTAATGGATACGTATTCGATATTTGTATTGGAGTCAAGACGTGCCTGTGTTCACTACCTACAATGCTTGCTGTATGAGCAGGGGCAAGTCACTTTATGTTTCTGAGTCTCAGTTTCTTCATGTGTAAAATGATTCTAATATCTGTGTTTTTTTTTAACTAACAAAGTTGTTGTGGGGATCAAGTGGATAATACTTCTAAAATGATTTGTTAACCCTAGGGCACTATGTAAATGATAATAGTTATTATGAGTTCTCAGAGGCTAGTGGTTCTAAAATAACACCTCAGATTTTATGTATCTAGGACTTTCCTTCCTCATCTGAATTCACCTCTTTCAAATACTCTTAAGTTATTCCTTCCATTGTTCAAATCTAAATCTTTATCCACCTAGGCAACACATTCTGGTAAAGTGACCCAAGGTAAACATCATTAATATAACAAAAGTGGGATTTCTAAACGTGCCAGTCACATCCCATTGAACATTTAGACAAACTTATGTTTGTTAAATGTGTAAGAGGGATGTGCCAGGGTGTGCTGTAACTCTGCCTTAATAATTACAGAGTGCTTGGAATTCATGATTGAGTGAATCAATTAGAGGTATGAACTAGGTGTGAACTGGCCTAGATATCTCTATTGAATTAATCAATCAAAGGCATTAAATTAAGTTCAGGCAATGTAGTTAATCAAGTGGGAAGGATGCTTATGATCATAGATGAGATGAAATGAGATATGCAGGGAATGTATTGGGACTGGCCTTTATCCCATGACCCATGACTGGGTGACTCATAGGTCTACTATAAAAAAGCAAGCCAGTTCTGAACCTGGAAATTGCAAGGGTGAACCAGGAAAGAGTAGTTCCAGCCAAGTCCCTGAGAGAAAACTGCTTGGGTCGGGGAGAAGGAAAGCCTCAGTCTCTTCCCAATCCCCCACTGAACAGAGGGGAATACATTGCAAACTTTAAGAGGTCTGGAATTCTCATTAGTGTCTTAGTAGTGTCCCCAGAATGTTAGGACTGGCATCAACGTCTTCAATGGGAGGTGAGAACGAACTAGACACATTGAGAAAAAGGCAGCCTTGGGGCTCTACAAGGAGTCCAATAGAAGGCTATACCATATCTGTGAAGCACTTTTGAGGACTCTACAAAAGGTGAAATGAATTTCCAGTAACCAGGAGCTGTCACCCCTTTGCTACATATGTTCTCTGAGCTTGAGCCCACTTTCCCCAGGACTTTGCATGTCTTTGTGGGAGAATGTGTCATAAACCTTTTGGGAGGTGTTTTGTACCAACCATTCTTACTATGCCATTTTAGAAAACCCCCTACCTAAAAGATAATTGTCTTTCTGGCTAATTGATCTTAATTTATTATCATGAGAAGACATCCTGCTGTTGGGGCTGTGTGAGCTATAGTTCTAGAAAACACTCTGAATCCCTCAGGGTTTACCCTTAGAAACTAGAAGGTATCTATAGTAACTACCTTCTGGAAATCCAAACTGTGGTGACTGAAAGTTGGGATAGTAATCTCAGAACATGTGCCACAAATGAATGAGGTCATTTTTAAAAGTCTGTTAAAGAAACAAGGATTGCCTTACTTTAATTTTTTTTTTATTCTAAGCTACAACTATGGGGAAGTGAAATTCTTATATATATATATGTGTGTGTGTGTGTTGTGTGTGTATATATGTATATATACATATATACATATGTACACATACATACATATATGTATACACACATATGCCATATGTAATTTGTGAGGCTATCTCCCACCTATAGCATAGGGTTGTTGATGTGTAGCATGAAGGGAGGCAGAAGAGGCATCTTTAGTCTTTTCTCTTCCTACCTTTCTCCAAGGGAGACTTTAGTTTCACCCAGGAAGGGAAGCAGGAGGGCAGGGACAGAGGCCACCACACCGCTCTCCTCAGAAAGAGGGGATGTTGGGCTAGAATTATATCTATCTGTTGCACTAAATATTATTAGTCTAGAGGGTTATGGTTTTTCAAGATAAACTTTTGATTCCTTTTCATTAATAGGGAAGGAGGACCCAAGCTTTATATCCAAGTGAGAAAACTGACTCCCTTCCTATCAAAATACTAGTTGCACAATGAACATACACAGGTGAAAGCAAAGACACACATTTATCCAAGTAAAAGGTAAAAAAGTAGTCAAATAAAATAGACACAGAAGGATATATGCTAGATAATAGAGAGTGAAGGAGCTCTCCCATTGGGAAAGAGAAAACTCAGCTCAACCGAGAGAGTCCCAGATCTCACCCAATGGGATAGTCCTCAAAGTTTGTAGTATAGCAAGGTGCGGATAGGGAAGTGATGAGCACTGCTAACTCCTCTTCTGTCAACTTCTTCTCAGAATCTTATCCTCCCTTTAACAACCTCAAGTGTGGTTGATCATTGTTCATCTTCTGTCTTGAAGACAGGAATGGGCAGTGTCCAAAAGTACTGCACAGTCTCGTGAGACTCCAGAGCTTAAAGACACTGAACCTCTCCTGTCTCATGCTCTTGCCTGTTCCACACTACTCCTCATTTAGGTATAGGTCATTGACCTTTACCATTAAGAAGAAAGTCCCATACCAATAGGCTTTGAGACTTGAGTTACTAAAAGTACTTTTAAAAAATTGCAAAGCATTTCCCATACAACACTCCTATGAAAGTGGGTGTTGTAAGTTTTATCATTCCTGTTTACAGAATGGAGGAAACTGGGGCTCAGAAAAGTTGAGATGACTTTCCTAAGGTCACACAGCTATTGGGTGTCAGACTCAGAATTTAAACCCAAGTCTCCTGACTCCAAGTTAAATGCTCTTTCCATTAAATTGCATAATCTTGCCTCTTATGTTATCTAAAATTTTATATCACTATTCAGAATGAAGAGAGCCCAACTTTTTCTCATAGGTGAGTCTTATAAACTCTAAGGAAAGGGGTTTGACCATAATAATTGGGACTTAAGTATTTTAAAGTTTTATCTTTCATTTTTCAAATTAAAAAAAATCAGGGAATCATCAAAGCAAACAAATATAAACCATCTGTCATTAATAACGTTTTGGCAGATTTCCTTCTATACATTACATTTCTTTCACTATATATTTTTTTCACATTGAAAATAGTTCTCAATATTGTGGTTTTGGGCTTTTTTTTAAAGAGTATTTTCTTGCCCCAAGATATATTCCTTTATATGTACTTGACATATAGTAATAATAAAAATGAGTCAAGCTCAGCTTTGAAGGAGGAAATTTAACTAAGAAGTGAGAGGGTAGAAAGATACATTCCAGGAAGGAGAAAAATGACATGTGGCTTGACTTGGAAGTAGAGCAGAAAAAGATGTGAATGGGGACAGGAAATGCCCTGCACATAAATAAAAATATTTGTATAAAAATAAATATATCATCATTTCTCTGTGAATGATTTCTCATGTGGAGAGAAGGCAAAGTTGTTGTTGTTTTTTTAACCACAATCCCATATGGTAATCAAAACTCTTAACAGATTAGCCTTAAAAACAAGAGAGGGGACAAATGTATGAAACCTTTACATCTCTGACTTCCAATTCCTTATTAGTTCTTGGTCTTGGAAATACTTATTTTGAAATGTACTCTTTTCATAATACTCCACTGAAATGATCTCTGGAATTATGTCTAGATAACATTGATGAAGATCTCTATAATAAAAAATAACAGTAGTATGTGGATAACTGTATTACTCACCTGTTTTTGTTTATTTCTTTAAAGCTTACCTTTTGAATGAAATATAAGCCAATGTTTTCATTCCTCATTCAGTTCTCAAACCACTTCCTTTTCTCTTTGTTCTTTTATTACAGTATAAATATTTTTATATAGTGTCAAAAGTGGATTGTCCTATTCGTTTCCAAACCGTGCAGCATCATATCACACAATAGGCAGAGGTACTGATTACGCCTCAGATAATGTAGTTGTTAATGATCAAGTTGATGTTAAAAGCCATCACTAATCATTGACATAATTCTTAGAACATTATACTGTAGAAGTGCACCTTTTGTGTGGCAACAGAATGACAAAATTGAAATGTTAAAAGTTGAGTGTCTGAATAATAGCCTGTGAAATCATTTAGACAAGCGCATTGTTGCTGCCATTGTAAAAGAACTAGAGAGTGACAGAAAGAGACAAAAACAAAACGGAGAAACACCACAATGTCTCCCCTTTCAGGTTTGAAGGGAGATGTAAGGTAAAGAGGATTCCTATTTGTCTGTTTCCTCTTTCTCTTCTTGGAGGGTCTTCGCCTAACAAGAGAGCACCCTCCTCTGGCAGCTTGCCAAAACACGAAAGCCTGTCTCATCTTCAGATTGGCAAGTGCACAGCGAGCAGTGTGGGGAAGGGGGATGGTAACAGGGCCCTGGCTGGAAGGCTTTGCCCCACTACAATTTTGACCGAGCAGAAGTGATCCTTCACTGATTATTTTTCACTGGCTTCTTTCTCCATGCACTTCGAGCAGGTCTTAGAGGTCACAAGGCTTGAGAGCTAGAAAGAGCTATGGTAAGAACACTCAACAAAGGTATCTCTTGCCAGTGAATTTGTCAGCTTACTTTGGTGCTTCAGAAAGACAGCTTTGTTGTGTCATATTGGATTATAGACTTAGAACTGGAAGCTGTCTTAGAGGTCATCTAGCCCAACTTGCTCATCTTATATAGGAAGAAAATAAGGCTGAGAGAATCACTTGCCCAAGGTCAGACAAGGAATAAGTAAAAGAATTGGAATTCAAACCCAGGTCCTTGGACTCCAAATCCAATATTCTTTCTGTTGTACCACATTGCCTCTCAAAATGTTGCTCTTGTTTGACTATTAGTCCCTGTTACTAATTATTGATCTGGAGGCAGGAACTAGTGAGGAATATGATAGAGAGAAAGGGGAGGGTAATAGTAGAGAACACAGGAAAGTATGCTTGCCTGGTTAGCTCACTTAGATGGGCTTGCTCAGGCTAATGGGGCCCAAATCATGTATTTAATCCAGGCATGTTGAGTCTGGGGAAAAGAGGGCACAGGGAAAGGACTTGCTAATTTTCTTTAAGTACTTAAGGACCTTCACTTGGAAGAGAAATTAATCTTGATTTGTTGGTCCCAGCAGAACAAACAATAGTAAGGGGAAGCGGCATAAAAGCAAATTTAGGCTCAATATCAGGAAAATGTTTTCAGTTATTAGAGCTATCCAGAAGCCAAATGGGCTGCATCCCTTCAAGGCTTTACTCAAGTACCACCTTATTCGAGAGGTGATTTCCCCTAGCTAGGACCTTGGTGTTAGTGTTACCTTCATGATCCTAAATTTACTTGTCTGTGAACATGTATCTTTCTGCTGCCAAATATTGCCATTCTTTCATCACAACAACTTTCATATATATATATATATATATATATATATATATATATATATATATATATTTATATATGTATTTCCAATGCCATATATACATATATACACATATATACATACACATACACACATACACAAACATATATTCCTTCTCTGCACTCACAAAGCCACCAAGCTATTGCCTGGAATTTTTCAATAACCTTCTGATTGGTCCAATTTGAGCCTCTCCTTTTTTTTTTTTTGATATATCCTCAGCTTAGCTGCTGAGGTGACTTTTGCTTAAGCACTGTTCCACCCTTGTCACTTTCCCTGCTTCCCAGTAGCTCCCTTTTACCTCCAGGTTCAAATATAAAGTTCTCTGGCATCTAAAAGCTCTGCATAACCTAACCCCTTAATACCTTTCTGGCATTTTTACACTTTTCTCCCCTCCATGTCCAGCACAGTCCAAGTACAAACCTAGATTTTACATATAATACATACATATTTTACATACAGTGCTTGCAAGTGTTCACACAGCTTTATAGGGAGAAAGTAGACAAAAATACTGCTGTAGTATTGATGGCTCCTATTGCTAAATTGCTTTCCTCACAATAAACCCAAGGGTAGGGGTTAAGCCTGAAGGGATCCATGGACAGATTTCAGGAAGCCTGTGAACTTGGATGGGAAAAAAAATTAATCTTCATTTCCACTAACCTGTAACTGAAATTTAGTATTTCCTTCAGTCATTTAGATATTATTTTGGAAAGGGGTCCATAGGCTTCATCAGATTGTCCAAGGGGTCCATGACACAAATGGTTAAGAATGCCCACCTTAGAGGACAGAATCAGGAATAGTGGTAGGAACTGTATAGAAAGGTTTAGGCTTGACGTAAGGAAAATTTCCCAGTAGGGACAGACAAAGGGGAACTGGACTGCCTCAGAAGGTAATGGGCTCCACACTGGAAGCCTTCAAATAAAGGCTTGCTGACTACTTCTTGGGTAGGTTGAAGGGGGAATTTTATTCAGGTTTTGGTTGGACTAGTTGACCCCCAGGATCTCTTACTTTGCACTTGTATGATTCTGTGAGTTAGGGCAAATATCATTATTCTCATTTGACAGATGAGGAAATGGAGGCTCAGAGAGGTTAGTAACTTGTCCAAGGCCACACACTTAGTACTAGAGCCAAGATTCAGACTTAGGTCTGTTCACTCTAAATCTGATACTCTTTCCCCTCTCTCATTTTTGTTTCTGTTTTTGTTTTATTTTGTTTTGTTTAGGCAATTGGTGTCACACAGCTAGTAAGTGTCAAATGTTTGGTCTAAGGCCAGATTTGAACTCAGGTCCTCCTGACCTTAGGGCCGGTGCTGTATCCACTGGGCCACCTAGCTGCCCCTCCCCCATCTTATTTGGAATCTCCCTACATTTACAGAACAGCTTAATTATGGATATGAGTCATCAAGAAGAGGTTATCACGGAAGCACCCAGCACTACCTTGCTCCTGGGCCCCTCAAAAGAAACTCTAGGTAGTTTGTACTTTGTTAGGCTGACTATGCTACATAATATTCAATATGTTTTTATTTTAAAATTTTAAACTTTAAAAATTATTTTAATGTTCATTTTTAAAAAATTTTGAGTTCCAAATTATCTTATTTCCCCTCATCCCTCATCCTTCCCCTACCCATTCAGAAGGCAAGCAATATATTGATCATACATGTCAGCCATGTTGTAAAAAAAAATCTAGAAAAGTAAAGTGAAAAAGTATGCTTCAATCTTCACTTTGAGTTCATCAGTTCTTTCTCTGGAGGTGGATAGAATTTTTCTCATACGTTTTTTGGAGTTGTCTTGAATCATTTTCTTGATAAGAAAAGCTAAGTCACAATTGATCATCGTTACAATATTGCTGTTACGGAGTACAATGTTCTCCTGGTTCTGCTCACTTCACTTTGAATGAGGTCATATAAACCTTCCCAGATTTTTCTGAACACCTCTCTCTGCTGTCATTTTTGGTAGCACAATAGCATTCCTTACAGTCATACCACAACTTGTATAGCCATTCTCCAATTTATGGGCATCCCCTCAATTTCTAATTCTTTGCCACTACCAAAAGAGCTGCTATAAATATATTTATATAGACAGGTCCTAGTCCATTTTCTTTGATCTCTTTGGGATGCAGCCCTAGTAGTGGTATTGGAGGTTCAAAAGGTACACACAGTTTTATAGCCCTTTGAGCATAGTTCCAAATTGTTCTTCAGAATGGTTGGACCAGTTCACAACTCCAATAGAGTATTAGTCTACTAATTGTCCACATCCCCTCCAGCATTTATCATTTTCCTTTTCTGTCATGTTAGACAATCTGATAAATGTGAGGTGGTCCTTCAGAGCTGTCTTTGCATTTGCAGAATTGTTGCATTTCTCTAATTGATAATGATTTAGAGCATTTTTTTCATGTAACTTTTGATAGATTTGATTTCTTCTTCTGAATACTGGCTGTTCACATCCTTTGGCTATTTGTCAGTTGGGGAATGGCTGTTATTTTTATAACTTTGTCTCAGTTCCCTGTATATTTGAGAAATGGGGTCTTTATTAGAGAAACTTGGTTTAAAATTTTTTCTCTGGTTTCCTGCCTGTCTTCTACTTTTGGCTTCATTGGTTTTGTATTCAATATATTTTATACTTTCATTCAGTCAACAAGCATTTATTTGGCATTTTCTATTTATCACACATTGTGCTAAGTGCTGGGGATACAAATAGGAGACAGTAAGAAATAAGGCCCCTGCCCTCATGGAGCTTACATTCTAATGAAGGAAGACAACATATAAAAGGAAGCTAAGGGAGGGGGTAAAGAAGGAAAGGTATGGAGGAAGAAGGGAAGGGATGAGGGAAGGCATGATGGAGAAGTAGAGAGAAATACTGCTTCATGGGAAATGAAGAGATTTCTGGCTTGTACACACTCCTTAAGTGGAGGTTCTGGGAAGAGCCCTCTAATCAGAGGGAGAGGTGTCAGGACAGTACTTCCAATGTGTGAATTCCGGGGCTGGTAGAATGAACTTCCAGGATTAAGAAGTTTCTGGGGCATGGTAGAATCAGGTGTGTACCCTGCAGAGGAGTGATACTTTAACAGGGATAGGCACTAGACCTGTGATTTCATTGGTGTAGGGAACTTTCAGATGAGGAAACTCCTCAACTATTGCAGGTTGACCATTATCTGCAAATCAATGCTAAGTGACAAAGTGACTAAGTGACTTATCCAGGGTCAGTCAGCCAGTATATATCAGAGGTAGAAGTGAAGCCAGGTATTTCAGGCCATTTCTCTAGCCACTACTCCAAACTTCCTCAATGATATTTTAATCCTTCTGTAATCACATCCATCCCTCTGCCATTGCAGATTGCAAACTTTTTGTGCCATCTTGTGAAATTTCTGTCAATGTTGTTTCATTAATCCTCAATAAAAGATCCACTTGATATTCTACATCTCTTTGAATACTGACACATGAACAGTAAACACAGTTCAGCATTTCATTTCAATAAACATGTATTCAGCATCTAATCTATTCAAGGCACAATGCTAAGCTGTGGTGATACAAGGAAAGGGGGAACCAGTCCCTGATCAAATATAACTTAACATGCCTCCAATCTATCCTTTGCAGCCATTGTTATCCATCTTACTGGGTAAGAATGGTGGACGTGGAGACAGGAAGACCCTAATCCTGCTTTAGAACCTTACTAGCTGTGTGATCCTAGGCAACACTTAACCTCTTTCAGCCTCAGTTTCCTAATTTGTAAAATGAGGATAATAGTTCTTACCTCATAGGGTTGTTGGAAGGATCAGATGAGATAATATATGCACAGTGCTCTGTGAACTTTAAAGCAATATGTAAATGTTGTTGTTATGAGAAACCATTTTGGAAAAGGAGACCTCTATGCCTTTATCCTCCTATTTCAGCCACCAACCAGCTGCTACCAATATAGCTGGCAAGCCAACCTAGCTGAAGCTGAGCTGAGGGAAAAAACAGGAGTGAGAGATGTTCCAGGCAGATCAGACCACCTCAACCACCACTTCCCTTCACATTCTGATAAAGATAGCCCAGGTGTCTGGGCCCAAGGGCTCTGGAAATAGCCATGCTCCTTAGAACATTGGTCCTCTTTCCAGATTAGCCCTTTCAGTCCTAATTGAAAGGAGCAATTCTTGAGGAGAAGGGGCCCAATAGCTTCACTAGCTACCAATGGGAAGGTAAACCCAAAGCCCTGGAAATAGAAGCAAGACCAGACCACTAGCTTTGCCTATAGCCTAGTCCCAACAGCCATAGCCTAGGGAAGCAACCTTAGTGGAGATTTACCCTAGTCAGTGTTGGAAGGTGCTATACTCCAGCTAATTCAGCAGCTGCAGGTACTAAGGACTTTAGAAAGAAAACTCTTGCCACCAAAGTCTTTGGCACTGACAAAGGCCAAACTGATATGGTCTTACTGATGGAAATCACATTAAAGGAAATGCATCACTATCTGCCCTGCCCTCATAAACCATGAGGATCACAGATCTTTTCATCTAACTTATAGCTAAAACCTCTTACCTGTGCTGAACCCCCCCCCCATTAGAATGTAAGCTTATTGAGGGCAGAGATTTGTCTTGCTTCTCTACTTCTATTCCAGTACTTCTCATATATTAATGCATTCTTATTCATTTATTAATTAATATATACACAGATATTTTAACCCTTGTGGGCTTTTGGGGAAAATCCATTAATGTTATAAATAGACTTTTAAAGAGATGAATTTTTTAAGTCGTTGTGAAAACACTTATTGCCTGAAGAATTTGGACATAGAAAAACTGAATTGCCAAAGATATATTAAAATCAGATCCACTTATTTCTAAAGAATTAGAATGCATTAGCAAAAACTGCTTCCAATCCTAAGAAAAATTAATTGCTTTGTGGAAAAAAATAATGGAATGGGCCTAAATCTGTCTTTTGTTGTGGGAATATTATTTTTCAAAGTTGGAAATTTTGTCTGTCGAAATTTTGTATCTTCTTTCATTTACTACTCTGAGCCTCTTCTTCACTTCTCCCTCATCAATCTCTTCCCTTCTTCCTATGGAATTCATTCTTTTATTAGTTAATCTTTCTCCATAAGTCTCCCAGTATAGTTTATAGTTCTACTGGAAATATTTTATTCTAGTTTTAATTTTAGTTCCTATGTTTAATTTTATCTTCTGAAGCCTGGATTCATTCATTCTGCATTTATTGAGCAACTTTTCTGTGCTAGACTCTGAGAGAGACACAGGAATGAACATGAAATAGTCCTTGCTTTTACATTGTTTATCCCATGAAGAGCTTTGCTTAGCTGCTTCTTTTCTGGATCCTGGTTGTTGTTTGAATGAAATCTTACTATTTTTGAGGCATGCAACTTGGAGCACACCTTATATCTCAAGAGTATTGGAAGATCAAATGCATTTTTGTCTGGTACACAAGTAAAGAGATCTGAACATATGTGTATAACTGTGATTGTGTGCATGTGCCTCACTGCATCAATGATTTTGTTTGCATGAGAACTCCCTCCATCAACCCAAACAATTACCTTTAGGTAACTTGACCATCTTAGAGGCTTACGGGAGTTAAGTGATTTGTCCACCATCATACAGCCAGTAAGTGCTTTTGGTGGAATATTAACCCAGTTCTTCCCACCTCCCCATCCAGCCCTTGACTGATCTGCTAGCTTAAACAGTTGCCTAAGTTTCAAAGAGGTCAATTTGCTTGACTGGAAGAGGTAAAGTGACTTGTCTATGGTCAGAGGCAGGAAGCGAACCCAAGTCTTTCTGACTTTCAGCCCAACACTGCATCTACTTTCCCCATTCTGTGGCTACATACTACAGAATCTTGCTCTGCAGAGAAGCCAAAGCTCATTTGTAAGACGTGCATAAGTAAAGGTAATATGAGAAGGTACTGTAGACTTCTAAGGAGGGAGTTAGAAGTGGGGCAAATGGAATCAATACAGTTGCCCCTGAGAAGTTGAGGAGGAACCCTGCCTTCCCCCAACCCCCGCCCTGCCCACTGCCAACATTTAGACCTATCCATATGAGCTTCTGAACTTTGGTTCACCCAACGCTAATTCTGATGTCTGTGGGAAATCCAGACATGCAGTTGCTTGCTCCCAGAGAGTTACATTAGGATCCGATCCAGTCCCTGCTAATATATCAGGGGGATGCATTGGCAGTAAACAGATCTACTCCTAATATAACTTGAGGGGAAAGCTTAGTGCATTAGCTTTGCCATTTGAATTTTTTGTTTGAAAAAGCACAAGGATTATTTGTAGTTCACCAACTAAACCTAAGGGTCTTTAATAAGATCATATATATTATGTGGCTCAAAGGAGTTTATCGAAATAATATCTGAATCTGCTTCCTCTAACAACATTCCATGTGGATCTATGATTGCATCTTGCATAGCATATAGAAAGGCTACATGGAATGGGATTTTACACCTCACTCCTGGGTATTAGGGCAACATTACTAGGTGGAGAAGGAAAACAAACAAAAAAAACAATTGTGGCTTTTGATATCAGCTCTTCTCAAAATTGTTGATCCAAAGTAGTAGATGACTGAGGTAGCTATATGTGACGGACTGCTCCTGCAGAAAAGCTAAAAACAAGAGGAAGGCTCCCTTTCAAAAGCAAATGACTTGTGTAGGATCCTCAAAACTCTCAGCTTGGATCCAGCCACCTGAGAGGCAGTATAGCCCAATAGAGAGAACAATGATGGCTCTGGAGTCAGAGAACTGAGATTTATATCTTACCTCTGCCACTTTGAACCAACAAGCCTCAAACCCATCAACGAGTTAGGGGGTTACCTACCCCAAGCATGTGAAGACTTCCCTTAGATGAATGGGAGGATGAGAACAATTTATTCCAATGATCATGAAGGCAGCTAACACAGGTGCTATAGAGCCCATAGAGCTTGGTCAGACATCAAAGATGCCAAGGTCATCCACTGCATTCTGGACCATCTCCAGTTGTCCTGACTTGTCTTGCTACTGGACTTGGATGACTCTGGAAGAGAGAGTGCAACTTTGCCTTACTTAAATCCAATCACGCACATGGCAAGGCATCACCCCGGGGGGGTCATTGTCCTCTTTGAAATGAAGAGCTCAAGTTCTTTTGGTCTCAGTTTCCTCATCTGTAAAATAAGAGAACTGGCTAGATTAGGGGAATCAGACACATGGTCCATGACTGCATATAGTCCATAGTACTCTTGGGTGTGACCTGAACCAGATTAAAATGTAATTGGGAGACATTTAACAAAATAAATAAAAACAAATAGAAATGTAGATAACATTATATTTTTAAATTAAGTCAATATGCAGCCCTCAGGGATCCTTATGTGTGGTTTAGTGCCCCTCTTTCTATGTGAATTTGACACCACTGGACTTGATGCCTCTCAAGTCCCCTTAAGCTCTAAATCTATGATCCCAATTCTATTACAAATAAACTTAAATGTTTGTCATTTACATATCACCATTTGCTGAAAGTTTATGCCACATTCTTATAATTATGTTGGCAAAGCAGGCCAAAGCTTACCAGGGTAGGTATTTCTGTCTGTGTGTACTTGTGTGTGCATGTGTGCACGCATAAATGGCTTCCTTCTGGTACTTACAATTAATAGAAATTATGCAATTACCCTGGTCATTGTAACTGGAGGCTTAAGCCCCTTCTGGATTATTTGTTGGTTTGATTTTTAGAGCAGTTTTCTTTGAAGAGTTCAAGTTCAGATGAGTGACTTTTCTAACTGGTCATCTAGTGTATTCCTACCCAAACACTTGTGGCAGTTCTCCTGCCTCCCTGCCCACCATATAGGTGATTTGTACGCCTGTCTATTTCAGCAATGTGGTTGTCTTCCTTTTCATCGTGAGAAATCACTGACCCTCTTCGCTATAGTTCAGAACTTTAAAAAACTTTCCAAAGGTTTGCCCCAGTTTCCCCTCCAATTTTTTTCTTGTCCTGACCCAGAATTCCCCTCCACATAATCGCATCCCTGTCAAAGAACCTTCTTCATTGCAGCTGTCCCTTCCATTTACACATCTCACTTGAAATTTCATTTTAAACCTCTGGTCTCTGCCTACACTTCTTACTCATTTTTCCCTCTGCTGCCATTTATTTAACTTTATAGTGACATTTTTCTAACTCCATAAAGCCTTTTGAGGTAACAGTCTCTATGAAATACACATGAGTCTATTGTGTTATTTTTTCCAAAGGCGAGCATAGCCAGAAGTGAACAGTAGGGAATAGTTTTCTTCCCCAAACAACAAAATAAATAGCAAAATCATCAACTATTAGATCTACAAAGGAATCATAAACTTTGTGCAAGTCAACATTCTCCCTTTAGACATGAGGAAACTGAGGCTCAGAGATGTAACATTACTTATCCAAGGTCTGGCAGGTAGCTAGTGGCTGAATCATGACTAGTATACTACCGTGTGGCCAGACTTAGTAGAATTTAGTATAAAAGCCTTTACGTGCTTGAGCCCTACCTCTATCTGCTTAAAATTCAGTTTCACATGGAAAGCATTGGGCACAAATTCTCGGCTAAGTAGTTGCTGCTTTGGTAGTTATTCTTTATCTTGAAATACCTAGTGACCAATTTTGAGAGCTTTAAATTATGCCAGATCAGGCAGATTTATAGCAGTGGAATTTTGTCAGAGTAAAACAGTTGTTCTTCTCAATATACAGGTGCAAGAACTGCAGGTGCAAGAAATTATCCAGTCAAGGACCTTGGAGAACAAGGCCTTTAACATATCTCATTACCCCCTGGAAAAATGGAGCATGTCAGTTCTACTCCAGAGAAACACCACTTAAAAATGATTCTTGCGGGGGGGGCAGTTTTAAAGCTAAACAGAGCTATTTTTTTGATCTAGGTACTCTTGATAAAACGGTCCAGCTAAGGAAATGAATTATTTTAATTGGCCAAAATAATGAGGAAGTTAGCTTGGCAAATTGGAAAGACTGCTGATTCATGGAATCAGATGACATGAGTTCAGATCTTGCTTCTGATGCTTATTGTCAGTTTGACCTTGGATACAACCTCCCTGGACCTTAGTTTCCTCATCTGCAAAATGTGGGATTTGGATGAGATGGCTCATGGGGTCTCTTTTAGCTTTTGATCTATGAGCTCTTTTCTTCTGACTGGACTATGTCCTTTCAACATTATAATCCCAAGGAATCCTATCTGTGAGTCCTATGGAACCAGGACCAAACTGTGCTAAAGATAGGCCATCACACTTAGGAGGTTAATGTGCAGAATGCTTGGGTATAGGTTAATATTTTTTTTGTAAACTCATGCCCTAGATTCCCAGTTCTCCTTATGGAAAGGGTAGCCCATTTTTTGACCTTTGCAGCCTGTTGCAAAGTCATTGCTAAAGCTGTTATTTCAGTAGCTTGAGGTAGAATAATGTTCAACTCAGCTTCCTGGAGCTACATTTGAAATGCAATTAATTGACTGCTGTTAGTTGTCAATTAACATTTATTATCAATTAGTTCATCAAATTGATTAGTTGGCAGGACCTTAAAGCCTAAATGCACTCCTTTCCATTATAAATATGTCTATAAGAGTAAAAGCTACTCACTAATTGATGTCAAACGGGAATTGCTTATGTCGTCTTGAGTCTTGTGCCCACTGCATTTTAAAATCTATATCAAATGAACTTGGTGGAAAAATTTATATAAGGTTCACACTTTTAAAAAAAATATTTACATTATAGTGCCTTTACATTATGTTCTTTTTTTTTCAGTCATAAGATACCAGGTTGAAAGTTTTCTTTAATGAGAAAAGTGGTTTCATGAGACTTGCTATCTTTTTCTACATTCAGATTTTTAGGACAAGTTTGCATTGTTTGTGCAGCCTGCGTGTGCTTATCAGGGTTCTGAATATTTCAAAAAACGTTTTTGTGGAGCAACTCATTGTGCAAAGGATGATAGAATTTCAACACATTTCTCTGGGAGGGCTCAGTGACTGAATGTGGCAAATGGGTGTCCATTTTTTTTTCAAATATGGATACAGCCAATTCATTTTATTCTGGAGCCTTCCAGTTTTTTTGTCTAGAATTCATTTCTGAACTAAAGGACAGATATGTATCTCTTATTTCTTTAGAGAAAATATCACCCCAAATAAATCTAGCCTTTTCCAAAAGGGGGTAAAAACCACTCAGTTATTGATAATTTTCAGTTTACGAGGATAATTTATTTTCTCTCTCATTCTATTTTGGATTAAGCATGGAATCAAACCACAAAACATAGTCCCTTTGCACTTATCAGAACTCAACAAATACCTGCAAGGGGTTATTCATTTTTATTGCATTTGTACAATAAGATTATTCCTCCCCTCTCCCCCCCAAAAAAACCTGTGACCTAAATATGGCTGAAAGACACAACATGTGACCTGCTTAGTGCTGCCTGTCAGGGCCCGGAGCCACAGCAGGAACTCTATTAGTGGGAACAGCACAGATGCTACCAGATGGCCAACATATTGTCCAGAGATGACCCATGTATAATTGCAGAAAGTTCAATACATTCAGGTTTTGAATTTAATTGCATTGACCATCTTACCTACTGATGCTGCAAGATTTAGTTTATTTAAGGTGGAAACTTTTGAGAGGGAGAGAGAGAGAGAGAGAGAGAGAGAGAGAGAGAGAGAGAGAGAGAGAGAGAGAGAGAGAGAGAGAGAGAGAGAACTCCTCATCCAGGAATCTTTCTGGCTTTTTTCAAATACTAAATGTAACATGCCCAGAGGCATTATTGCAGATGTGCCAAGCTACCCTAGCTACCAACTTGTGAGATTTTGCTTGACCACAGTTCATCTGAATGAAACTCTTCATCTTTAACTTAACAGCAGATTGCAGCGACCAGTTACACAGGCTACATTTCCCTACATGAATTTTATTTGGTGGTGGTGGTGGTGGGGATTCCATATTAGGAGCTTGTTGCATTATCTTGCCTTGTGTCCTTGTTTATGTTAAATTTGGGTGGATTTTAGTTAAACCATGAGCTACTGCATCTCTTGTAATGTGAATCATCAATGGGTGATTTAGTCCCCATTCATCTCTATTTTTGTTTAATGTAATAAAAAACCAGACAAGAATATTACATTGATTTTTGCTGCATATGCATATGGTCACTTAAAAATAAAAACCCAGGCATTTAATTACCATGGATTTAGAAACTTTCTCATTTACAGAAATATAGCAATTATATGTTATATAAGAGTGGAGAACTATTGTTTCAGTTTCCTTTTGCAGGCTGTTATTTCTTAAAATGTTTCTGCTAAGCAAATGTAATCACTATGGCATGCGTTATTAATTCAAAATAGTTTCTCAAATGGTTCAGCCTCAGAGACGGCAACATGTTTTGTTGCAATGTCATTTGTCATAATTCTTTGCACTTATATACTGCCTTTTCTCCAAGCCACTAACATAACACATTTGTTTTGTGTCTCTGTTCAAGGAAGAAGAGGACTCTTCATTTTCTTAGAACTTTCCAATCTATTGCATCTTTTCATATTTACCCTGTAGAGCCTCTGCAGATAGATCAGATTGGGCTCCCTGATAGAATAAAAAATTTTGAAAACATCAAAATACAAAATTCCATTCCCCTGATAGAATCGTATTTGAAAAAAAATATGATGGACTCACTTTTTATAATGTATTCCAGTGCTTTTTAGATAATTATCATTATTAATTATGAATTATAGTCACAATTTTTCTAAAATATGATTCCAACCATTTCTACTAAAGGCTGTGTCATCTGAATGATCCTTTAGTCTTTCTTTTGGGGTATTAATTCTCTTGGACATACTTGAAATCAGAATATTGTCTTCACATAATCAGTTAATGAGGAACTTGTGTGTGTGTGTGTGTGTGTGTGTGTGTGTGTGTGTGTGTGTGTGTGTGTGTGTGTTTTAGGCTATCCTAAATATTGGCTTTCATTTTGGACCTCCTTGATAATCTGGTTAGGGAGCCAAAACCTGATTGGGTGGTGTTATTTTAAAAGCAGAGAGGCAGCTGCTGTCAAAATTGTCTGTACCCCCAAAACTTGCTGTTTATTCATATCCCAGCTAAAGCTGAAACAAACAACTGAAACTAATCACGCTTGAAGTTGGGTATCGCCTTTGTGAGCTTTATGAGCCTATTTTTCTGAAATTAGAAATTGCCTGAGTGAAATGTTTCTAGCTAAACTGCTTTCTACTGAAGTCATGATTTTTACAGTCAGATAAATGCCCCTTAAGCTCCATTTGTGTAAGCTTCAGTGACATCCAGTGGCTAGCAAGCTGATCACAAGAGCCTCTCCCCACAGTGTAAGGAGCCCATGGTACAGAAACATGGCACTAGAACTGAGGTTCCATTTGGATAATCCTGCTTCTTCCCAAGAAACTTAGGCTTACTAAATTGGATTTTCAGATTAGGAGGAGCTAAATGTTCCACTCAGTTTCTTTCTTTCTCTTTCTTTCTTTCTTTCCTATTTTCTTTCTTTCCCCCTTTTTTCCTATCTTCTTTCTTTTCCTCTTTCCTTCTTCTTTTCCTCCTTTCTTCCTTTCCTTGACTTTGTATCTTCTTTAAAAATGTGGAGTTAAAATATACACAAGTTCCACATATCAAAATAGTATTTTTTAGAAAATATAACTAGCATCCCATGCTGGAACTTGAAACTTTAAACTTGATAGGTGTCATTTAGAATTGGTTATCTGAGAACTCACTCAGCTTTCAGCTACTTGAAGGCTTATACATTCTAGTAGGACTGGTTCATTATCCACAGCTAGATTAGGTTACCATTTGGGGCTTCAACACATGTGCTTTGGGAAGTGGTCCACCTTAATTTGAAAAAAGGTACTACTTGCAATTATGTCAGCTGCGGAAATTTATTTGCAGACAGTCAATTCAAATTGATCATAAACCGACCTTACTGTGACCTTGAGCAAAGGTACTTTGCGACTGCTATAGATATTGAGATCAATACCAGAGTGCAATTGACTACACCTAGTTACTGATAAATGAAGTAAAAAGGTACACTATTTTCAGAAACAAAGATAATAACAGCTCATTTAGTCAAGTGTTTGTAAAGGTTTAATATTGATACATGTAGTTATAATGACATCCTCAGGCATTTTTGAATGGTGGGAAACAATAGGGTGCAGAGTCACCAAGCACATTTAGTAGCAACAATCATTACTTCCCAACTTCAAATAAGAAATTTTGCGATATTTATGTCAACATTGCTGAGAGCCGGGGCACTCACTAAGCAGCCCGGGAAGACTGCGTTACCAACTGCACATAGTTTTTCCTTTGTTGTTTGTTTCTTTATGGACGTGCCAGGTCTAGTGAAACGAAGCACCCTATTACATGGGAACAAAGCCTCCAGGACCACATATTGTACTTTAGTACTACCCTCTCTTGCACATTTGCAGCTGAAATAGCTTGCCTATCCACAGGTATAACCAACTGTAATCATGAGGAAGAGATCGTTTGGTCTCAGCACATCTGCTCCACGTTGATGCATTTCCCTCTGCTAGCTCAAGTTAAAAGAAAGGATGTTAACACAATTATCCCCAATTGTTCCTTTCTCTTTGCTGGGAATTCTACTGAGCAAGGATTTGGCTGGTTACATGGAACCTAAGGAAATGCAGTCCATTGGCAAAGTGGTAACAGGTTGTTTGGTTTAATTGGAAGGCTTAAGTTCAGGAGCCAACCTGGTAACTGTTGCACCCAGGTGGTAAATTCTGCCTCTGGGGGTGGGGGTGAGGTGATTTTTACAATGAACTATGCATGACAGGAGACCACCAGTGTGATCCAAAGACTCTGAGTATTTTGACATGTACTGTTTTTTTTTGGTTTTGTTTTTGTTATTTACTCACAAAAAAATACATTCCTGATTGTGGTTACTGAGGCCTAAGACCTAGTTACTGTAGTCGTAAGACCTAGATTCGAAATTTTCCCTCTGCTACTTAATACCTGTGTGATTTTGGTAAGTCACTTAATCTGTTTCCTTATCTATAAAAATGGGGGGGAGGGAAGGTGAATTAAATGATCTTTGAGGTCCCTTTTCACTTTAAATCTTGAGAATATTTTTTTCACACCTTGTATTCTTAAGAAATAGGCATAAAGATCTAATAATGCCTTTTTTTTTTGAAAGGAAAACTAAGGAATATTTGTGACTATGAAAACCTGTGAACAGGAGGGGAAAAAGTCCTTTTCCCACCATGTTCCCATGTTTTTCTTGTACCCTTAAATTTTTTAGCTGATTCCGTAAGTTAATTTCCTGATTATATTTCTTAAAGCCTCATGTGTTTCTCCCCCATTCTTGCCTACACCCCTTACATCTTATATTCTAGTGAAGCTTTTATTAATAAACTTGTGTTTTCAATACAGAACTACATCAATAAACCACCAAGTAGTTTAGTTAGTCAGCATTCTGGGAAATCCTATGCTGTATTGGAGAACTGTAAATCTCCATTATTGCTTCCCATAGCACAAATAAAGAATACCCTCCTACCTCCGTGACGTCGTTTGTTAATTTTTAAGGGTGAAGGCATATGTTCATAGAGTCCTCGCTAAATGCTGTACATCTTTTGATCAGCTGCTCAAGCATGAGACACTGATACCATTGAAATCATCTCAAAATGTTTATAAGCAAAACATACGCAAATCTGGAATATTCAAAATAGGATGGCTAGACCTTGGAGCAAGGCAGATCTGGATTCAAGTCCTGATTCTGACTGGCAAGTCTTAACCTCTTGATGCCTTTCGGCAACTGCCTAGGTCTGTAAACTACAGACGAATTGCTAGCCTGAGTTGGTAGAAGGAGTTTTTGCATTGGAATTCCATCATACTGATGGAAAGGGGTCAGGACCAAAAAAAAAAGGCTAAATTATTTCAGTCACTTTAAGTCTTCTTTTGTCTTTCAACTATCAGTAAATTAGGTAGGCAATTCCTCTGGACTTGGGCATTTTTAGGCATGGAACTATGATTTATATCATAGCAAATGTGTTGCTAACAGACACCTAGTAAATGCCAGTGGTCAGAAATGTAAGAATAAACTTCTATACAGACATTCCCTGTCTAAGGTTACCTGACCAGTGTTGTAATAACATTGTTACCTTATAACCAAACTCTGCCATAAAGTTGTAAAACTACCATCATGTAACATTACTGAGACAGTCATTTATAACATTTCCCCCAGGGAATGGAGTGCTTCTGTAATGTCATCATGTTCACCTAACCTTATGTTTTCATGTAACCAATTAACAATGTTAGGCAGGGCATGGCTGTGTATCTTTTCAAGTAGAAAGAACAGATCCTGATTCTTTCTCACTGAACAAAGAGTATCTGATACATTCTTTGAAGGACAAGGTTCATGGTGGGATTTCTGTACCATTGTTGAGAAAAGAAAACTTGGCCAGGCAAAGATGATAGCTAATTTCCCAAATCCTACAATCTAAAAACATGATAGAAGTTAGGCAGAAATGAGGGACTTTCCATTATATAGGTGCAGTTCTCCAAAGGACATAGGGATAATGGTGAAGTGAGATTAGGAGACATCACAAAAGTATTTAGAAGAGAGTGTTTTAAAAAGATGTTCATTGAACCTGAATTTAAGCCTCCTTCGAGGGTCTTACCTTAGCTTCAGATGTACTCACAGCCACTTATTTACAAGAGGCTTTCCTATCTAAGGTGTAGCTTAGGCTAAGAATTATCAAAATTGTTTCTGTAAAGCAGATAACTCTAAGCCAAGCTTATGGCATGGCCATGATGATAGAGGTAGTATGAGAGCTTTAAAGGAGAGGGACTGAGTTTTAGTTTTGACTCTGCAGTTTACTATGTGACCTCTCTAGGCCAACAGTTTCTTCATTGAAATGCGAGGAAGGGGGATTAGACTAGACCAGGACTTGTTAACCTGGGGTCCATAGATTCCTAAAAGGTCTGAGGATAGATTTCAGGGAGACCAGAAACTTGGATGTGAAAAATTACAACTTTATTTCCATACAGTTGGTTTCCTTTATAATACCAGGTATTTTATTTTGTGCCTTTGAAAATATTATTCTTGGAAAGGGTCTATAGGCAATCCCAGACTGCCAAAGGGATCCATGCCATGAAAGTTAAGAATCCCTGGACTACTTGATGTTCTGACACCCTTTTGGGTTCTAAAGGTTATGATTCCATCATACTTTTCTCTGTCTGATCTCTTTCATTGTATTCATTGATCTCCAAATGTCTATAACCATCATATTGCCCCAGTGTTCCTCACTTTGCTCTTCACAGACCAGATCCTTCCTTCATGGACCTTTACTGAGGGGTGAGGGTGGGGGATATGATTATGGATGTGGAGCTATTTCTCCTTGAAAATGTGAAAACATGTCCTCTCTCACATTTCTTTGGGGCTTTTTTTTCTTTTAGTTTAGTGGCTCTATAAAATATTAGTTATTAATTATAATGATAAGACATTACTTCTTTCAAAATCATTTTCACTTAACAGTAGTCATGGATATACAAATTCCTTGATTCAAAGAAATTAATCTTAATTTTTTGGGGAGGAACAAGAGGAATTATGGGCAATGTGGCAAGGGTGGTGGGGGCACAAGTATTCAAAACACAGGCTATCTTTTTAGGTAAAGGTGCTTTTTTTTTGACAGCAGCATCCCTCAAATGATGCTATTTCAAATATCAGATATTTCCTCCATTTAAAAGAGTAACCCTGAGTAATCATGATTTATTTTTTTATTTTTCACTTTTAAAAAAGATAAGTCCAAGGAATAATTATAATTTTACAACTGGAAAAATAGATATATTTAAAAGTGTATTTCATAGTCAATAGGATTTGAACCTGAGCAGAAAGCCCTACAAATTTCTAATTTGATACCTTTAGTTTTTAGCTAAGACTACCTCCACGTTTTTAATCCTTCTTTCATCCATGATGTGCTCAAGGCAGCAGCAGGAGCAGGAAGAGATAACTAAGAGGGACAAGGTGAACATAGGCACATGCCTTTTGACACATTCAGTCAGCCTCATTTCACCCACCACAAATACCTGTTTTCAGTCAACTCAGGTGCTAGAAGTGTATCTTAAATTGTATCCTGTGGTCATTCAATATAATTATAAGTAAACACAATTCCTTTGCTGGGGGCCCTGTACCCTGACAGGGATAAATCATTGTGGGAGACAAAAGAAATTAGAGTAAGATGAGCTTTCAATTATTTTGTTTACCCTTGTGTTTTCAAGCAAGTGGGAAATCCCATCAGGTCTAGACATTTTCCAAATGCTTACAGTTTTCTGGTCCCTTGATGTCACTACATCCCAAAAAGGGAATCCCAAAAGTTCTAAGACACTGAGGAAGATGAAAGATTCATATTTTCTAGTTATCACTGAAGGAAATTGCCCCAAAGATAGATGCTGTTTAGGCTTCCAACCTTCTTAAAAAAACAGATTTAAAAAGATGGTAAAATGGCAAAAGCAATAACACTCAACCATATTAATTAATTTTGAATTACAGCCGAACTCTTATGTAAGTGCATATGACATCCCCAGTAATGCCAAATTAATTCTTTATGATCGGTGCTATTGCAATCAATACTAAATGAATTCATAATGATAAGATACTTAAAATAAAGAGTTACCACAAAAACAATAAAAAGACCATCTTCCTCAAAGCTCTAGCATGCTAATAAAGGATTAGCTCAATAAACTAGTGCTGGCCATGACAATCAAGGGCAGATATTTAATTTATTTCTGGTTGTCCAACTTTTGCCTTTCCTGTAAAGACCTTACTATGTAAGAGCACATTCTTTGGATGCTATTATAAATTGGGCAAAGGGGAGGAAATACTGTATTTAAGTAATATTGCTTTCCCCCCACCTTTTACATAACCCCTCACTTGCCCATTGGTCAGAGAAGGAGACTGCAGGACAAAGTGAAATGAGTAGAGGAAGAGGCCTTGGGCTCTTTTCCCAGGGTTGCACTGACTAGCTGTATGATCTTAGGCAAGTCATTTAGATTTTTTTAGGCTTTATTTTCCCCTCTCTGGAGAGTAAAGGGTTTAGACTAGATGGCAAATAAAGTCCTTTCCGAGCTCTAGAGTTCTGTAATTCTATTATAAATGCTAACTAATTCTTCACATTGGGCCTTCTCACCTCCATTTCCTTCATGAGGCATGAATCATCCTATTTTTCTTTTATAGATGAGGACGCTTGGACACAGGGTCTAAAATGAGTCTTATAATCCTGGTGGATGAATGCTGGACAACTTGGTTGAAACCACTTCCTTGGGTTCTAAGCTGCTTTTATCTTGCTGTTTTAAGTCTTGCTATGCAAGGAGAGAAAATAGAGGCTACGTCACAGCTACCCTTCCCTGCTTCAGAGGGCCAATCTTCAAATTAAGTAGCAATGATAATTTGTCTGTTTTAACCTCTATCTAGTAGCAAGCTATAGATTGGGACTTGGATACTCTGGCTTCCTTTTTGTATACTCTGGAGTCAAGAAGGCCCAGTTTAAATCCTGCCCCAACCACTTAAATCCTCCTTGTCCCAGAGGTCAGAAAAAGAGATAGCATAATAGAGTGGAATGATTAGAGGAAGAGTCCTTGGGGTCTTTCCCCAGGGTTGCAATGACTAGCTGTATGAGCTTAGGCAAGTCACTTAGGTTTTCTGGGCTTTATTTTCCTCATGTGAAATGTAAGGCATTTGTGTGACCCTAGGTAAGTCATTTAACCTTTGTCAGGCTCAATTTTGTCATTTATGTTGTATTCAACATAAATGTGTCTGACCCTGTGACCCCATTTGGGGTTTTCTTGGCAATGACACTGGAATGGTTTGTCATTTCCTTCTCCTGCTCATTTTACAGATGAGGAAACTGAGGCAAACAGTGTTAATTAAGTGATTTGCCCAGGGTCACACAGCTAATAAGTGTCTGAGGACAGATTTGAACTCATGAAGATGAAACTTCTTCACTCCAGTGCTCTATCCAGCATGCCACCTAGCTGATGATATGGGGTAATAATACCTACCACACATACCTTGCAGGGTGGTTATTTGGATTAAATTAGATAATGTTTACAAAGCATTTAGCATACCTTAAAGTGCTATGTGAAAGCCTTCTGCACCTCTTCCTACCTTCTCATCAACCATTAGGGACTGACCTTAGATTCAGGCTTCAAATCCTGCCTCTTACACAATATGAACTAGTCACTCAACCTCTGAAAGCTTCCGGGGAATTCCCTCTAAGACTATACATTATAGAGGAGTTGTCAATGTGTTTTGGTCCATAGTGTTTCTGCACTGAGACTTCACACTGAAGAAATCACAGGTATAGACTACATAAGAAGTAAGCAGATAGGCATACATACATACATATATATATATATATATATATATATATATATATATATATATATATATATAAAACACAATAGGCTATATGTTTAGAAATGCACTTGTTAAGTATACTCTGTCAGTTCATGGGAACACAGCATGCTGTGGGGAAAAGAGTAATGGCTATGAATTCAGGGTACCTGAATTTTAAGTTGGAACTCTGTCACTTAATTTCTGGGTGATCATAGGCAAATTATTTCACTCTAGGCCACAATTTCCTCACCTACAAAATGGGGATAATCATATATTTTTGTTACTACTTATAAGATCCATAGGAATATACAGTCTTAGATTTAGAGCCAGGAGCGACCTTAGAAGCCATCTAGTCTAACACCCCTCCCCTTCCATGTTACAGATGAGGAAACTTTGGCCCAGAAGTGACTTTTCCCAGGTCACACAGATAGTAAATGGCAGAACAGAGATTTGAATCCAGGCCTTCTGATTCCAAATCCTTTGTACTTTGCTTTATGAACCCTTAAGCACTAGGGGAATGCCAGTCGCTATTTTTTAGGAATATACAGGAATACCCATTGTGTATGTGTTAGTTTAAATAAGTGGATAGTCATGGGATCATAGATTTAGAGCTGGCAGAGAGAGTGGAAAGCTATTAAATTCAACCCACTCATTTTACAGATGAGGAAACTCAGATTAAGTGTGCCCAGGAGTAACCTACTAGTAAGTAAGCGAGGCAATATTTGAACCCAGGTCTTCCTGACTCCAGGTCCAGGGCCATGTTCACTAGATCATGTTACCTCTTTTTGTCCTTAACTTTCAAATTGAAAAGTTGCTTTTTTGGTCAAATCATTTCAAGTGGTATATGCATGTTTGGTTTCCCATCTTAAGACCACTTAAAATGGTGGCAATATATTTGTTCCTTAGTATTAGCTTTAAAAACCAAGGGAAACTTAAGAATTTGTACAGCCACCAAAGCCAATGATTATATCTAACCATATCTTTGGGTCAATGGCCCATTCCGAAATTTAAGCTTTGCGTTGCACAGTCTTAGTCTGTCCCCCTTTGTACTATAATAGTGTGAAGTTACCAGCCGATATAAAAATACTATCAAATCATCATACCATCAGGTAAAGCTCAGAATCTACTTTATGATGCTTGGGTGGGGGCAAATGATGGAGGAACAATTCAGTGCTTTTGCCTGCCAAACCACAGACCATCTTTGCTTTTTTATTTCCCTCTCCCCTCACTACAATTGTCATTGAAAATAACTAGTCATAATGCCTTTGTGAATCACAGCTCAGCCTCAGCTCTGTGTAAATCTTGCACCCAGACTGGGCCCCTTGGTTTACAGGCCTTATTGTGCAAATGATTTAGGTAGAGGCAGGATCATGAATAAAGAACACTCACCCTCTTCTTGTCCTCTTCAGGGGCAGAGGGAGGGAGAGCAAGAGAGAGTCCTTCCCAAACATCTCTTTTCATGAGCCAGTATTTGGCTAAGGGCTTTAATTTCATTAGACAAACGGGGAACTGGGTTTTTCCATGCATTTCTCTCCCCTTTTAATGTGTAAATTACATGGGATTTGCCACTCATTACAATATTGATATGATTATTGACCTCAAATGGACCCACTGCACTGGGGCCCCCAGTCCACTGCTAGGCGGGTTGAGAAGAAACATGTGTGGGAAAAACAGGTTTCCTGGCATTCAAAAGAATTATATCCAGAAATTGTAGGCTTCAACTTGGTTTTACTTTGTGTTTTCTTTATGCAAAGTAGCTTTTTAAGACATAGCTAGAAGATGACATATCAGGAAATGGTTTATTTACAATTACAAAGCTTACTAGGGTCAAGAGCCAGTACTTTGACTGGCACACAGTAGAGAAAAATAAAGGTGGTACAGGTAGCATTCTTTTGGATTCAATGGTTTCCTTTCAAATCACAATATTAAATTAAATTATCCTATTTATCCATGAAGTATTATATCTTTGACAAGTAACTTGACCTTTGGGTATCATTTGTCACATCTACAAATGGAAGGAATTGAATGAGAAGAACTTGTTAAATTTGGAAGGCACTGTAGACATCATCTACCCCAGTGGTTGTCAAAGTGTGGTCCATGGACCCCAAGTGGTCCCTGGGACACTTTCAGGGGGTCTGTGAAGTCAAAACTGTTTTCATAATACTGAGACATTTTAATTTCTATTACAGTCAATATTGATAAAAATTACCCACAGAAACAAAAGTTCTTTAGGGATCTTCAGAAATTTTTAAGAGTGTTAAGCAGTCTTGAGGTCAAAAAGTTTGAGAACTCTATATCTAGCCCATCCCTTTTATTCTACAGTAGAAGAACCAGAAGCCCAGAGAGGTCATGAGACTTATCTAGTATCAAACAGTTAGTTGCAAAGCTGATATTCAAGTACATATTTTCTAATTCCTAGGCTAGTGCCCTTTCCCTGATGCTTTGATACATTACTTCTATAAACTCTTTCTTGGTTTTAAATCTCTATGATTCTATGACTTTATCCATGCTGAACATGTTGTCAGTTTTAAAGACAACAAGGATCCACTCAGTGCTTGAGGTTCTGATGATTTGGGCTTAAAAGGATAGTTCTCTAGTCTGTAGAATTAAAGATCAAAAGTGATGCTGCCATCACTTCTACCATTCCTTTCCTGCCCTGGATGTTTCTCTCCTTCCCCAGTGCCTATCTTCAGTATCTAGCTGTTAAGAACAATACTTGAATTTATTAAAAAGGATGTGTCAATCAATTGCCCTATGGCTTTATTTCACCCCTTTGACTTTTGGGACCAAATCACCCATTCCTGACCACTGTTCCCCTATATGCACTGTATTGTTTTTTCTTTTTGCAATGTAAGGGCAGGTAGGTGAAGAAGTGGATAGAGTTCCAGGCCTGGAATCAGGAAAGACTTTATCTTCCTGAGTTCAAATCTCAGACCTCTTACTAACTCAGGCCTCAGACACTTACTAATTGTGTGACCCTGGGCAAGTCACTGAACTCTGTTTGCTCATTTCCTCATCTGTAAAACTGATCTAGAAAAGGAAATGGCAAACTACTCCAGTATCTTTGCCAAGAAAATCCCAAATGGGGTCATGGAGAGTCAGACACAACTGAAAACAACCCAACAAAGGAACAAAAAAACCCGCAATGTAAGCTCCTGGAGGACAGGAACCATGTTGTTGTTGTTATTGTTGTTGTTGTTGTTTATATATTTCTATTCCTATAACTTAGCATAGTGCCGATTACATTTTAAGCCTTTAATAAGTGCTTTTGCATTTATTCATTCTTTGCTCACTTGTTATTCCTTTCTCTATAAGAAGAGTGAACATCCTATTGTTGATTAGTCTTTTCATTGCTTAACAGCCTTGGTTCCTTCACAGAAGACTAGAATTGTTAATAGATTTGAGCAGAACTGACTACCAAACATATCCTGATTAGAAAAGAGCTCTGAGAACAAGAGGGTTCTTGAAGCAATGTCTTATGGGAATAAGTGGATTAGTGGACAGAGATTTGAGGACAGCATAAATGTTGTTCAGGCGATCTTTGCTTTTACATCCATATGAATCAGGGTAAGTTGGAGACATCTTTTATTGAGGTTTAAGATCCGTGAATATTTGTTCCAGGATAAAACTGAGGGAGCTGTCTGATGTCTTGGTCTCATTCTGTAAATAAGTATTACGCTTTTTTTAGAAAAAAAAGATTAGGCAACTGATTAATTGTCAATAGGATAGATATTTTGAATAAGTTTTGAATAATGGCTATGGGCTGATGCTGATTCAACCACATGTTCTCTTTTTCAAAAGCTAGTATTTATATAATTCTTTAAATTTTTCAAAGCACTTAATAGATGGTATCTCATTTATCCTTACAATTACTCTGGCATGTAGGTGCTTCTGTTATTCCAATTTTACAAATAAGGAGACTGAGACAGACAGAGGTTAAGTGACTTGCCCATGGCCACACAGCTAGTCTTCAGCTAGATTGGAACTAAGTCTTCCTTACTCGAGGTCCAGCACTGTAGCCTCTGAGGCACCTACTTGCTTTGTTCAGGTGGTACTGTAACCAGAGGCATGCATTTAAGAAGACAGATTAGATGGGCTTAAAGGTGCAGTCAGGAGCCATGAAACAGAGCAAAACTACCTTTTTTTCCCCCTAAGCAATTTAACTTATAATATTGGCCTTATCATCCCTGCACCAAACTACTGAGCTAAATAGCTATAGGCAATAACTAAGTAATTCCCATTCTGACTTTTGAAAATTCAGCTGATCTTCAGTTGTATACCAAATATTTAATCCATTCCCTGCCTTAAATGACTGCTTTCCATTTGATGAATCCTTCATCAGATGCTTTCAGAGAAATAGCATTATACAAATTCAAAATATCCTTTTTATTTCATTATCTTTACTGAAATCAATCAGTTTAATTTTCAATCTTACTACATTCTGAACTGCCACAGATGGTGTAAGTGGCAAATATTACACATTTGGTAAGGAAAAAAAATCATAGATATAAATACCCTTGTCTTTTGTACTCAGATCACTGGAGATCTTTAAGAACAGGATAAATACCCATCTGCCTGGAATAATGCCTGGAGGCAGGGGGATGGACTAGATGCCCTATTTAGGTTATTTTCAACCCTATCATTCAATGGTTCTCTAATGTTGCCTACAGTGTCACAAGGGGTTACAGAAACATCCATGGCTTGAAGACCCCTTTGCATCATTAAACACTTAATATCACTGAAGATTTTTAGTTGAGTTTTGTTAACACAACAGCCTATCTTTTCTGCCTGTAGCAATATGGTCATTCTGAAAAGCAATCTGCAGTCCTAATGTGAGTGTGTGGGGCTCTGTGAGCAGAATTCTTGAGTAAACATCTACATATAATCTTTGTGGTGGGCATTAGCCTGTTAAAGTGGAAATTCCCCAAGGAAACTACAATCTCAATACCATTTAGGTTCTCCCACAATCCTTCTCTGAACTTAAAAACTGAGTATTCTCTCCCTTCTCACATATTTGTAGTGATTTTTTTCCAGATCCCCATTGTGCCTAATATACTATAATTTCTGTCACGCTAATCGCTACGTCTATCATATCACCCTTTTAGATTTTTCACTCCTTGAGTCCAGAAACTGTCATTGTCCAGAATTGTAAGTTTAGTGTCTTACACATAGTAGGTACTTAATAGAAGTTTAAATGAATTTGTTGAGTCCTCAAGAAAAGTCATTCAAAATCTAATGGCTATTTCTCTCAGTGGCCACATACTATTTCCGAAAAGCAGTCTGTTGTTATTATTTGAATGTGTGTGTATGTGTCTGTGTGTGCCTGGGTGTGTGTATGCATGGGTTACAGAGAGAGAGTGTTCTTGTCCAACCTCCTTTAATAAGCTATCAATTATTCAGTGTATCAGGGAGCATATCTTAGTCATCTCAGTTTCCCCTGAAGTATCTAATATGATGCCTTGCACTTAGTTCAGTAGATATTTATTGACTGAGTCTTCCAAACACACCTCTGAGGGGATGGTCAATATGGATGCTGATTAGTTAGTTAACAAGTTCATAGTTCATCAACCTCTTTGGGCAATGCACAAAACCATAACTGAAAAATACTTGAAGTATTAGTGGGGGTAAAGGGACAGAAATGTGTACATGTGTAAGCATAGACCCACATATGAAATAGTTAGTAATAGAATAATATATAAGGCATTATGGCAGGGGTTCTTAACCTTTTTTGTGTTCTGGATCTCTTTGGTGGTTTGGTGAAGCTTATAAGCCCTTTCTCAGAATAATGTTCTTAAATGCAAAAAATAAAACATGCAGGATTACAAAGGAAACCAAATTATACTGTAATATAACTAGCAAAACATTTTTTAAATGTTCTCAAGACCCTAGAAGGTTAAGAACCCCTTTATTATGATAATATTCTACCACCTTTGTTATGTAATATAAAAGGTACTGTCCATGCTAATGTTCTACTTTGTATAATACACTTTATGCACACGTGCACACACATGTGTGTGCATATATATGTATATATATGTATATATATACATATATACACACATATATATGTATATATGTATATATATACATATATACATATATGTATTTCCATTTTATAAGCGCTAGAAATGAGGCTCAGAAAGGATAGATGATTTTCCCAGACTAATAAGGAGTATAGCCAGGTGCTTGCCATATTGAGAGAAGCATTTAAGGAAATTCCTCAAATGCAGAGAAGTACTGTTAGGTAGTAGTTGGATTTTTTTTTAACAGCCCAGGCCAAGGTATTAATTTTCACCCAGCTACTCTTTAGCCTTCTCTTCCTCAGACTTCCCAATAGGAGTCTTTTTTTACCCCTTTCCACTTAGAAACAGATATTCTTCTCTGGAGCTCAGAAGATTGTCAAGTGAATGATCACAAATGGTCCATATGACACCAACTGTGATCAAGAGAGTGACTGACACTCTTGGTTTCCATTGGTATCTATGAGCACTGCTGCAAAGAGTCCTATGATATTCCATCTCTCACCTCCATGTGTCCATTATGTCAGGAATGTGATTCTTCCTCACCTCTGTCTTGTAGAATTCTTACCTTCCTTTAAAGAACATTTCAGGTCCTACAGGAAGAGTTTCTTGATCCACCTCCCATCTCCATCCCTATTATTTACATTCTCTTCTTTTTGAAATTACTTTGTGTATGATTATTTTTTTGTGTATATTATGTATATTTCTAGTAAATTATAAGCTCCATGAGGGGAAGGAGATGTTTTGTTTTTATCTTAGTAGTGGTGCCTTGAACACAGCAGACATTTCTAAATGTTTGCTGAACTGAATTGATTGAAAGACTAGATGACCTGATAAGAGGGGTATCTGTTACATCAGGGATGTAGTTGCTATTCTTGCTGTTCAGGAGAACTGCTATTCAATTTACCCACCTTTAGAGTTCACTTTGGTGTCCTGGAAGAATTCCAACTTGGGTAATTGCATTCTGCTGATTTAAAGTTCTCCTGTAGTTTCCGTTGGAAGAGTTAGCTTTCATTTCTCCCAGTCCACATTGGTATACATTGACACCCAGTGATTACTGCATTCAATGCAAGAACTAGTTGCATTTTACTAATAGGGAAGTGATCCCTAGGTATACATATATGGTTTGTGAAATTCTCTTCAATTTTGGAAAAATGAGACACACCAAGGCAATAGAGCAATGTTATTGAAGGAAAGAAATATAGCTATTAAGATAAAATTCATTTTTTCCTGATATGCTCAGAGTTTAACATGTATTGTTCTAAAAATATACTGACATATCTTATTTTGACACAGAAGACATTTTCCAACAAATACTCCATGAGATTTCTCATCATAGTAAATTCCTTGAGAAACAGTCAGTTGTTAACGGATGAGTGGATGTGTCCTTTATCTTTGAAAGTTTGATACTGGCATCGACTGACAATTATTTAACAAGTTTTGTTGCCTCTTGATTTTGACTTTATTTACATTGTTGTAGTCATTGTATATGGTTCTTTTTGGCCCTTCTTTCTTCCCCCTGCATCATCACTTCTATATGTCCTCCCGTGTTTCCATGAATTCTTCATAGTCATCATTTTTTTAATCACATGATGGTATTAAATTATGTTTACGTACCATAATTTGTCCAGGTATTCTCATATGTTGAGCACACAGTTTATTTTCAGCTTTTTTGTTAATCCAGATAATGCTACTATGAACACTGATATTTTAATTATAAATAATCTACTTAATAACATACTAGTGTCACTGAAAGGCACCCCCCCAAAAAAGGCCCACATTTATAAGATTATAATAAAAATGAGCTTCATTCCTTCAACTTTTCCTTAAGGAAAATTTTACAGAATGCTTCCCTTTTCCTGGCCCTGGTCTCTCATAAGATTATGTATGTGGAACACTATGAAAACAATACCTTTTCACTACTCACAAACATTTATTACATACATACATATATATATACATGTATTACATCCACATCTACATATATAGTATTCATTACATACATACATGCATATACACATGGAAGAGAGATAGCGTAGTCAGGAAAACATAGGTTCATGTCCTGTCTCTCACACACGCTGGTTATATGATACGAAACAAGTTACTTAACCCCTTAGTGACTAAAGAACTCTCTAAGACAGACTAGAAGTTGTAAAACAGTCACTGCTCTGTATTGTTAGAGGGAGTTTCTGTACTTGGAGTTCCTTTTATAAATAAAATCACATTTTCTGTCTATAGATCCACACACATGTGTATACAGATATATGTATATAAGAAGCCAGTGTTAGGTTGTAGAAAGAGCTTTGGTCTTGTAATCATAAGCCCTCAGCTAAAGTTACAACTCTACTATTCACTTGTTTGGGAATTTTGGTAAGTTACTATGTATATGAGTCACCTTGTAACCTTAAAGTGCTATATAAATGTGATAATATATAAATGTGTAATATGTACATATAAAGCACTGTAGTTCCATAGCAAATCTATAGTCTGTAGTTTTATTTACCTAAAATGATAAATTCTTCCTGTCATGTGTGCAGAATTCACATTTTAGGGAAAAATCTTAGAAGTAGTTGCTTTCTTCATCCTAGAAATTTTCACTTTGCTAACTCTAATATAGACCCAAAGATATACATAAGCATACAAAAATAGAAATAGATAACATTAATTTTCCTCCAGAAATCAAACACTGCCAGAGGTTGGGTATTCTGTTAAAATTTAAAGGTCAACATGCAATTAAGGGGTCTTTTAACACAGTAACAAAATGATATGCTGTTCATTGGGTTGATGAAAACAGGAAAAAAAACCCTGGATGTTGAGCCAATTATTAAGGTTGAGCTTCAAACTTGTAGGATTCTTTTCTTTAAAAAAAAATCTGGGCTTATTTCTGATTTACGTATTTCAAAGCTCCCACAGCCAAAGGAGGAGATTTTCTAACAGTAGGGGGTTATCCTATTAAAATTCATCATGATTCTCCTTTCCGAAAGAAATAAACAGGAATCAATTTTTCTTAGTAAAGAAGTTGGCTGAGATGTGAGATGATCTAGGATAGACTTGGTGGGTTCACATAGAAGGTTTACAAAATAATTCAAATACAGAGTATGTGATTTGTGGGGAATTCCTTTTTATGGGGAGAGGGTGTGATCGAGATATATATATATATATATATATATATATATATATATCTATAGATCTATATATATAGATCTATAGATATATATATATATCTATAGATCTATATACCTATATATACATCTACCTATCTATCTATCTATCTATCTATCTATCTATCTATCTATCTATCTATCTATCTATACACATATATACGTATGTTGGAAAGGCAGGAGAGATGCAACCCAGTATACATGTACACACACACACACACACACACACACACACACACACACACACACGCGCACACACACACGGAATCCTCTAGCTTTTAATTCTGTCAAGCCACTGGTACAACAGAGAAGATGCATGGAACGGCAGTAATCTAGCCAGATACATGTAACTGTATCTGTCAAGTTAAATAGAACACTGTTAGATGACAGCAAAGATTGGTTTGTCTTTAGGGGTCAGACAGAAACTTAGAATGACCTTTCTCCTCCCTTCTCACCATGCCTGTTTACTCAGTCTTTGATGGGGTCCCCATTTTCATAAGCACGTGAAATCATATACAGTAACATGGTCTTTTTGCTCTTTGCCAACAGGATCCCTGGAGACAATGTTCCGCTTACTTGGGCCCCAGAGATTAAGCCTGCACAGCCCTTCCTTCTATTTGAAGTGTATGATATTGATATCAGTGCTTTGGGAGAATGAAGACTCTGAAATGAACATATCACGCCAGGCTCCATAAAGTCTCTGTTGCAAAGAGATGTATAGGCTGAGGTGGAGAAGGGCCAAGTCAGGCTTTTGCTCTGGAAAGCAAGCATTATGTAATGAGTTAGTGCTTGTTTCCTGGCCTCATCCTTAATATTTGGTACATCTTCATGAAATAGGAAAATAGGCCTGGATTTCTGAGTGATGTTACCCTGAGCCCAACCACGAATCATCCATTGTCATTTCCCAAGTGCTGGTGATGCCATCAGTATTAATGTTCCTTTCCTCATGCTGTCTTCTTTAAATATATATATATATATATACGTATATATATGTTATATATATATATATATATATAATATATATATTATTATATAATATTATATATATATAATATATATAGCACCCCACCACCACTTTTAGATGCAGTTGGAATCTATTTTCATGGAGTTCCTCCAATCAGGACTACATCCAAACCATTTTGTTTTTTGAGCCTTTCATACTATATTTACTGCGTGTAATGAAAAGCCTCGATTCTCCCCATGCTAACTAGTGAAACGTGTGATGGTTGAAATGTTCCACAAGTCCCACAGTATTTATGGAAAGAGACAAAACACACAGAAGATGTGTGGTTATTAAGTAAGCTCCTTAATCTCCTGATTCTTGCACATTCTCTCTTTCTTCTATGGGCTTTTCATTGCCACCAAGTTGTAAAGGTTTTCATTGTTTGGAGCCTGGCTTAGGGCTCCCAGGAAAGCTCAGTTCCAGGCAGGTTTGCCTTGTGCCTTTTAGCATAAAAAATGCATGACACTTCTGCATATGCTCCGTATTAAGCTTAACCAGGTTAACGCCCCTTTGCTTGGGTTCTTGGAAGAGAGTCCCATATTGTCACATGTAAAGGGGGACATTTCAGTGCTGACTTTCATTTCCATGAGATTAAAAGTGAAACATGTAACCACAAAGCTGGTTTATGTCATCCCCCTGTCGGAGCCAGCAGTAATGCCAAAAATTAGATATTTGATAGGTTTGTGAGAGAAACAGATGCAGAGGGATGCCATTCCCACAATTTTAGACTCCTTATCTTTAAGCTAGAAAGAACATTCCAGATGAAGAAAATCTATTTTATTGGCTTTAAAAAATAGCAAAGAAAATGCAGAAATAAAAAGAAAATGTTAATTTAAAACCGATGTCATTCTTAGGGACTTATAAACTGCAAATTGGTATTCTTTTTTTTCCCTTTAAACAAAAAAAAGTTGTTCAGGACATGCTTATTCGACTGTTTTCTTTTATTATGCATTTTTTTCAACTCAGCCTCAGAGTTATAACTGAGAGAAAATATCCTCTAAACATATTTATGCATTGTATATGGGGGGGGTGCGGAGAGGGAGAGGAGGAAAAGGGGAGAGACACCGTAAACATCTAAAAAGCTAAAACATCCAAAAAGTATTCTTTCAGCTTTTTGTTTTGGAAGCATTTTGTGTCCCTGTTCTTTTCTTTTTATTTAATTCTGCCAGCTGTCTGCTAAACAAATCTAGCCAGGTGGGGCTTACAACCCATGACTAAAAAACCTACTAGTGCAGCTGTCCAGCTTGCCCGGAGGAAGAATTCAAACAAATGGCAGGAATGAAAAGATTGGTTTTGTTTTCAAGAAAGTAGCTACTGTACCTTCTTTCGGTTCAGTTTTTGTTCTGTTTGCTTTAGTTAACTCATGGCCTCCTAAGGTTTTTTTTTTTTACAGTGAAATGGAAAATCATTTCCATGTTTCTAGCATTTTGTGTATTTTGGTGATAATCTGGTTTTGCTTAATATGCCCCCCACCCCACATAAATGCTTTATTCTACATTAGACCCGTAGCACAAGTTGGCTGTTTTGAAGGGTACGAAGAATGCATTTTCAGATACAAATTACCAGCAAAGCATGGCTAGACGTGATTCCCAAATATTCAGTAATTGACAGTGTAGCTATTGAAAGATGGTGGTGGTCATTGTTTCTCCAAAAGCTGAGCATAAGAGCAGACTTCTTTGCACTGCATCATCAGCCGACCTCAAATGTAATTTTTCTAGTCAGCAAATGGGTGCTTTATTCAGTGTCTGAGGATAGCAAAAAAGAACTGTGCTAGGAATGACACATTGCCATCTGATCCACAGCTCCGTGGATGAGAGATTAAGGGGCAAACCACTCCAGAGAGTTCTTGTTTTATCTGATACTCATCGACTCAGCAAGTCCCCAACTTCTGACAAACATGGTTCAACTCATTATTATTTTTCATTGAAGAAAGGAGTCATGACCAAGGCCTTTGGGCCCAGCACCTGTTCACTATCTATGGATGTTCCTAACAAGGATCAGGACCCAGCTCTGATTTCAGCCAGACATTTTTAATCCCCCACAGGGGGCAGAGCCCTACCTGGAATGCCATCGGATCTCTCTAGTCCGTCAAATAAGCAACTGGAAACAAAACAATCTTTGACTTGAAGTCAAATTCTTGCCACCACGTCCTTCAGCCAGTTGTCATTTCTTCCTATAATGGAAAGAAAATGGGTCTGAAAGCAGTAGTATTAACAATTTTCTGGCGTGCATTTCATTTTCTTGGTCTGTGAGAGAATTTGGATTAATCTCAGTTGGAGCAGATTTGGCAAAGAAGCAGAGCAGAGAGAATGTTACCTTATTCTTCAATGAATAAGGACATTAGGAAACAATGCCTACTGAATTGTCAATTCAAAATGGCTTCCTGAATAAGCAGGCAAGGCCAGAGCATGGTGGAGTTGACTTGATTTCCTTTTATTATATAGCAAACTTTGAGTGTTATTGACCTGAGTGTTCACAAAACCAAGAAGAAAAGGCCTTTTTTTTTTAAATGGGAAAAGTGTAGTGCTGATTCAGACATAGCCCTCATAGCTTTTTGTTACTTAATGAAGATAGAGTGATGGGAAATTTGGGGCCAAAATGAAGCAGAAACATAACTGTAATGCCATTACTTATTCTGTAGAGAACTAACAAAGACATTTGAATGCTGTAAACTAAAGACCCTACAAAGAAGCATTTGCGAATTAATTTAAGAGGAAAGGATAGCTTCCCTATCCCAAGTAAATTTGAGATGCTTTTGTTAGTGAGATGTCCACTCAAGTCAACAAAAATTTATTCAGTTTTATAATATGCCAGGCACTATGCTAAACACAGGGGTTACAAAGATGCAGTTCTTGCCCTCAAGATGCTGACATCCTAATGGGAGAGACAATGTATAAATAATGAGTTACAGGCAAGATATATATGTTGTAGAAGAGAGGTCATGTGAGAGGGCAAAATGCTTAGCAACTTTTGTTCTAGTGTTTCTTATATATATTTTAATGAAATCTCTTTTTAGATATTGTAAGAAGCCAGCATATTGTTGCAATACTTGCTTTGTAGTTAAATAGCGGTATACAGCAAGTATAAATGTCCTGAAAATTTTCAATATCAAATTATTTGTTCTTAATCAGCTGCATTTATAATAGGGAAGAATTTGTGGTTAGCACCCCACTTGCTATATATATGGGGACCAGTTATTTAATGAAGATTTGAAAGAACATTTATTCAAAATTCCTTTTCATTTTTCGCCCTTTCTCTCTTTATTCCATAATACACACAGAGGCACATTCACAGTTTTTTTTCCCCCTCAATATCCTTCACTATGGGCAGGGAAGTAGAGTGATCTAACTCTACAAAGGAGAGATATATTTTGCCTCACAAGCCTCATGAACCTCGTGATATAGAAAATCTACACATTTTGGATATGGGTAGCTGAGATGAAAACTTGTATGTATAGTCATAAAATAGAGGTAATCTTAGGAAGTGAAAACATTCAGGAGTCGTGATCAATTTATGTTTTGAATTGTGATTGAACAAGAAAAGACAAGCATATAGGCAATAGGAGGGAAAAGCAGAGAAAACTTTTGTTAATTGTTAAAAATTAAAATAATTGTCTCCTTATTGCAAACATTTCTTTAACTGACAACTTCCTACAGAAAATGACCAATGTAATGCATTCGGCAGCAATCATCATTGTCTCGTCCTCTGACACCAGCATTGTAAGGAAGTTAACCACATATCTGCTTTGGTTTCCTCTTGCTTATGAAAATTCTAGTTTATGTTTTCAAAACCTCTAGTCATAATTTTCACTCAACCTCCTTCTTTATTGTTTAGTTCTGCATTGAAATGTCATTGTTCTTCAGATCTTTGGAAGTTCAAAAGGATTTGAATGTGTATCCTTTGTGTTGTTTTCCTTTTAACTGCATTTCTTTATCATGGAGAAATACTTTAATTTAAATATTAAAAATAATTTTTGAAAATCTTTTTCTTTCTTGACTTCTTTCAACACTCTTGACTTATTCTTAAAATTATTCTACCAAAGTATGCAACAAATGTGTCCCATTAATAACACACTAACTACAAATGTGGAAATTCTATGATTAAATAACTCAGGGAGAATGAGGCAGAAAGCTCTAGCAGGTCTTCAATCCTCAAGCACTTATTTTGGCATCTTTTTGATTATAGCTCTGTGTACTAACAGTATGTTTCTGTATCACACAGGTGGAAGTGAGAATATGAGGCTCATTTAACAGTGTGAATTTTCCCAATGTATCACAATTACAGAAACACCTGTGCTTTCTAACTTTTTGCTGATCCAATGTGAAAATTCAGTGTGTTTAGTAACTGAATTGTCACTATACTTCACTTTCTATGCTGGCTTGATACTTTTCCTTCATTCCCTTTCTTCTTTCCATTCTATTATTTTTTCTCTTTCATTAGCTTTCCTGCCTTCTCTCATTTTCTCTTCCTCCCTCCTTCCCTCCCTTCCTCCCTTTTTTCCTTAGTTTCTTTCTCTTTCATTCTTTCTTCCTTTTTTCTTTTCTCTTTCTGTCTTCTCTCTTTCCATTCTCTTCTTTCTCTCTCTCTCTCTCTCTCTCTCTCTCTCTCTCTCTCTCATTCCTCTTTCTTCTCTTCTCTTCATCCTTCCTTCCATCCTTCCTTTCTTTTCTTTTTTTAAATACTTCCTCCTTCCCTTTCTTCAAGTTCCATCTCCTGTCTTCTCCTATCTTTCCTTTCCTTCTTCATTTATCTACCGTTTGTATTATCTTAGTGTCCATAGAGGTCAAGATCTTTTGTTTATTTCATTTATCCATAGAATAACTGGCAAACAAGCAGCAGCTAGTCTACCCATCCCAGAGTATCCAAACTGTCCCTTAGCAATGATACCATTTAGGAATAATGATAGTTAAACACTTTAGGTGATTTCAGTTTCTTTGTGAAATGTTTCCCTTTTCAGGGATTGGAAAATGGATTTCAGATGATCCTGAACAGCCATATTGAATAGTCGTGTGTAGAATTTGCTTTATGTTTCAGCGCCAGCCTCTGTAGAACAAAGTAACAAACCTTCCAAAAGCCTTCTCATTTTGTAATGTTTACAAGGCAGTACAGTACTTCTGTTTAACAGTTCTGTTTAGATCTTGTTACAGTTATACTTAGATCTTTTTTCCTTGTATAATAGATTTTAATGAGAAAGGAAAGGGTGCTTTCAGTTTGCATTTTCAGAAGGATGTCTGATTAAACTTAAGTTATTCATAACTACAGTTTCACATGTATCAGAAATGGATACATTTATAGAAAAAAAAAAGGTCCCACCTGAATCCTAAATGGAAACTTTTTTGGTGTTTAAAGAATGCCAAATACTTAACGTATCTTTCTGAACCACTTTCCTACCTTTGGTCGAAGTCCATCTAAAAGTCTCCAAAGGTCTGTAAAAGCTCTGGCGCCTCGATCATCTGCAAATCCCACTGCTGTAACCCAGCTAGGGTGGGACTGCATCCTAAGACATCTGTGAACCAGAGAAGCTGGCAAACATTGCGGACCTTTTAACTTAAGCGACTGCACCAACCCTGGCTGCAAGGATATTAGACCTGAGACAACTACTTCCACATATTGGCACCCTGTCAATTAAAGTCTAGAGGAGAGGGCATCAGAAGACCGGAGAAGCCATGGACAGAGGAAAGCTAAAAAGGAAGTCTATGGAATGGAAAAGAGAAAGGGAGGCATTTGCAGGAAGAATATAGTTTGTAAAGCAAGTAAAGAGTTTGAATGATAATTTGATTTTAGTGTCAGTAACAACTTCATAATGAAGCTATTGGATTTTGAAGATAAGTTTGCCTAAATGTGTACAGGGAAATTTCAGAGTTCTTTAGACAGTAGTTAGAAAGGTCCTGATGGATTTTATGAAAAAAGGCTGTGTTAATTGTTGATTAATAGGACTGGAAGAGACTTTGGAAGGCTATCTATAGTCCTTCTACCTTTGGGCATGGTTCCAACTAAATCATTCTAGAGGAACCACTGCCAGAGGCTGAATGATCTTCCAACAATTCTAAGCATAAATGAAAGAAAGACTTTAACCTTTGTGGAGAATAAGACAGACTTTTGCTTGAAAATACTTCTATTCATATCACAGGAGAATAGGGATAATGGAGGGAGAGAAGAAAGGAAAGAGGGAAAGGGGAGAAGGGAGAAGAATTGAAAAAGGATGAATGATAGGATGTGAGAAGAGGACAGAAGAGGAGGAAAGAGGGAAGGAGGAAACAAAGAAGAAAAGAAAGGAAAAATAGTTGGCAAGGGAGGGCCAAGTAACATTTAAGAAAAATGCCCTAATGCATCTTAGGAAGTAATAGACATTTTAATAAAGGAGCTCGAATTTCCTCAGTGTAGGAACTCCCTCTCCTGAGGCAGATTGCAATCCAACTATAATTTAGATAAATTCTAGAGAGCTGACCCAGGTTATTGAAAGGTTAAATAACTTGTCTGGAGCCACAGCTAGGAAGTTTCAGAATCAGAGTTAATCTAGAACTTTTCTGATTTGAAATCTAATATTCTATCTACTATGTGCTGAAGTTTCCATGGTATTTTCATAATCTGCTAATAAGATATTATTGGCTGGATCAAATAAATGGGCTCAAAATGTGGTTTAATCATCATCACTCACTGGTCTTTGCAGTATGAGAGTACCCTTCAGCATTACTGCATTAATGAGTAACTTGGTGATGGTATTGGTAGTAAATGGACAGATAGCAAAAGAGCTCTGCTTTCTTCCAAAGAAACTTGCTTCAAAAGAAGTGCAACAATTCAGCTACATAAAAGTCACTTTTTGTATTTTACCCATTTCTTTTTTGGCCCGAAAGAGCTTCATTTCACTTGTCATCCATCCACTACTATATGAGGAATTTGATTATCTTTTTCTAAAATAAAAAACGTTAATTTTATGTTGATCAAGAACAAATGATGCTGATTTGGCTATCTAACATATTTTTTCTTTCTTTTAACTAGTCTGATCAAAACGAAAACATGTTTGGTTCAAGAAAAGTGGCTGGGGGAAAAAGGTATTTGTTAAGTGCTTAACATGTAGTACCAAGCACTAGGCTAAGTGCTGGGGATACAACTACAAAAAGACTAAAACAACCCTCCCCCCCAAAGAACTTACATTCTAAAAGAGGAAGTAACACTTATGAGGGAGTAGTTTGTCAGGGAAGGGGTGTTTTGGTTTGGGAAGGCAAAAGAGATGATGAATAGAGTCTACTCTAAGGGTCTTGATTAATTTTCTGCTTTTTTTTTTAATAGCCAAGGAAGTGCTGACTGGATTACAGTATGCTGAGGAAGAGTGTGGGGGAGGCAGAAGCCTGGAGAAGAATGCAAAGCTTGGATGGGGCCAACTAGATAATAGTGGCCCTATGATTTTAAATTCATCAATAAGTACTATGAAACTGGACTGATTGGAGAGGTGAGGGATTATTTTCCATTTGGGGAAATTAGAATTTTTTCTCCTATGATTTGCAAGTCACCTAAGTAGTATTATAAAATGAAAGCAGATTCTGCAAAGTTAAAAGGAAAGAGAAGAAAAAAATCTTACCTGATAAGTGCCTCAGTGCTAAGCAGGCATCTGCCACAAATATGAATATGCTACAAAATAACCATGTGAAAATAATAGTCACTAGCTGCAGCAAAAGCCCTCCTTTGCTTTAATTCAAGCAGGGCTATCGTTCTTGGAAGTCTAATTTGGTAAATATCTCGGAGTGCTGACTCATCAATCCAGAAAATTCAATAATAAATTGTCACTGTGATTTAGCACTAATGCTGGAATTTACATCCTGAAGTGTTCTAGACCATCAGCCTAAACTCAAACAGGTCGCTGAATGGTGCATTTCATCAGTAAGCAATTTATTTCATATCAAAGAGATTTTGCCCAGAGTGAGTGGTAACTGGCTACTTAAGAAAAAAAAAGTGGTTAGCTCTTTGAGAAATGAGCTATATTAGTTTGAAACAAGTGGGGGAAAAAACCAACCACCCAAACTATTAAACGTTTGCAAAGTAATTTTCTCAAATTCCACAGCAAACAACATACAATAAGAACCTAATATTTTTGTATCTTAATCATGCTCAGTAAAGAAGTCCTTTAGATAATTGGCACTGCTTCTGTACTGGGCCAAACTTTCTTTTAAGTTACAAATACTCACAAAAGGTTTACATTATAAGGAGCTGCTTTGGAGATGTGCAGATTTAGTTTGTAAGTACAAAGTGAACATGCAAATTGCCTTATCTTGTGGGATTCACAAACAACCATCATTCAGATTGATTTAATACATAGCTTTTTATCTTTAAAAGTGTTAATTAGAAAATAGGGACAGTTCTCTGAACACTTAAGAGTAATAAATAGATCAAAACAGCATCCATGCTTCTGTGATGAAACTTCTGAAGACTTTGTAAAGGGATTAATACAATTGTCAAAAAGACCACAGTATACATATTTAATAGTGCTACCAAGCTACAATTACATTTTTAGGACTTTATTTGCTAAGCTTTTAAACACTTATAATGCTAGAAAAGAAACTGGGAGTTTGCACAACTTTTGTACAAAGCTGGGGGTTACCATCTGAACTATTTTTTTTCTTCCTCCCAGACCCCAGAGGTTCAATATTCTAGATAAATTCTTCAAATTATAAATCAGCAGCAGTTCTTCCAGGAGGAATAGAACTTGAAGTTCGGGGAAGTATAGAAACTATGAGACATACTCAGGTTTAGAGACTTCCACAAGTTTTTGAGTTCCAAATTTTGAGACTTTTTTTAAAAGAGGGAAACTTACAAGAGTTCAACTGAGACACAAAATATCCCCAGTGATTTAAAATGGAAAAACAAAATGCACTGAAATTTCTGTACGTTGAGAAATCACTTCTCATTGTCTTTTACTAGAGCAGTGTGTTGAACAGTGGCATAGACTGAACTTGAAACAGTAAGATCACCCTTGACTCTTACTAGCTGAGTGTTTATTGGGAAGTCATTGAACATTTCTGAGCTGTTTCTTCAAAGGTAAAATGTGGGATAATAGTACCTGTAGTAACAACCACCTCATAAACTTTGAGGCACTATATTGATGCCTGTCATTGTCATTGTCATCATCATCACCCGTCATCACTACTACAACAACCTAAAGCCAAGTGGTAGTTTTCAATAAACTTGTTTATATAGAAATGCTGGCATCATTGATTATATTTACTAATTTCTATATGAACTTTATAGGGCAACTAGGTGGCACAGTGCTGGACCTGGAGTCGGGAAGACTGGCTTCAGATACTTATGAGCTGTGGGGGTCTGGGCAAGTCATTTAACTGTTTACCTCAGTTTCCTCATCTGTAAAATGAGCTGTAGAAGGAAATGGCAAACTACTCCAATATCTTTGCCAAGAAAATCCAAAATGGGGTCATGAAGAGTTAGACATGACTGGAAAACAAGTGAACAACAACAACATATGAACTTTATAAAACAAAGTACATGAATGTAGTCCAGTTCCTTGGATTCTTCACTTTCAATACCTTTCATTTCCATTCCACTTATTGATAGGGCTATATTAGACTTCCTCATTACTATGAAGTGTTTCACCTCCAATTGCTTCAATTCTGAGCTTCTTCTCTTTGACCACAACATTATCTGATACTTCTCCAGTTACAGTCACACCAACTGATTTTATTTTTTGCTTTATGAATGACCTTTGGTCCTGAACTCTATTCTCCCAGTCTATCCTCCTGTCATAAGAGGAAAACTCATTTTATTACAATTTAGAAAACAAATTAGAAAAATGTTTTTATTTCATACATTTGTGATAAGCCTAAGCATGGAGAAGCATCACTTGGCATATAGAGAAGTGTGGGTTTGTGGAGAACATGGGCTCCTGAATGTGAGCTACTTCCTGCAATACTTAGAATATAGAGAAAACACATCATTAAATGGGGTTCACAATTGGTCAACTGTTAGTCATGGCATTGTTTGTAGCATTTGAGGAAAGAGGAGACAGGAGCTTTCCAACTGGCTTTGAGATTTTAAGAAAGGGTGGATTATATTTGTCTTTTGGTTTCCTTGCATAAGAGTTGGGTTAAAGGAAAGAAAAACAAGGGGAATGAGAAGTGACTGCTCATGTACACTTGAAAGGGAAACTTTACTAAAAAAAAATTATTCATGTCAAGAAAGGGGAAATACAGTGCCCCCCATTTCTCTCTCTCACCATAATTGCAATTATGGCTTTATTAGCCTCTAAATCCAGTCAGAAACAGAGGTCAGTCATTTAAATGATATTCTCATCTATCTCTAGAGTTTCTTGTCCCTTTGACTTACTTTTCCCATTACCCAATTTGTTGTTGTTGTTCAGTCATATCCAACTCCTTGTGACCCTATTGGGGTTTTCTTGGCAAAGATACTTGGAACAGTCTGCCATTTCTTTCTCCAGTTCATTTTACAAATGAGGAAACTGAGTCAAACAAGATTAAGTGACTCATCCCAAATCACACAACTAGTAAATGTCTGAGAACAGATTTGAACTCAGGAAGATGAGTCTTCCTGACTCCAGGCCTCGAGTTCTATTCACTGTGCCACTTAATTTCTCTCCCCACCCTGCTCCAAATTGCTAACTTCTGATTTTGAGCTGTCTGTGTTGTCTAGTTTCTTTGTTCCCACTCTCACATGGCTGAACATTGGTTAAAAAAAAGTCACAAAAATCACACTGATTGACTTTTCTACAAATTCATGCTATCTAACTATAATTGGGCCGTTCTGCCCAACATTCCTTTTACTAATTTCTTGTTGACTCTTTATATTATTTTCCAAAGTTGCTATTCCAGACCTTTTCCTTGCCTGGCTTCCCTACCTCCTCAGTTCTACAATTCATCCTGGCTCACTCATTCTCAGAAGATGAGAGTTATTTTCCGAGTTGATCTAGGGCATTATAATGAAAGCCTCCCAACTTCCCTTCTATATCTTCATCTGTTCTCTCTTCCTTTCTTCCTGTTCCCACAGAAAAAAACATAAATTTCTAAGTCTCACCCCCTTCCTTCACCTGTGCACTTCACTCCATCCTGCCTGGTCTGGATCCTTAGTTCCATCAGTTATTCATCTCTCCCTTTGATGTTCAAATCTTTCCCATTTAACTGACTCAAGGGTGTACTGGTAAATGTTTAATAACCAGCTCTGAACTCCCCCCCCCAAAAAGAGTCCTTAATCTACATTGTTAATATTTTCTCCATTACTTTAAGTCTAGACAACCAACAAAACAGTAAATCAAGTCCTGATTTGTAGTATTTGCCAACTTCAGAGGTTTAAATGGTCATAATGAAAATTTAACTGGCTCTTGCTAGCTCCAGCATACTCCTGTATAACTGGCTTCTTTTCCTATACCTAAGAATATGGTCAGTGTACTCCCACACTAAAACCTCTACAAATTTCACTATTTTGTGCTTTTCATTTGAGTGACTTATTGCTTTTAAAGACCACAAAACAAAACTTATTTAATGTGATCTCTACCTACCTCTACTTCCTTACTAGCCTCTATCATTCTTTAAACCCTTGTAATATGCCTTACATCTTCACCAATCCATAGAAAAATTTCTCATAAAGGTCAGTAAGTGATTGACTAATTGCCAACTTGAGTGACTTTTTTAAAAAAGTACTCATTCACCTTGACTTCTTATTGCTGTTACTTCCTCTTCCTTGAAATTCTTTCTTCAATCACCTATCTAGTGTCCCCTCTGCTTTCAGTAATTCCCTCTTATTTTTTCCCCAGGTGTCTACTTTAAACACTCTTTTTTCTCTCTAAATTCTCCTCCTTGGTGATTTCCTTTATTCCCACACCTCACCTATTACTTCAGGCTAGTGACTGCCAGAACAAAATCTTGACCTCTCTTCTAAGCTCTAGCCCTGCAGTTCCATCTGCCCCTTGAACTCAACATATGCCCCTTCCACTAGTCTCTCAAACTCAGCATGTCTCAAATGACATCATTTTCCTCTTAAAACCTGTTCCTGTCCCCTTAGAGTAGTACTTGAACTTTTACTTCCTTTTACCCCTACTTTTAATTAATATTACATTTCTCACCTTCATAATATTCTTCAAATCTATCACCTCCTTCCAACTCTCACTGAAACAACCCTACTCACTGCTCACTTAAATTGTTATTTTCTTAAATGGGAAATGCAAAGAAATAGAAGAAAACAACAGAATGGGAAAGACAAGAAGTCTCTTCAAAAAAATTAGAGATAGCAAGGGAAAGTTTCATGCAAAAATAGGCATGATAACAAAAAATACTAGAGATTCAAAAGAAGCAGAAGAGATTAAGAATAGGTGGCAAGAATACACAAAAGAACCATACCAGAAAGTTTTTAACATCATCAATTATCACAATGGTGTGGTTACATCTAGAGCCAGACATTCTGGAGAATGATGTCAGGTGGGCCTTAGGAAGCATGACTAACAATAAGGCTAGTGGAGGTGATGGAATCCCAGCTGGGCTATTTAAAACACTAAAAGGTAATGCTGTTAAAGTGCTGTACCAAATATACCAGCAAATACAAAGGCCACTGTATTAGAAAAGATCAATTTATGTTCCAATCCTAAAGAAGGGCAATGCCAAGGAATGTTCAAATTACTGAGTAACTATGCCCATTTCACATGCCAGCAAGGTTATGCTTAAATTTCTGCAAGCTAAGCTTCAGCAATATGTGGATTAAGAATTACCTGAAGAGCAGGCTGGTTTTTGAAAAGGCAGAAGAACTAGAGAACAAATTGTCAACATTCTCTGAATTATGGAGAAAGCAAGGGAGTTCCAGAAAAAACTTCATTGACTACACTAGACCTTTGACTTTGTGGATGACAACAAAATGTGGCAAATTCTCAAAGAGTTGGGGGTACCAGATCATCTTACTTGCCTCCTGAGGAACCTGTATGTGAGCCAAGAAGCAACAGTTAGAACCAAACATGAAACAACTAATTGGTTTAATAAGAGAAAAGGACCACAACAAGGCTGTATATTGTCACCTTATTTACTTGATTTATGCAGAATACAACTTGCAAAATGCCTAGTTGGATAAATAACACACTTAAAGTTGAAGGGAGAAATAACAATAGTCTCAGATATGCAGATAATACCACTCTGATGCAAAAAAGTGAAGAGGAATTAAGAAGTCTCTTGATGACAGTGAAAAAAGAGAGTATAAAAGTTGGCTTGAAGTTTAACATTCAAAAGAGAAAGATCTTGGCAACTGGTCTGATCACTTCCTGGCAAATAGAGGGAGAATAAATAGAAACAATGTCAGATGTTATATTCTTGGGCTCAAAGATCACTGCAGATGGTGACTGCAGCCATGAAACTAAAAGACACTTGCTCTTTGGAAGGAAAACTATGGCAAATCTGGACAGCATACTAAAAAATAGAGACATCACCTTGCTAACAAAGGTCCACACAGTCAAAGCTATGGTTTTTTCCAATAGCAGAATATGGCTGTGAGAGTTAGATTAAAAGGAAAAGCTGAGCACCACAGAATTGACACTTTTGAATTGCGGTGCTGGAAAAGACTTTTGAGAGTCTCTTGGACAAGAAGGTCACAAATCAGTCAATACTTAAAGAAATTAATTCGGGCTATTCCTGGAAGGCCAAATACTGAAGCTGAAGCTTAAATGCTTTGGCCACATAATGTGAAGATGGAACTCATTGGAAAAGACCCTGATGTTGAGAAAGATTGAAGGCAAAAAGAAAAGGGGATGGCAGAAGATAATTTGGATAGATGATATCATGGAAGAATGGACATGTACTTGGAAAGACTCTGAAAGATAGTGGAGGGTAGAAGGGACTGGCATGCATGGTCCATGGTGTCACAAAGAGCTGGACATGACTGAACAGCAACAATACATTTATGCATATTACATATGTATATGTGTGTGTGTGTGTGTGTGTGTGTGTGTGTATGTATGTATATATGTATATAGTGAAGTAATTTTGGAAAGGACAATGACAGTAAGGGGAGAATCAGGAAAAATTTAATGTCAGAGGTATCCCTTGAACTTAGCTTTGAAGAAAGCTAAAAGATAGTAATGAGGAGGGAAAGTATTCCAGGTGCGGGAGACAGATTCTGAAAAGGATAGAAGACTAGATCACTTTATTTACCTATAAAATTAAAGAGATGAACCTGAAAGTTTCTATCTCTAACATGCTATGACATTCATTACAGTTAGAGCTCTTTTTTTTTTGTTCTTGGTATATCACACTTCTTGGTAAACCAAAATCTCACTTCACACAAATTTTCACATATTTACTTGAATTCATCACCGAAATCATAATTGTACCCAGGTGGTGAGATTCCTGGGTAAAACACCAATGACTTCAACAATGACTTATCTTTCTTCCTAACTTCCCTGTGGAAGGTATACTGACTTCTCTTGCATAGGTCCAAATTGTTTTCCAGAATTGTTGGACTGATTTATAGCTCAGCCAGTAGCATGATGGTAATTACATGGTAATTATAATAATTCTTATGCTACTATATAATATATTAAATTAATTAACAATATATCATATTATATAATAATAATTATCTTAATTAATGTAATTCCCACAATCTCACATTAACTGTTGCTTTTAAAAAAAAGTCACTTAGCCAGTTTGATCGTTGTGAGGTAAAGTTCAGAGTGAACATCATATCTCTGAACATACTTATAATTGATTCCAAGTTCCATAGCCACAGTATGAGGGCATCTCTTCTATACAGGCTATATACAGTCATTACTAGGATGACAGCCAGATAGATTATTAACAAAATTGGCTTCTAGGATGCTATGATGCTTTAGTGATTTGCATCTCTCAGGTCTTAACTAGCAGTGATGTGTTATCTTCTACTTTCTACTAGGAATTCCCGTCGTTGGGTTCAGGGCCTATGTAGTATAAATATGGTTTCGGACAGTTGCGTACTCCTGTACATTGGGAAGGGGAGAACCACTCTCCATGAGCATCCTTGGTGTTAATAGGAGAAACCTCAGAGCTCTTCCTAATATAATAGGGTTACTGCTCTCCCCTATAGAACTCATAGCTATGACAATGAGATATCAGATAAGGATTCCTCTTTCCCTACTTGGTACAGATTTGATTTGCATGCAGAGCAAAATTTCTGTCCCTAGTAACCTTCCTAACTCAACATCAGAATCAGCCTTTCCCTAAGGAACTATTTTTCACTAGCATGGGCTAAGGTACCCCATTTGGTTCCTAAGTCTCCGTTCTTAGTCAAGGTGGGGCCATTCAAGTAACAAGGGGTTGATAGTGGAACTGTGTTTTTCAGTAGCAACCTAAGCGTATGTGTTCATTGCACCTGCCTGAAACTCTTGTTGGTTATCAGATGAGGACAGACAAAAAGAGAAGATCAAAGTTCAGGTTAAACCCAGACAGTATGCTGTATGAAAGTCTTTCATATTTTAAAAGATAGCTATCATATCTCCTCAATTTTCTGTTACAATGAGAAGGGGAAAATGGGTGGATCTTATAAAGAGCCAGATTTTGATTTGATATAAAAACACTTTCCAACTACTAGTCTCATCTCATGAGGATGAGTGAGCTCTTGGTCACTAGATATATTAAAAAGGAAATTAGATGATAATTTGTCAAAGATATTTTAGAAAGGATTTTGAATTGCATAGGAGTTTCATTAATTTATCAAACAATACCCTTGTGCCAGGAACTGTGCTGGGGCTAAGGGTTTAAAAACCAAAATGAGGAAATCCCTAGCCCCAAGGAGCTTACATTCCTTTAAGGAGATAAACAATATGAGCATAGGTGATTTCTAAAGTTCCAATCCAACTGCATTCCAGCTCTGGTATACAAAATCACATTAAGAAAAGAGCCTTAAAAAGATAAGATCAAAATCTTAATAGAGTTCTATACATAGTGGGACAGGATGGTACTATTTGAAGAAATAGGCTTGAAACAATGGTTGAAGATAGCTTTTGGGAGTAGCTTTGAGAATTGATTAAAGTAGAATAAGGCTAATGGGTAAAAACTGGAGAAAGCAAATGTTATAACAGCAGAGGTTACAGATGAAGAATAACATGAAAAAGAAGAGAATGGAAATTCTGAATGGTTAAAAATAATTTAATCCATTAAAAAACATTTATTAAGCCCTTAATGTATGCAATGCAATACAAAGGTAAGTAAGCCCTAGTTCCTGCCCTGAAGGTGGTTATTATCTAGTAAAGGAAATGATGCATGTATCTCAACACTGTGATATAAAATAAATTGTAACAAGTGCATAATAATAGTGAAAATTCAGTATCAGGAGTCCAGAGGAGAGAAAGTCATTCATTCAATAACATTAAATGCCTACTATGTGCCAGGAACTGTGCTAAGATCATTACTATCTATGAGATGTTGGAAGGCTTCTGGAGAAGTTGACATTTAGCTGGGCATAATAAGACGAATGGATTTTAACAGGAAGAGATGGGACGGTTTTTCCTGGAAACTGCATGAGTCAAGGTATAGAGACAGAAGGGTGTGGGGAGGGTGAGTGTTCTGGTTTCAGTGGAGTGGAGTGTAAGTACATAAACATGGAGTAAGGCTGCTAAGGTAAGGTGGAAATAGATTGTGGAAGGCCTCGAATACCAGGCCAATAATTTTGAACTTTACTTGACAGTCAATGAATGACAAGCCATTTAAAGTTTTTCAGCAGAAGAGCAAAAAAGACAAATAATTTGCACAAGAAAGATTAATCTGGCAATGAAATATAGTACAGACTATAGGGGATAGGGTAGCAAATAATCCCTTGTTTTGGAATCTGGTGATATACTGGCATTACCACATTGGTTAAAAAAAAAACAAACTAGCTGCAAGATACCATTGCTGGAAAATTTCAATAAAGAGTAGTTTTGGGGCACACTGAAGTCTAGCTGTGGAGGGGCTAAAAAGGAAATTCCTCAGGGAGTTTAGAAGTCAACAAGAGATGGGTGCATTTATAACAAGAGTGCCCAATGGGTTAGGGGATTTTTAGCAGTGAGTGCCCTTTTCTCAGAGCCCTTTCTAGATCCTTAAGCTTATTGACAATGCTTAGGCTCACAACCTATTCAGTTCACAATCTGTTGTACTACCACATCTCCCTGGCCTCTCTGGCCATCTGTATTCTATTTCTTTTGCACCGTGCTCTGGTTAAATTTATGTATGCCAAAATTGCTTAACAAACTGTCTTTCTCTCTTTGCTTGGACCTCTGGTTGTCCTCAGATTGTCAGCTACAATTTCTATCATCCATTGATGCTTTTTCTATACCAGATGTGTCACCAATGACACTATCTTCCCTGATGCTTCAAGCTACCCATTTGTCCTGTCTAAAATCTTTGCTGTTGTTGCTACTGCTTTCTCTCACCACCTGCTTTGGCTTTGGGCCATTTTCACAGTTGGTTGAACTGGCATGATCTACACAAAAAGTGATGAAAATTTACCAGGCCACCAGAAAAAGAAAAAAAAAAGCAAAACCAAGAACATCATCTTCCAGGTAGTCGGAGTAAGTAATCTGAGCATTCTTTACTATTGAGGAATCATACCCACTCCTGGATCTATTGTTACTTATAAGAAGGGGTAGTCATTTGTAAGATTTCTCTGCAGTCTTAACTACTGATCCTAGAATTCAATTAAATTCAATAAGACTGATTTATGTAAGGCACTTGACTAAAATAAAAATGGAAAAAAAAAGTAGTTCCTGCCTTGAAGGAGATTGCATTCTATTAGGTAATGACAGCATGCTTTGGCAAATGAATGTTATTTTTTTATGCTTTATCCATAAGAATAGTGACCTTTATTAGTAAAAGTCTTTATTAGTAAAGACTTTATATTTGTTCAGTGGTATTGGTTTTAGATCCATTTCTTCTGCTGATTGCTCTCATAGTAGATTTGGCTTGTTTTCATGGAAAAGTCTGAGATTACCAAGGATAAGATCCCTCTCTTCAGTTCTTACCTTCCTTTGCTTTCTCCCCCACTTATCAAGTCTATTCCCTTTTCTCCAACCTCATCATTGTTGTCCTTTTCTGCCTGTAAGTTTATCCCCTTTGTTCCCCTATGTCTAATGACGCTATTCTTCCTTAGGAACTTAATAATAATAGCTGATATTTTAATAAACATTTTCAAATTTGTAAAGCACTTTATATTGATTATCTTGAGATTCACTCTAATCCTATGAGGTGGGTACTACAGGCATTGTTATCCCCATATTATAGATAAGAAATTCAGATTGAGAGAAATAAAGTAACTTGGCTATAGTCACACAACTACTCTGTATTGGCAGTAGGGTTGTAACTCAGGGCTCCCAGATTTCAAGGTCCACTGCTTTGTACATTTATGCTACATAGCTTCATAAGCACATATTGAACACTTAAATGTTTGCATAAGTACTAGGTATTTTGAGGGAACATAAAATAAGCAGAAGTGTCCTCAAAGAGTTTACAAAATTATTGGGTAGCCAAGATACACCAACAAGCTTGAAACAACTAGAGAAAAGGAGGAAATCTATGGTAAAATATATTTCTAAGTGTTGAGAGAACTAATAATCAGTGTGGTTCTGGTCATTGACACTTTTGCCCTCTAACCCTTTCTTTAAATTAAATTAATTTTCCTTAAACTAAATGAATGATTCTTATTCAATGCTCCTTACTTTTAGGGTACTGAGAATAGTACCATACACCCAGGAGATACTTTACTAATGATTTTAATGATGCCTCATTCATTCAGTTTGTGTTTCATTGTGATCCCTAATTTTTTCTTTTGTTGAATTTTCACCCCAATTTCAGTTTTAAGACATTTTTGCTCTTCAAAGATGTGCAGCAATCTTCTTTTGGCTGTCCTGCCTCAAAATACAATACTGAATTTTAATTGTTTTGATGGCTAATAAAAGGAGTCAAATTCTCTTGGGACAGCTGGTGGAAAACATAGGCCTTCATAAATTTTTTGTGTTCAGAATTCAGGTTACATCCCCTCCCCGTATATTTTCATATCCCTCAATAATAGTCTTTGTTCACAAGTTCTCAGAAACCTAGAGAAGCCACAATCTTATTACCTTTCAGTTTCTCACATCTGAAATTTCATCTATATGATGGAGACTGCAGTCATGCAAGGGAAAAAATATGGGTTCTTTAGAGATTTCTTTTTGAAGGCATTAATTTTTTTTTTGTCCAGACCTGTGATTTAATTAGTGTAGGGAAGTCTTTGAGAAGAAACATACCATATGGATTGGGGGTAGGAGGTCAGGAAGGGAGGGGAAACTAGGTGGTGCAGTGGATAGAGCACGGACCTGGAGTCAGGAGGACCTGAGTTCAAATGTGACATAGGACCAGATACTTGACATTTATTAGCTGTGTGACCCTGGGCAAGTCACTTAACTCCAATTGCCTGAAAAAGGAAAAGAAAAGGGAAAAAAAAGAAACACATTATACCAATACAAAGGGCTTAGAAAACACATACCAAAAATTATTATAAAACTAGATGCTAACTCTTCTAGGAATGATACATAGTTTCTATAGGGTGTTGGGTCAGGTTTTCTTTATCACATTGTCCATTAATACCTTTCTCTTCCTTTTGACATAACAAGATTAACTTTTAATTAAATATCATTCTCCCTGTTTCCCCCAGTTGACACTGCCTTTCTTGTTTCCATTAAAATGGAAGCTCATTTGGGGAAAACCGTTAAAGGCTATTTGGGGAAATTTGGTCTATTCGCTTCAGAGGTTGGATATACTAAAAGCAACAAGAGTGTTCAGTTCAAATCAATATATACAGTCAGGTTTTGCAGGTGTGTTTTAATAGAGGGTAACATTAACATAGATAATCCATAGATCATTTTTTTATTCCTTTGGAATTTTTTTTTACATTTACATTAATTATTGGGAAAGCCTACATTGTGGTAGTTTGCATTAACCCAGCATGTAATAATAATGAATAATAAAATCACTTTCTGGAAAACAAAAACAAAAACAAGAACAACAACTTAGAAACCATCTGAAAAATCTTGCTGGCTTCCCAAACTTAGCTTCCCATTACTGCTCCACATGTATATGGGGATAAACAACATCAACTCTCAGATGCATTACAAAGTATGGGTCTATTAATCAGAGCTGCCCTCTCTTTCTAAATTTGCTATCTAGTTTGACTTATACCACCACTAGGGACAAGGGAACTAATTTAGCATTTTGTTTCAAAAGGCATTTTCTTTCCTTCCATCTGCTGCTAAGCTACATTCTGCATTTAGAATAACAGTGAATAGAAATAGTGGTAGTATCAACACTAGAGTTCAGTAAGCAAAGCATCCAGTGATGATAATACTTCCATACTTTGAAGAATTCACAATCTTATTGAAGTGAACATTCCCTCCACTGTTTGAGACTGTAATTCATCCATGCTTTTTCATTCTGCTCAATTCTTGTCCACATCCTTCCATAAATACTCAATGAAGGATCAACTCAAAGCATTGGTGCTTTTAAAAAATATGTTTTTTTACTACTTCGTGAAAAGCACTGCAGCAATTAGCTCATCCACCTGTTATTCTTCACTCTCTCTACATGAGCAGCCTTGCTTCTTTTCCAGTCATACATATCCTGAATGGTATCACTTTTATATCACTACTCATGTGCAAGTCATTCTGGGTAATGTTCTGCAGCTTATTTGTATCCATCAGACTTCTTTATATTTCCATTTGGGTTACCTGCGATCTTATTTTTCTGAGATCATTATGTTGATTCATAGTCATAAACAATTATTCAAAGGATATTGGTGTTAAAGGAGGGGCTTTTATGTTGAGGAGCATCCTGACATCAGTGAAAATATTACCTGCTTTCTAGATATGATTCAGACACTTTTTCCAATTCCAGGTTTATTTTATACACACACACATATACATACTATATATATATTATATATATATTTTATATATATATACATACACACATACACATATAATATATAACATAATACACACACACATACACATAACATATACACATAATGTCTACACCACTAGGTCCATATACACTCACATACACAAGTACAAACACATACACTTACACACATATAAATAAAATATATACAAACATATATATGTATACACACACATACACACACACACACACACACACAGACTTGTATGTGTTTATTGACCTAGTAGGCCAATTGTCCAGTTGCATGTCATAATCTAGACAAAAATCATTTAATCATTCTTCATCCACTTGATTTTTCTGGTGTGCATTGGTAGATCAGTTTCTGTTGAGTAAGTGTGGAGTGCATTGCACAGGTTTTGTGATGATCAGAGGAATCAGAGCAATGTCACATGCAAACATTAACATCTGGAAACCCTCACTTAGACTTTAATCAGGACAGTTGGCACATGGCTTCCTGTTTTATAATTTTTATCACAATTTTACTTGATATTGACTATCAACATAATTATCTCTTTGGGTGCCTCCTCTATCAAGGAGTAGTATATGATCTCAGTATTCATCTTGTGAAAGGGGAGACTCCTAGGCAGCATTTTGCTCTATTGAGTCAATGCTCTTCCCCCATCACCCTAATGGTCAAATATTAATCACAATAGAATCTGACTTTTTCTGAACCAGTCAGTCAATTGTGTAAATATAAAAGTGTGTTCTGTTACAAGGAATATCCCTGTTCCTTTCTCACATTTTAATCGGAATATTCTTGATTAATGCATAGTTAATTCACATCAAGATTTTATGGCACTAATAACATGGACATGAGTTAGTTGTTGCTGACATTCTCGTGGATACTTTTTTTGATAAAGATACTATCCTGATCTTTCTCTGTCTGTGGGAATCTTCCCCTCTTTGAGATAGCTTGACAGGATTTCTGAACACTGCTAAAAGTGAGTCATCTCCAACACAGATTTCTTATGCATTTATTTGGTCAGGTCTCAGCCCCTCTCTATGTACTACTTTTACTTACTCATGTAACTCATCATATGCTCCGCTGGTAGATCAGTGATGAGAATAGAGTTCTATTAAAGTGATGGCAAGTTTGCTCCATTTCTCATGTATTTGTCATACTTTCTCTAGTTTCATTTGCAAATGGTCTTACTATGATTTGGATTGATCAGGTCAAATGCCAAGCATTTTTCAGGCTCATTTTCTTCTCATCTTCTTTCCACTCTTTTGGGAAACAATAGTGTTTTTATTTTTATGTTATCCTCTTTAATTTCTTTCAAATGAGCTTGTACCATAGTGTAGTGTAGTTCTTAAGTGCCATGTCTTTTTGCTTGGCAAAAAGCTCAAATGTTTACTGGTTGAGGTAGTTTCTAGGTCCTCTCTAGGATGATGGTTTTGCATGGGTTAAATTTAAGAAAGAGTGAATAGTCAGAACCAATATCTAATTTTATCCATTTCCTATTTTTCGAAGTTAACAACTCATTTAAATAAGTTGCATTGGAGTTATTATAATTGCAGTTTCTTCTCCTAATTTGGTGTTCATTTTTTTTTACCTTTGCATTAAACATTTGATAACCTGAATGGACACAGACAGCTGATTTTGAAATAACTAGTTGCTTACTGACTAATAAGATATAGTCAACTTATTTTTTTTTAATGTTCAGTGCACACCACACCTAATAATTCCCAAACTCTTTTTGCAGGAAGTGTTCATGAGATAGAATAAGTATGAGACTTTTAAGTAATGCCTTTTCCTTCTTTTCATTTGTTTTTTTTTAATGTAAAACTTTATTCCCCCCTGTTACATATGGAAACAATTTTAACATTCGTTTTCAAAACCTTGAGTTCCAAATTCTCTCCCTTCCTCTCTACCCACCCCCCTCACTGAGAAGACAAGCAATTCAGTATAGGTCATACATGTGCAGTCTTCTTTCATTTCTTGAGCCTAAACATTTCCAACACTTTTTACTCCATGCCCATCTTCGACATAAACTCACCAAGGATTAAGTTGTATATTCATAGGAATAGAGCTCTAGAGCTATGAGGGGCCTCAGAAGCTATGGAATCCAACCCTCACATTTGATAGATGAGAACACACAGGCCCATAGGTGTTAAATGACTTGGTCTAAGTAGCAGTGGTAATGATGGAAGTTGGATTTCAATCTAAGTCTTTTGACTGTGGAGTTAGTGTGCTTTCTATTTCCAGTTCTTCATAAAGTTTCTCTACTTCTTCATTCTCTATAACAGATGTTGGCACGTTAACTGCAGTTATCTTCTTGGTGGTCCTCTTGCCTACTCTCATGATGAACACCTCAAGGTGAGATGACTAAGTGTCTAATAAAATGATGCTCCTTGTATTCTTTAGGTATATTATGAAACCAAATGTTCCAACTACTTTATTCGCCTCTACAGGGAGAACTTAGAAATCATCTTTCTATTAAGTGGCAGCTTCTTTATGACTTGAGACTTTCTTCATTGTAGAATGTCAATATGGGTGTATTTGTCCATTAGTTTGTTAACTTGGTTGCTGAATGAAGATCACATGTCAAGAATAACAAGAATCAAACTAATGATGTTAGGTGGTCCAGGACAATGTTTCTTTATCATTTTGTGTGTGTGTGTGTGTGTGTGTGTGTGTGTGTGCGCCATGGACCTATCTGGCAGTCTGGTGCACCCTATGGACCCTTTCTTAGGATCAAATGGACAAGTCACTTTCTTAGGGATCAAATGAGATAATATTAAAAAAAAAGCAAGTGCACAGTATCTGGCACACAATTACTTAATACTTATTCCATTTTGTTCTTAGAATAATGTATTTAAATGCATAAAAAAATACATAGGATTACAAAGAAAACAAATTATTTTGAAACACAGTTATGAAGATATTAGAAAAACAACTTCAAAGACCCCAGGTTAAGAGCCTATGGAAGAACTTGGTAATTCATATTACCCTTTTCCCCACAATAATGTCAAATCTAGTGAACAGGTACTTAGTACTTACTATGTGCAAAATGCAACTATGAGGGGCAAGAAAGGAAGGGATAGGGAAGGGAATAAACAATTGTATAGTACCTACTATGTGCCTGGCACTGTATTAAGTGTTTTACAAATACCTCATTTGATCTTCACTACAACCCTCTCAGGTAGGAGCTATTATTATCCCCAATCTATAGTTGAGGAAAGGGGCAACCAGGTGGCACAGTGGATAGACCTGGAGTCAGGACTACCGGAGTTCAAATCTGGCCTCAGACACTTACTAGTTGTGTGACCCTGGACAAGTCACTTTACCCTATTTGCCTCAGTTTCTCAACTGTAAAATGAGCTGGAGAATGAAATGACAAACCACTCCAGTATTTTTGTCAAGAAAACTCCAAATGGGATCATGAAGAGTTAGACAGGACTGAAATGACCCAACAACAACAATTGTTAAGGAAAATGAGGTGAACGGAGGTTAAGCTACTTATTCCCAGTGTCACACAGTTATTAAGTGCATGAGACCAGATCCAAACTTGGATTTCTCTGGCTCCTGGCCCAGCCCTCTATCTGCTGTGCTACACCTAGCTGCCTCTAGGCAATATACGGAATATAAAGACACATAAAACCTGGGACCTGGAAACTTACAGTTGACTTGAAGATACAAGATTAGCACACACATTTGAGAAATAATGATAATGTACAATTATACAGCAAGTTTTGTGGTATAAGCTAAAATTATAAATAAAAACAAAAACTGTGATAAAAATATAATAGTTCTTCAGAAGAAATCTGTGAGAGCTAAGGGTAGTCAAGAAAGGCTTTATGGAGGAAGTTGGAATTGATTTAGACCTTAAAGGGTTGTTAGAATTTAGATAGGGCAAGAGAAGGCCATTCCAGACTGTGGGAACAACACAAGCAAAGTCATGCAGTTGGGGATGAACCTTTCCTATTTATGGGACAATGAGGAAATCATCTTAAACACTGCAAAGGGACTTGGAATATGAATTTTCTTAGATTTTATATACTTTGAACAGCCTAAAAATAATCCTAGCCTGTGCAGTTGGTCAGATTAAATTTAATTACAGGTCAGTTGCCAAGCAGTCATTTGGATAGCCACACAGTTGATATGATATGCCTTGTCCTATCCCTGGAGTCTGAGGGAGGCCTACACCCAGGCAGTGGTGGATCTACTTTGGTAACTATGGTCTGGAGTACTCCCCGAGTGCTGCCAAAGGAGCATGGCTGGCTATCAGATAACTCTTTGGAGTTAGAACCCACTGTGAGGGATGACTGTGACCACGTTATATAGCGAGTGGAAAGATCACTGGTCTTGGAGTAAGGAAAAACTTGGGTTCGAATCTTCAACTCTTACCTGATACTTAATAGGTGGTGTGACAACAGGCAAGTCGCTTAACCTCCTTAAGCCTTGGTTTCCTCATGTTTAAATTAGGTATAATAATACTTATACTGCTATATAGACATTAAAGAAACTAAAAGGATTTTATCTATTGCTTTAATGGCTAGCTAAATCTCTGCCAAGACAACCATAAATGGGGGTCACAAAGAGTCAAACACTACTAAAAAATGACCGAACAACAAATAACATTTCATGCCTTTAATCCAGGGAAGTACATAGGGGTGCTTTAAGGATTAAAAGGGAAAATATATGTAAAGTACTTTTTAACCCTATATAAGCATTGGCTCTTTTTGGACAAAGCTCATTTGATGAATGAGGAAGCCTACTTACGTACTTCAGCACTTACTCTCATCTGATTGTACCAATGACCTAGAACTCATGAAGGGGAGCCTAGCACTGGCCTCCATAGAGTGACCCCATTCATATGCATCCACACTGTTGATATGACCCTGATGTTGCCTTTTTGTCACATGCTCAATTGTGTAGAGTTTAGATTTCTGGGATCACATCAAGTCAAATGCATTTCTTTTGGAAACCCTCATTTAAAATACATGAAAAATGCCTTTAAGAATGAACTTCCTCCCTTTGGATCATGCTAACATTTCATTCAAAATAATAACAGTCTCAATAATGTTTAAAGAGCTATTTATTTTGGAAATCAAATATATAATCCTTTTCTACGCAGACTCCTAGGAGAGTACTGTGTCTACTTCTGGCCTCCACAATTAAAGAGAGATGTGGAGAGCCACAGGATAATTAAAGGGTTGGAGACCAAGATCTGTGTCTAAAGGTTTAAACAACTGAGATTGTTTCTGCCTGAAGAAGAGAATGTTGAAGGTGTGATTTAATAATGGTCTTCAAGAAGGCAAAGAGTGATGGCAGCTGGGCTCCATTTCTTCTGCAAGAAAAATTGGTTAGCCTGGCTCATATTTTAGGTGTAGGACAAGATTTCCTGGTGATGATGCTTAGAACCTATGACCCAGAGAAAATGGGGATTCTCTTCTGCAGCTCCATAATGAATCAGAAAGCCCTTATTCTATACTTACCATGTACTCATGACTTTCTAAAGTGCTTGGGGGCTACAAAAAGAAGTATATAATGAGGTTCCTTCCCTCAAGAAGCTTTGAATCTATCTAGGGAGACTTATTCATGAAAAATAATGAAAGAATTCTCCAAGACAGTATATAATCATGTGCTAAATTGTGTAACATCCTAACGTGAAATAAAAGAGACAGGTAGGGCCCCATGATGGTGGTGATATGTGAGCTTAATCTAGTCTTACACTTAATAGATCTGTAAGAGAAATTTTTGGATAGAGTAGGGGCAGTGCAAGGTCCACTAGGGATGGTGAGGGCTATGTCTCAAATTAGAGTGTAGCATCAACTACGTGAAGCCCTTTGGATAGTATCCAGCACTATTATTCATGATTACACATTGTGTCTTGAGAATATTAACTCTTAAGCTATTTAACTTCATACCTGATTCCTTTCAGAAGAAATCCCAAATTGTGTTTTCTTTGCTATACCAAGCTGTCAGAGCAGTCTTTCTTGCAAGCATGTTATTTTCATTGCCAATACAGGAGAGGGGGAGGAAATGGCTTTGACTTCTCTCGTTGCCTCTCATTATAGGAGACAGGAATATAGTAAAATACTGCTAATATGTTAGTAGGAAAACATGGCACCTATTTATGACTTATTGCATTTAGATGACATCATGGCTCCACATGACAACGTGATTTAAGATGAAGTGTACTCATTAAAACTCAAATTCCATCGTGTCATGGATTACTTATGATCTCTAGATTTGGAATATTAACCCTTGTAGAACATGCCAGGACTCATGTGATGTCTGTTATTAATAAGAAAAATCAATTCCATCCCATTCCTCAGATTGCTCATTCACATCACTAGTCAACAGCTCAACACCATATTTAGTAATCCTGACAAGAGAAAGAAACCTTGTTTAGAAAGAAAAATTGTTTAGGAACTTGATAATGTGTTATAATGCATTTGCTGAAAAGTGGGCCAATGATGTTTAAGAGGCCTCATCTTTGGATGGCTGTGTGTACATTTGTTGTATGTGTCTATGGCTGGTAGCTCAGTTGCTTAGAATATGGTGCTATGATGAGACCAGGATCATGGGTTTGGCCTACATGTGGGCCCCTCAATTTTGCTGCTCCATGGACAAAAGTCACCCCCTTGACCCTGGCCAGCTGTCACACAGATGCCTTGTTATTGTGGTTATGAAAGTAAGAGTGTGGAAGGTTCATAACAAATCCATCACCACCATGGGAGGAAAAATGCAAAGCATGCATTCTTTTCAGAGTTGACAAGTAACATCACTCCAGTAACTGGAAGACATTAACAGGTACAGTGGAGAGAGGACTGGACCTGGAGTTCAGAAGACTGAATGCAAATCTGGCCTCAGACACTTATTATCTGTGTGACCCTGGGCAAGTCATTTAACCTCTGTCTGCCTCAGTTTTCTCATCTGTAAAATGGTAATAATAATAATAATAATAATAGCGCCTACCTCTCAGAGTTGTCATGAGGATCAAGTGTGGTAATATTTTTAAAGTGCTTTACAAACCTTAAAGTGTTATGCAGGGCAGCTAGGTGGCATAGTGGATAGAGCTCCAGCCTTGGAATCAGGAGGACGTGAGTTCAAATTAAGCCTCAGACACTTGACGCTTACTAGCTGTGTGACCTTGGGCAAGTCACTTAACCCCAATTGCCTCACCAAAAAAAAAGCCAAAAAAAAGTATTATGTAAATGCTAGCTATTATTATTATTATTATTGTTGTTGTTATTATTATTGACTATAAGGGCTGACATTTAAGTGTCTCTCTTATTTGTAAACTTGTATAAAGATATGGACTACAGAGTATCCAGACAGTTACAAATCACGTTAAGACATATAGTAAAACAGTACTGATTCAGATTTATTTAGGGGAAAGGCCAATCTGACAGTGAAATGTTTTAATTATAGAATATTTTCAAAAGAGATAGAGCTTTATTATTTTCAAATCTGCAAAATGAGAGGGTTGGGAGCAGTGGTCTCTAAGGTCCCTTCCAGATGGAACGTTCTATAATCGCTATGATCTCCAAGTGCACCGATTAACATAATTAATAGCAAACAATGTGCTTCAGAGTATGGTAGGCAGTTCCAGAATTTTCTCTCAAAAACTATTTGTGTCTATTTTGCAAATCACTCCTTCAAGCTGCAAAGAAAAGAGGCTTATAGTGAAGTGAAAGTCACACTATGTATCCATTTCTAGCTTTACTCTACATGAGTAGATTCATAAACAGAGAAGCAAATTGGATTCTTCTTCCAAAGGACTTGGTTGAGCAGGCCCATGAAAGGACAGAAATGGCCAAAAGCCCAGTAGGATGCCACCTGTGCAGTGTGATTTTTCAGGACCTTGACCCTTTCAGTAATTCCCACCTGCGGTGCCCAATGAAGCTTACTACATTTTTCCTTTTGCCCTGTCTATCCTGCTCCTCCCATCTTCCCTCTTAGATCACCTCCTTGTTTTTCCATCCCAACCAATTCAGTCTTTATTGTTTCCTCATCCTCTTTCTGTCCATTTATTCATTATCTCTGTGGGTCTTTCTCTTGGGCTGATGCATAACTTATTCAAATATATGAAAATGAATTTGCAAATTACACCCTCTTTAATTCTAAACCCAATTCTAGCAATTCTTTTGGGTACTCAATGATTTTAAAGTTGAGGATTTAAGTTTTGAGGAGAGGGGAAAAAAAGAATTTCAATTCATGTTTCCTAGGGTTTAAGTCAAATAAGACCTTATTTATTTATTTTACCTTATAGTTTGTCAGATCTGGAACTTTCTTTGGGAAGAGGTAAAAGACAATGATACATGGAAATATGCCTTCAGAAAATAAAGAGTTAATAGGAATCAGAATCTTAAAAAAAAATCTCTTCTTAGGTTCTGTTATGATTTTTCCAGCTGTCCGTTACATTTGAGTTTGGTGATGTACAGTGTTTAGTATTCTGTCCTATTGACCAGAAGGAAGCCCTTTGAATATTTGGAGCTAGCAAAAGGATTGAATAAAGTTCCTTGTACCAAGTAAATTTACGAACCACCAGGAGTGATATTTATAGCCACATGAAGGACTGATATTTTGCTAGCCATGAAGCAGTTCAGTGGGAGGAAAATCAATTTGTAAATTAACATGATTATATGGAAGATAGGGAACAGCTGTTGCCTATCTCCACTGAGAACAAAACAATTGGCTCCTGGACTCCAACTGCAGCTGGAGGGATGCAGGTTAGATCTATAGGGACACTCTCCTTGACAAGGAGAGTTGAAAGTGGCTATCAAGAGAGGCCGATGAAACTTCATCCTAGAAGAGCTGGATGAATAGGCTGGCTCCCCAGTGATTGAGGATGGTCTGGATCCAGGGCTTCATGGAGGCAGTGTTCTGGATTCATTGACCTCCTGAAGGTGCCTTGGCTATGAATCACAATTACAGTCTTATCTGCTATACTGTTGGTGCCTTGGAAAGCCACTCCACCAAGGAGGTTCGATTACCTGTCTGTGGCGGGTGCTCATATGATCCTTTGCCCCCTGGAACCAATAACGCAAACATACCAGCATAGACTCTCTGAGCGTTCTGTTGCCGTAATGGCTTCGTGGGGGCCAGTTAAGCCCCTTTCCTCTGTGAAGCTTGGACTGGCAAAGGACCACAGCTTACTCTCCTCCCCAATCCCAGCCCCTATTCCTGCCCTAACGTGGTGCCAACATTTCTGGCTCTCTATCACATCTCTTGGGTGCACCCCAAGAGCAGCGACCTTGTGGCTAGATGCCTGCCAGACCCCCTCTCTGACAGAGCAGCTGTTACTCTTGGCCTGTTTAAAAGGCCTTTTAGGTTTGAGGAACTCCTCAATGAGATCATTTAGTTTATCTTTTGCATGTTAGGTGACTAGACCTTTGAAAAAGTGGGATACTTTTCTTCCTATAACTAGAAACTAGAAACTTCACTGCTGTGGGCATGGCGTATTTGAAGACCAGACTTTCATTCTTCTTAGCTTCTCATATAATCAAAGGAGTCTAATGAATTCAAGTTGCCTGTAACATTTTGTGTGTTTCTGAGTTGAAACTGAATTCCCAAACAACCATGTGAGGAATAATGAAATTCAGGCAAGCAGGCCTTGTTTTCCTGGCATTAGGGCAGAGACTTTGGTGGTAGGACTCCTGGGTTCTGTTCCCTGAGCTATAAGAGGACTTAACATTTGGCATTGATGCACTACCACTGAGAGCAAGAATTTTTTTGAAAAAAATAATCTTAAGAAATTTAGGCCCTATACTCAGCTTTTTATGGGGGCCATCATTTCTGGGGTGGTAGAGAAACCCTCCCTTCACCACTCACTCCCATCCTTACCCCCACAGCATGGAGCAGCAATATATTGTCATTTAGTGGCAGAGATGATGAAAAAACCAAACAAGTATGTTATCCATATGAAACCACACGAGAGTTTAGGTACAGTAAGCAGTACCTCATTATTCCGGTTGGAGTTTGGCCAGAAGCTGGGGATTAAAATCCTTAGTGTTATGAAAAATTCCTTGGGAAGTTTAATGCCTACAAATAGCCAGAAGCTCAGATTTATGACATCCCAAAATAGCACCTCTAGTAAGACTGGGCCACTGGTGCCATGCTGGGGCACAGCTTTGGTGACAGGCGAAGAACTTCATTTATTGAATCATAAACATCATTTCCTACAGCCCCTAAGTTGGAGGTTTGTTATTCAAATGCTCTTTACCAATTTGCTAGTTGCTTCTTTAGAAGCAGGATGCCGCTGGCACTCAGTCAAGAGGCAATAATAAAAATGTCAGCTAAGCTGCCTTCTTGGTTTGTTTGGGTGGTGATGATGATGACGAGTGCATCTGGCAAGGATTGGGTCCTCCCATCATCATCATCATCATCAACATCATTACCTTCGAAGTAGACAGAGTAGGTGGCCACCCACATGATGTTATTTCAAAGAGGCAAGAAAAGTTCTTCTCCTTCTGCTAAATAACTTCTCATCTAGCTAGCTAATTCCAAAATTCCTCATTAATTTTTTTCCATTTGGGCTACGGCTTTGTCCCCCGTTAAAAGGTTAAAAAGCCCATGGAAAATTCAATATGCTAAGCTTATAATTATTTTTTTAAACTTAATATACATCAATATTTAGGATTCGCTTCAGTCCTGCTTCTGCTGCTAACCAGCTGGAACAGGGGTGGGGAAGCTGTGGCCTCCAGGCCACAGGTTCCCCAACCTTGAGCTGGGAGAAGCTAGGAAAGGCACAACCCTTTTGAGCTTCAGTTTCCTTATCTATCAGGTAAGCTATTAGGCGGCTAGGTGACAGTGTATAGAGTATTAGGCTTGGAGTCAGGAAGGCCTGAGTTCAAATCTGGCTTCAGATACTTAATTAATAGTTGACTGATCCTGGGCAAGTCACTTAACCTCTATTTGCCTCAGTTTCCTCATTTGTAAAATGGGGATACTAATAGTACCTACCTCCCAGGGTTGTCATGAGGATCAAATGAGATAATAATTGTAAAGTACAGCAGATAGCACACCTCCAGGAACTGGGATACTCAGATACTTATTGTGTGACTTTAGGCAAGTCATTTAGCCCTGTTTGCCTCAGTTTCCTCATCTGTAAAATGAGCTGAAGAAGGAAATGGCAAACCACTCCAGTATCTTTGCCAGGAAAATCCAAAATAGGATCAAGAAGACTTGGGTTCAAATCTAGCCTCAGATCATAGCTGTGTGACCTTGTATCTTTGCCATTTCCTTTTCCAGCACCCTAAATGGGGTCACAAAGAGTTGGAAACAACTGAACAACAATAACATAGTACCTGGCATATAGTAGGCACTGTATAAATGTTAACTCATTATTAGTTATGAAATGGGGAGAATAATATAATAATAATAATAATAATAATAAATTGTAATAACTACCTAATCCAATCCTTCACAATCTGGTTCCTACTTAATTTCCATTCTTGTTTCTTATTACTCCCTTTCACATACTTTATGTTCCAGCCGGACTGGACTATTGTTAGGGCCCTGAACTGCGCATTCTGTCTTCTACCCCTGTGCATTTGCACACGCCACATCCTCTGGCAGGATTGCCTTCCTTATAGCCTTTATTTTGAACCTTCAGGGTTCAAGCCTGGAGAGTTCTTTCCTAATCGCCTGGTTGCTAACACTCTCTGTTTGCTAAAATTATATTGTATCTTGCTTATTGGTGTACTTGTCATATCCTCCCAGTAGAATATAAGTCCCTCCAAGGCAGGGACTTGTCTTTGCATCAGAGGACATTGTGCACAGTAGGGATGTAATAAGTTTGTTGAATTGAATTCAGTTAACTGCTTTGACAATACTAGGTGGTTGTCTGAAATATGGTTATCAGGGTTAGAGCTTTCTAGTCACAGGGAAAGACTCTTGGGTAAGGGCCTTTGCCACCTCAAATCAAATTTGTGACCAGATTTGTGTGAAAGCAGTCATATTCTTTAGCATCCGCAGTGCTCTAGGCCTGGAGAATTACAGAAGTGACCTAAGTGCAGGAAGCCAGCTGGGAAACACTAGGCCAGGCAGTTACCAAGCTCATTACCAAGTTGGATTCAGATGAAGCATTGTTTGCTGAGAGCCGCAGCTTGTGTTGGCCAACCCTCGATATTAAAAATGAGGTAGCTTCATCCTTACCACTTTAAAGCCATGGGCATGTTGCCATTGTGGCCCTCTGTTGGGCTCTTGTGATGCACTGAAAGAATTTTGGTTCAAGAATTTTTAAAACAGGCATTTGGGGCTATGTAGGATAACTTTGGCACCAGCTAGCAATGGACAGGCCTCTCACATTAATATTATTTAATGTAATGTAATTGCCATCATGGTGCTTTAGTGTATTCATGTTTCAAACCCATATTGATTGTTAATAATAATGCAGTAGCCTTTTAACACCAACTGTTGATTCACTGCCTGTGAAAGCAGGGAGCTTTGAGGGCAAGGATAATTTATACTTGCCAAGTCACTTAGAGAAAATTCCAAGTACATGGAAATCTACATATTCAGTATTAGAAAGGATAATTAGGGATAAGCTAAATATTTACCCAGTTCTCTTCTTTAAATCACAAATAGGATGGAACTGGCTGGTTTAAGTTTTTCTAATAGGGAATAATAGACTATAAAGATCAGGAGAATATAAAGGAGTATATAACTTTGTTTCTTCATGAAGTTTGCCATGATGAGAATGATCCAACTTTAGAACTGAGGGCCTACATTATATTTTTGAAATTGGAAATGTTCCCAAAGTTATTCTATTAGACCAGAATACATGAAATTTAGCAAGTGTGATGTTAAAGGGTAATCCAGAAATATGAGGTGAATATGAAGAATGACAACAAAACCTGTAATTTCATTGGAAAATTAATTTGTAGCCAAACCAATTATAAAAGTTACCTGAGCAAATAACGTGGCAAAGGTCAGAATGTATACATGGTCAGTGTTTCAGACAGCAGCAGAATAGTGCAGGTGGAAAAGTGCAAGGTATAGATGGAATTAGAAGAGTCGAGTCAGAACCTTGGCTTTGCCACTTATGGTGCCACTGTGATCTTAGGCGTCCAGTCAGTGGGCCTCAGTTTTCCTTGTCTGTAAATTAAGAGGGTTGGATTAGAAGTAGATGACCTCCAAGGTCGCTTCCAGCTCTAAGTCTGTGATCCTGAGCAAGCAACCATTTTTGGATCTTGCAGCAGGGACAGAAGTAGCTTCATGGAAGACAATTGACTGTTTTCTCTGACCAAATTCTTTTTTCTCTTCCTTACCCTGCTCTTGACAATTGGCCCCTAAGAATATTTTCAAGGAGAATGAGGCCCCTTGGAAAGAAGGGTCTAAGAAAACACGAAGAGCTGCTCCTATTTGTGTTAGCTTGTGCTTCTCTTTACTTGCTTCTGCAATCCCACTTAAAGCAAATGGCAAATTGAAAGTCACTTCTTGCCCGATTGAAAATAGTAAGAGGCTTTCCTACTACAAGATATTCAGTGATGCAACCAAAGTCCTCTAGAGCCTCGTATGTTTAAATTTATTGTACAGCCCTGCAGTGGCTGGGGCATTGGAAGTGCAGAGACAGCCAAAATGGTGCCGGTTGTTTACATGTGGCTCAGCTCCGAAGATACTTTAGAATTTCAGCTCCCAACTTGTCACTTGACATTTCAACTTTAGCTGTTTTGCACTAATGAACTCCTTTATTTCTGCCAGTCTCATTAGGACACTCCATGCTTTCCAGAAACCTAAGTGAAGTTTAATAGAGACAAAGCCATTCCATTGACACCACTATGATCAGAAAGCTACACTCAATCTTGTTTTCTTCATGCATGTCATAAAAGGGTCCTTTTTCATCTGATTAGCATTCTTGAACACAGTACATGCTGATGACTTGCTTGAAGTCATTCACTGTGGGGATACAGCACCTACTGCACGTGATAAAACAACATAAGGCAGATGAACTGCTCATAACAATCTAATTAGTTTGGGCTTTTCATTTCATTTTATGTACTGAATTGAACCTGATTCAATATGATTCTGAGCTGGAGTGCATCATGGCCTCAGACTGGAATGTGAGCTCATGGAATTTGCTTGGTAGATTGCTAATAGTATAGAAAGTTATTTTTCAATGACTGGTTGAATAGAAGGCCATAAATGCAGAGTGACTAAAGTATCGGCTGATATGGTTTGACTGATTTCCAGGCTTGGTCATTACAGTTACCTGTGTTTGAAGATTTTCTTACCGATTTCTTTTGTTTTGATGGGCTCCATGAGTGTTCTTGCTCTGCAGCTGTTTCCTGAAAAACTGATGTTGTTAGTCCTTTGTTTTCGAAGAGGACCAAAGCAACCCTTAAAAGTTCCAAAAACGTGTGTAAGAGTGCATACAACCAGTAGTGAGTTCTTCAAGAGAAAGGCCATGTTTTATTTTTCTTTGTGTCCTCCACAGTGCTTAGTGCACTATGGTAGTGTGTTCCAATGGTGGAGTCCACGATGATATGGATAGCAATTCATCCATACCTGCTTGTCCTTTGTGACTTGTCACTGAACTCCTGTGTTTCCCACAAGAGGTCCATCCAATATGCTGGGGGCCTACCTTGCATTCTCATGACATTATGTAGAAACACTGGAACATCCTAACTTTCTATTGGTTATCCTCTGTTCTTGCTATGTGTCCAACTCATCTTTATTTTTTTCCTGATGATTCATTTCTTTGATGATATCCTTTATACCAGTGGTGTCAAACTCAAATTAAAAAAAAGGTCACTAATCCACATATAGGTATCCCTGCTGGTTGCATATTGAATTAGTTTCAAAATGTAATGTTATCCATGTTTTATTATATTTTTATTTATTTTGTTAAATATTTCCCAATTATATTTTAATCTGGTTTCTGAGTGTTGCTTTTGACATCTCTGCCTTATACCACTTGTCTGGAGTAATTCCTTTACTTGTAATGTATTGCAAGCTATGCAGACCTATCATATGTCTTTCTTTGGTGATATTGATTTTCCCTTTGTAGTGACAGCAGGCAGAGAGGTACCTCTGTAGACTAGAAAGCTGGCCTAGGAATCAGAAAGACCTGGTTTTCAGTCCTATCAGCTTAAGTCCTATCAGGATTTGTGAATTTGGACAAGCCATGCAACCACTAAGCACCTTGGGTAACTCTTAAACTAGAATCTGGAAAGGAGATGCTGATCTGCATTGGTTAATAGAGTTTCCTACTCAGAGTTCTCTATATCAATAAAATAACAACTACTTTTTTTTAAAAAAAGAGATAGGAAAAAAGCATACTATCTTGTTCAGAAAGTCTACTCCCTCATCCCATGATTAAGGAATTGAAAAAAAAAAGTTCTTAGATTCCCAAATAATATTTCTCTACTTTTTTTTTTAAAGAAGTCCATAATCCACCCTCTGTACTTAATTTAAGGTGGAAAAAATGAGGAAGGCATTACCCACCTTTATGTACATAGGGCAAAGCAATATGGATTAGCTACATCCATTTTTATTTTGGAGGGGAAAAAATCTGTCAAGCATCAGATTAATGCTGTGCTAGTACTATATATATATATATATATATATATATATATATACACATATATATGTATATATATATACACACATATATATATACATATATATATGTACATACACACATACATATGTGTGTATATATACATATACATATATTTTAAAATTTATTTAATTTCTAATTTATGGACTAAAACAAGCATTTCCATAACATAGTATAATAAAAAAAGATTTTTGCGCGTGAAACTGCAAATCTGTTTCGTACAACTTGCTATTCCTTTTAAATATATTTTAAGCATTAAGAAAAGCTTTACTTAAAAGGAAGGCTATTTTGTTGAACAAAGATTGTGGTTTTTCCAGGGATGTGCAGAAGCCAGCCCATGAGAGCCAATTGTTAAATTTACAGTGCAAGTATTCATATCTTATAAATCAGCAATCAGGACTTGTTTTATTGTTTGTCTAGACTTAAGAAAGTGATCAAGAAAATGTTAATAATACAGATTAAACTTAAAGTATGTCCTGAGTGTATTTTCCCTTCCCTTTCACCCAAGTCAGTTATTAAACACTTACCACCACACCTCTGGTTTGTGCTCTATGAAGTGCTCTAGAGCTCTATTATAACAGCATCCAGGTCATGGGTGTGTGCTTTCTGCTGAGGAGGGACACAAACCAGGGATCAAAAAGGAAGTTGAGGTTATTACATTATTATACATACCATCAATCCAAATGCCATCAATGTTTTAAAAATATTAGTGAAGTGCCACTCTACATTTTAAATGGTCCATGCATCCTAAAATAGTGCTTTTAGGTTCTTCTTGCACTATCTGAAACTCCAATTTAGTCAGATTCTTAATTTGATTCAATCCTCTTCCTATCCTACATAACATTCCAAAGGCTCTATTGATCTGGTTGTTATGACATGGCCATTATAGGCGTAGAAGTGTTTCTTCCATGCTGGGATTATGCCAGATGTTTGTTGTTGTATTTTCTATCCAATGATCATTATTTCTATTGCTGCTGAATTAAACTTTGCTGGTGGTAGCATTTCTTGAGTTTATTGCATTTCTGGAAATTTCCTAAATTTTTTTCTTTCTTTCTGATAAAATAACATGTAAGTAAAGTTCGTTGATCCACTTGGTTGGTAGTAAACTAAATGAATATCTCCTCTGTTTATTTGGGTTTTATATCGTAGCTCGTGTTTTTTTTTTATTCCTGCAGTAATTTGTTGAAGGCTTGTGGTTAGGTTGCATGTAACCTTTAATTCAGCTATTGTTAGCACTTTTGTATGCCAGTGAAGAGTTTGGAAATTTCTGTAGGTTCTTAATTATTCCCCTAGTAATTTGGAGCCATCACTGATATCTGAGTAATACACATTTTGTATGTATAACCTTCAGTTCCTCATCAAAAAAAAGGCATGTGCGTCATACTTCATACAGGAATATGAAGCTGAAAGTGTTTTTAAAACAAGACAAAACAAAACAACAACATCTACTCTCCAGGATCCATGAGTGATAGGTCTAAGTTAATTATCAATTAATAAAATGCATATCAGGCTTCCAATAAAGTATTGTTAAGAATACAGAGAGACAGAAGGTTACTAAAGCACTAACCCATTCTTTGAGGGAGGGAAAGTCCTAAGATATCAGTAGTAGGGCATGATATGGCATTCATTGGTAGCAGTGCTACTGTGCTAAAGGACATAATCTCAAATATTCAAGTTCATATTTTTAGAGCTAGAGGAGTTGAGAGGTCATCTAGCCCAATGTCCATTGTCATCTTAGACAGGAGGAAACAGTCTCAAAGAAGACTTTCCAGAGGACACCCAGGTAATAAGCAGAACTTAGATTTGAACCAGGATGCCCTGACTTGAAATGTAGCTCTCTTCCATTGCCCCTTCTTCATGAATCATACAATGAAGAGGGCACGGGAATAAGTACTTTTCAAGTGCCTACTATGTGCCAGATGCTGTACTAAGTGCTTTACAAATATTATCTCATTTGATCTATAGGTATAAAGAAACATGTTAAGAAATGTTAATTGGGAATGGAAATAGTAGGTATTATGGAAATTAGTGTGATGTCCTTTGCATAAGGAGATGACATTACTAATGCATCAGACATGTTTGAGCTATTCTCTCAGTGGTGATGATAGGTTTGTTCTGATCCACCCATGTCCACTTTCTGTCTCTGTCCTGAACAATGATGGCATCAATTTGCCAGACCACTAGCCAGGATTATGGCTGTTCAGCCTGTGGCCATCAAGCAGAGCAGAGTAAAACGGGATATGTGAGGACAGAACTGATAGCCTTGGCCTCTGAAGTACTGTGCTCTAATTCACTGGCTTTCCAGTCATATTTCGGCATTGCATACCAAGGATCCACCATTATCAGAGGCACTGTGATTCATTCAATAAAGACCCAGAGATCTATGAAGAGCACTGGCCTTACTTAGGGAGAAGGGTGTCAGTGATAGGTAGTGGCAACATACAGAGGTGAAAAAGCACTCAGTTTGTGCTTTCATGGAACACATAATCTAATAGGGGGGAGACAGCACATATAGGAGGGCTATATGGATATATATATCTCCATATATATGCATACATACATATATATATATATATATCCATATATATGCATATATATATATATGGATATATATATATCCATATATATATATATACACTTATATGTATGTATATAGATATGCAGGGCAAATGGAAAGGTCAGTGGTCCATAGGACACAACAAAGGAGTGAATGGCAAAGCTTGGTGCATGGCAGATGATGAAGCCTGGTGCTCTGAGGGCAGGTTAAGATGAAATTTGGAGGCCAAGTAATGGCTTTATCAGGTGACCTTTGGGACCCCTTCCAGCTCTGAAATTCTATGATTCTGCAAAGGCATAGAGGATATTAACACACAATTTAATCCTTTGGTTTGTTTACTCTATATTAGACTCATGATTTAGAGTTAGAAGAGACTATTCAGTGTGATATCTCTCATGTTAAAAATAAGGAAACTGAGACCCACAGAGGTGATTTGTCAGAGATAACAAAGTACTAAGCAGCAGTTGGGATACAAATACAAGCCATCTGATCCAAATCCCACATTAAAAAAGACAAAACAAAATGATACCACTTCATCTTTATTTAGGAGGTCTCTCTGCTTCATTGCTTCTACTCTTTTTCTCATCCATGTGGCTGAATTTAGGGGAAATGAAGAGAGATTTTGGCTTTCAGGTTTATAGTTAAAAAAAACAAAATGAAAATTTAGCAGGGGATGCAGGAGTCACATGGCAAAATTCTTCTTGCAGAATCCTCCATTTTGATATTTCCAGAGGCCATTCCTCTTGTTTTTCACAAAACTGAATTTTTAGCTGCCACCATGCTTCCCTACTGGCAATGCTGGCTTTTCATCTTTGCTTAGTTACTAGAATCAGTGAATATCTTTAGAAGGCCCTAGGGAACCAGTAAGAATCCATTCTTCCAGACCTTCATGACCCCCATTGTTTCCTTTATCAAGAGGGCTGCATTTCCAGGGTCTAAAAGGGATCTCTGGTTCTGTAATAGACTATGGTAGCTATAAATATCAATATCACTCTAGCAAGCAACTAGGCCTCATATATCAAATGTGATCCTGAGCCTTGTGTTTTTTGGGGGGGGGAAGCAAAAAAAAAGGCTAGCCTTTAAAAATATTGAAATTTAGACCCAGGTACTTTTAAAAGCACTTTGTAAATATGACATGCCTATATTAATGTGATATATTACTATTATTATTAATAGTACAGTGAAGTGAGTGTGCCCTACCTCTAACATAGACTGGCTATGTGATTTGTTTGGGTAGGTCACTTAACTCTCAGTGACCACAATCATGCATGCAATTATAGATTGCAGAGCAGAGTGGGGTTGGTCTGTGTTGGTAAAGTGTCTTGTCTTGCGAGGATTTCCCACTATCAAGAAAACTCCAAGTTTACCCCTCTACACCAGATCTAGGAAAAAAATCTTGGAATTAGAAGCAAACAAAATATCATTTGTAAGGATTCATAAAACCAGTCATTCTCATTTCTGAGGTACTTTCTAGTTACAAGTGTTTTATACATAAAGCTCATTTGAACTTCAAAACAAGCTTGTGAGGTACTCAATATGAATATTATTATGCTATCCTCATTTTGCAAATAAATAAACTGAAATTGAGATGTTTAATTATAATTTTACCCCATGTCACATAATTTGGGTGAAACTTGAACCCAGGCCTTTGAGTTCATTGCTCTTTCCATTAGATCAGGCTTCTTCTCTGAAACCAACTTATCAGTTAACTTGAGAAAAGTCCATGAATTTTTTTTTCTCTAGTTTTCTGAGTATGAGTAGTGGTAAACATTTATTTTTGGTGGTTTTATGGCCTTGTATAAAGTGCTATCTAAATGCCAGCTAAAATGACTATTTCATAGGTGTAGGGAACTCTCAGTATGAAAACTCCTTCCTCGATGCATCTTGTTAGCTCTTCTGTAGCTTGTAGTCTTAGACATTTTCCTAAGGAGGGAGCTGAGAGTTTTCTACTTGCCCATAGCCACACAGTTGTGTCAGAGACAGGACTTGGATTCAAATCTTTCTAACTCCAAAGCTCTCTCTCTCTATCCATTATGCTTCTCTGCCTCCCTGTGTGTAACATTCTTTTTTGAAAACTAATGAACTAATATTAACAAAAAGTCTTCACAAAGATAATTGAAGCTTATACATAAAAACACATAAGAACGATTTCCTCTTAGGAATAGACATGTCAAACAAAGACAAGTTTAAAACCAAAATTCAACAATGACCTCTCTAAAATTCTTTATTTTTGGGGGGGAAGAAGTTTAGGGGTTTAGGATAGGAGCATGTAGTAGCAATTCCATCCCAAAAAAATCCTCGCACCATTATCCTATGAATGTTAGCCTGCCCTCATCATTTTCCAGGGATCTACTTGAGCATTCTCAACAGGATTCTTCTAAATACACTGTCAAAGACATGGCTGTCATTTATAAAAAACGAAGTTGGGTGGAGCCTCGCTGCCAAGTGAGGAGCCTGGAACATCCAATTAGGCATTTTACAGCTGCAGAAGGTGGGCGATTTCCCCTCAAGAACTGAGCATAGTCTCTGCAGCTGTAGTGCATAAGTGGCCCAT
>NW_027556098.1:165783919-165898919 GCF_003287225.1 Phascolarctos cinereus | reverse complement strand
ATATCATATCCATGTTAGTCATGTTTTAATGAAATTCACAAATATGCAAATCAGCTGGCTTTGAAACTTATCTAAAATGGGCTGAATAACAACAATAAGAAACAATGGAAATTCTGTGGCATTCTTTAGAGCCTTCTCCAAGCTTTCAAAGGGTTTATAAATGAATAACTAAATATATTTCATGGATAAAGAGGCAGTTATATTTAGTGACTTCATGGGCAGGTGGGTGGATGGACAGATGCAGTTGTAGAAGTGCTTAGTAATGTGTCAAAAAGATGGCACCAGTAGAAAGGAGTGAATAGAACTTGAAAAGGTAAATTTAGACAGGCAGAGACTGGAAGATAATGCATGGAATTTCTATCTTCTAAGGAACTCAAACATCATTAAATACATATTCTCTGGCTAATTTTATTTAAATATAATAAATTTTAATTTTAAATATAATTTATATTTAAATATAAACATACATAAATACACATATATATGTGCACACACATATGTGTATATATATGTACGTATATATACATGTGTGTGTATATCTATATATCTACATCTATCTATCTATCTATCTATCTATCTATCTATCTATCTATCTATCTATCTATCTATACATATGCATAAAATACAAGTGTATACTTGTAGCTTGCCAGGCAGCCTGGTGAAGTAGAAAGAAGGTCAGATTTGGAGTGAGGAAGACCCAGGTGCAAGTCCTGCTTCTGAGTCGGTTGTGTACAAGTTCTGCTTCAGAGCCAGATGTGTGACCAGGAGCAAATATTTTAACGAACTTAAATTTCCCTAATCAGCACTCTAGGAATTGTGATGCAGCGTATAGGATGCCAAGCCTGGAATCGGGAAGACCTGATTCAAATCTGTCCTCAGATGCTTATAAGCTGTGTGTGTGACCTTGGGCAAGTCATGTAACTAAGAAGTATTTGCCTCAGTTTCTTCATCTGTAAAATGGGGATAATAATAGCTCCTACCTCCTGGGATTGTTGTGGGGATGAAATAAGCTAATAATCGTAAAGCACTTAGCACAGTACTCAGCTGTAGAAAGAGCTATGTAAATATTAGCTATTATTAGACATGCGTGGTGAATTGAGCTTTCAAAGTGGTAATTTCCTAGGCCAATGAAATCACTGGTGTGTTCTCCCCCCTACCCTACTTCCCAATTTCAGCAGACTGATGCTTAGGATATGGCAGTTGGGGTTCATCTCCTGACCTCCAAGTTTTGGTGTGGAGAAGGTGATAGTTCTTACAGATAGTACTTAAAAAGACTAAGAGTTATAAATTGTCAAACCATGTGGAACTGGGGGTGGTTGTCTGCCAGTAGCCTCTCCTATCCTGCTCCTGGGGTGCTCATCAGCCTCCATATTGTTGCTTTGTGGCACCTCCTGCCATTCTAGCATGGCATCGGAGGCTCCTTATTGCTTGCTCCCATTTGCCTCTGCAGCCATTGTTCTCAGACCAGCTTAGCTTAGAAAAAAAGGTGTGCATACGATTCCTCGCTCCCTGAATACATCTTCCTTTTGGGACTGCTGGAGAAGAGATAACACAATATTACTGTTATTGACATCGCACTTAGAAATGTTAAATCAACCTAAACTCACGTGAGGAAATTCACCTCAAAGCAGGTGCAAAGGGAGCTGGGTTTGCCACCTCCACTAGTTATCTTCCATTAAAGTCTTCGTTTTCCAACTATTCCAGCCCTTTAGCAATTGTTCTCCCCTTCCCAGTGAACTCCTGTAGCTCTTATGGTTTCTAACACTCATCTGGCATTTTGAGTGTGATGTTTATCTGACTGTTAATCTGTTTCCGTCCCCAGATGCCCTATACACAGTAGACACTTAGTAAATGTTTTTTGTCATTGAGGATAATGGCAGGTGCTACAACGTTTACTGAGCACCAACTGTGTGCAGAGCCCTGTTTGGAACACTCTCAAATCTACTCCTGGCCAAATGCCCATCTCTTTAGGGTCCCATGAGATGTTTTTTCTGCCAAATTAACAGGTTGTTCACATGTCTTGTAGTTCATCTTGCTTCCAACCTTGCCTTTCTGATGGCCTAGCTCTTCCCTGTACCCTCCAGCTTTGGGCCGTTCTACTATGTACTGTTATATAGCACATTTTAACATACAATGAAATAATAGTTGACCTTTATAGAGAGCTTTAAGATTTTCAAAGAACTTTGGATGCACATGTGCCTCACAGCTATGACACAGGCTCAGAGATGAAGTGATTAACCCAAAGCCACAGGGTAGCTGTGAGAGAGCTTTGAATTCCAATTTTACCTGGCTGGTTAGCACAGTTATCACTTCCACATAGTGACTTTCCCCATTGTGGTTTTGATATATTGTGGGTCAGCATGAGAAATTAAATGGAAATTTTTTGGGAGTATTGAGGAAGCTGCAAATAACTCTCAAAGGCCAGAAGAGGACACAGAGCCTATGTCCAAATCCTTAACCCAAATTTTACAATAAAGGTACAATAAACGCCCCATAAAAGAAAAAGAAAAAATTCAGACTTTTCTGTTACAAAGGGAGGGACAAAAAATTTTATGTGGATTTTCCAGACAGCTAAGGGCACCTTTCCCCTAACCCTGGTGACATGGAAGAGATAAATGTGTATAGTTAGTTCTTCAGTGTACCCTGTACCATGATTCCACTCATCAATTATATGCTTAGGACCTTCCCAGCCCTATTATATATTAGTCCCCTTTATAAAATCTGGAGTTCAATCACTCTGGCCTTCTTGTTGTTCTCATACAAGACAGCCTTTCCACAGACTATCTCCCATGCCAGAAATGCACACCCTACCTTAATTTCTTTCAAGATCTAGTGAGAGGTGGGGAACCTGTGGCCTTGAGGCCACTTGTGGCCTTCTAGGTCCTTTGGTGCAGCCTTTTGACTGAGTCCAAGTTTTATAGAACAAATTGTTCTGTGAAGTTTGGATTCAGTCAAAGGGCCACACTTGAGGACGTCGAGGGTCATGTATGGCCTTGAGGCCATAGGTTCTCCACCCCTGCTTATAGCCCTTCCTACATTAGACCTCTCCTCTTGTCTTTCCCTAGCTTCTAATAAGTCAATAATAAATCGGCTTTGTATTTTTTTTTTGTATTTGCTTATGTGAGTATTTAAACATATTGTTCCCCCTGTAGAATTTAAGCTCCCTGAGGGCAGAGACTGTTTCATTTTTTTTGTCTTTGTCTTCCTAGTGCCCACCACTGGAATGTAGTAGCACTATAAAATCTTATTCATTAACTCATATACGCCTTCCTGAACCTGCCCACTGAAATTGATCTCTTTCTCTTCACGTTTTCTCAGAGCTTTCAGGATCTCTCCTTTGCCCTTATTACCCTCTATCTTATTTGTGTCCCTATTTTATCTCTTTGTTCCAGCCCCTTTAGACTGAAAGTTTCTTGAGGGAAGGGACTGTGTTATTTTTCCATCCTTATATCCCCTTGCCCAACATCATGCTGTGTGGGTATAGTTGGCATTTCCTAAGTACTTGTTGAATTTGAGTTTGGATTTCCCTAATGTGATGGCATTTCTAAGGCTCACTACACAACTTGTGCTTTGGCTCAACTAACCAGTTCAAAAGCCAGCTTCCCAGTGGAATTTCACACATGCAAATGAGCCATTGTGAATCTAGTCATGAAAATTCATGGAACTACGGCCAGTTCAGTGTGTATGACCTGTTAATTTGGCAGCAAATCTTTTGGTTAAATATCCAAATTACTGGCCAATTGCTCAACTTGAACAGTAACATTCCTGCTTGTTCCTGGATCCTCTTCTGTTAGAAGAATGGCTATATAATATTATTTAAAGAAATGATATATTCCCTTTAAATTTGAATGGCAGTTAGTTGTATAGAAATACCGTGTAAATGTATGCCATAAATACAGTACAATTTAACTTAGTACTCCTTATTTCTTACCTGGCTGTACTATTTTGGGACATGTGACTTCACTACCTTCTGGGAAGCTCTCTATTGGGAAAATCTCATCATCCAGCAGAACTCCATCAGCTTTGGTACTAGACCTCATCATGACCCTTTGCTTCTCTGATTGGAGGGTGCAGCCACAAACTCCCAGGGAGCTCAGTTCATTTCTCACCTGGCTTCATTACTTCGGGACTTCTCTGACTTTTTCGACATGCCCCTGCATTGGGTATCTCTCGATGGCTGCTCTTCCTCCCCTTTTCCCACTTCCTTTTGTGTATTGTCTTCCTCCACTGGATTGTTATCAAGCAATCAACAGGGTTTATTAACACCTACTATGTGCCAGGCACTGTGCTAAGCTCTAAGGATACAAAAAGAGACAAAAGATAGTCCCTGCCCTCAAGGAGCTTACAGCCTAAAGGGGTGACAACATGCAAACAAATACATAAAAAGCAAGCTATATACAGGATAAATAGGAAATACTTAGCAGAGGAATGCCATTAGAATGCAGAAAAGTTGGGGAAGGCTTCCTGTAGAAGGTGAGATTTTAGGAGACTTAAAACAAGCGAGGGAGGTCAGATTGTGAGCTCCTTGAGGACAAAGATTGACTTTAAAAAAAAATTTATATCCCTAGCACTTAGCACAGTGTCTGGGCACATAATAAGCCTTACTGAATATTTATTGACTGACTGACAGCATGGTGTACTGAAAATAATTTTGAATTAGGAGATCTGGGTTCAAATTCTGACTAATATTATTTGAAGTAGTCTTGGGCAAGTCATTTTATATCTATGGGGAGACACATTTTCTCATTTGTAAGATGAGGGGAATAGGCTAGAATAATCTCCATGGTCCATTTCATCTCTTACTTTGTGACTTTTTGCATGACTGCTATCTAATTTGTCTATTAAACAATAAACACCCTTTTCCTATAATATAGGCAAAGTGTGCTTTTTAAAAATTTTAACACTAGACATCTATTTGCATTAAGCTAAAAAAATGCACCCACCCAAAAAACCTCATCAACCTGATATAAAACTTTTCTTTTTGACTATGTCTTTACAGGATCATAGAATTTACAGGTTGAGGTCATCTAGTCCACTGCTGTCATTTTGGTAGCTAGGTGGTATGGTAGACTGAGTGCAAATGAAGATCTGAGTCAGGTCTTGCCTCAGACCTATTTTAGTTGTGTGACCCTGAGAAACCTCAGTTTCCTTATCTGTAAAATGGGGTTAACAATAGCACCTATCTCACAAAGTTATGGCAATGAAGTGAGATAAACTGTAAAGCGCTTTGTAAACTTTAAACTAGCTATTGTTAATATCATTATATTTTATAGATGAGTAAGTTGAGGCCCAGAGAGGTGAAGAATCTTGTTCATGTAGTAACTTAGACATGTAGTCAATAGCAGAGCTTGGATGTTAAATCAGGTCCTCTAATACCAAATACATCGCTCTTTTACTGATTCCATTCCTAGAGGGAAATAAGCCAAATGAATTTTATTTCCTGCTACCACCATCTCCTACATCTTTCATTATTTCCTAGGTTGAGCTTGAAGTAGGGATTGTGAGAAAGAGCATGCCTTAAGAGGTCCAGCTCATCTAAAGAGAGTGAATTATAGTCATGGCTCCATGGTTTCCAACTGGCATTCTGGCTAAAAGTTTTGCATAAATGTCAGATTGATCAAATGGAACTCATTAGTTTTTATTAGAAAATGATGGTTTAATATATGAAGGAATTTGCATTTGAACCTCAGTCCATGTTGTCATCTAGAGATTTAGGTCCAATGAAGACATTTTGCCTTAATTACAGGGAAAAGAAAAGGAAGGAAGGAAGACATTTAGCAGCACCTGACAGACTCATTCTATTGCTGTTGTTGGTTAGTTGGGTCCAACTCTTCACGAATTTGGGATTTTCTTAGCAAAGATACTGGGGTGGTTTGCCATTTCCTTCTCTAGCTCATTTTACAGATGAGCTAGTGAGTGTCTAAAGCCAGATTTGAACTCAGGGAAATGAGTCTTCCTGACTCCAGGCCCAACATTTGATAGTGTATCACTGTCACCTAGATCATCTCAGACTTATTCTAATAATGGCCTAACCCAAACTCCAGGTATTGGTATTTGCTAAATAAGCACTTCTTTATAGAAGCACAGGATTTTAGATGTAGAAGGCATGTACATTTTTAAAAAAGCAAACCTGTGATTCTTTGGATCAAGAAGCTCCAACTAAGGAAATTCCCTCTAGCAACTGAGATTGGTGATTAAATTGCAATTGCTTGCTCTGCATTTTGTAGTCTTAGAAAGTTGTCTAGGGGACTGAGAGGTCAGTCAGTCAGTCAGTCAGTCAGTCAGTTAATAAACCATGTCCAGAGAGAGGTGAGAGTTGAACAAAGATCTTTTTGCCACTGAGATGAACTCTCTATCCACCGAGCCAAGCTGCCTCTTAACTAATAAATGTTAGTTGAATTGAACTGTATTAGAATAATATAATCTAACCCTCTTATTCTATAGATGAGAAAATTAATTTTTTCATTTAAATCCATATGTTTTGGCTTTCTGCAGAAAAGTATGTCTAATGTCTATAGAAGACTAGCAAGTACCAGTGATTTTTAGACTATATTGTAAAAGGGTCTCATGCTTAACTTCAGAATTTTGGCAGCATAAGAATATTATTGCAAATAACATTCTCTTGTTTGAGTTACTTCTAACACACTTCTTTTTTTTAGTTTACAGCATTCACTTTTATAAGATTTTGAGCTCCAAATTTTTTTCTCCCTCCCTTCCCTACCCCTTCTCCAAGAAGGCATGCAATCTGATATAGGCTATACATGCACATTCATATTAAACACATTCCCACATTAGTCATGTTTTTCTTGTTGTTGTTGTTATTTTTTTGTTTTTTGGTGAGGCAATCAGAGTTAAGTGACTTGCCTAGGGTCACACAGCTAGTAAGTGTCAAGTGTCTGAGGCCAGATTTGAACTCAGGTCCTCCTGACTCCAAGGCCAGAGCAGAGCTCTATCTACTGTACCATCTAGCTGCCTCTACAATAGTCATGTTTTAACACGCTTCAAAGGGCTTTCACATACATAAGTCCCTGTACCCAAACCCCATTCCTAAATTTCTATTGGGCAGATAATGTAATAGACATAGGGAAATATATTGAGAGGGGAAGTGATTGGCCTGAATGGCACATAGATAGTTAATGGCAAAGCAAGACTTAGACTCCAATATGGATGACTAAATCACTGAATTGTTTAGTCCCTCCTCATTCCACATCTTAGTACTCCTAGTTTTCTGAAAAACTCAGCTCAGAAAGTCAGTTTCAACCTGAGGCCCTTCCTGATCCCTCCAAATATCCTCTTTCCTGAAATTAACTTGTATTATTTCATACATATTTTCTATTTACTTATGTGCATGCAGCTTTCCTCTGATGGAATGAAAGTTCCTTGAAGGCAGGAATTATTTCATATGTATGGCCAGTACCTTGTACAGTGCCTGGTACATAATAGGTGTTTAATAAAGGTTTATTAATTGGTTTAACTCTGCAATATCCAGGTGCTTCAGAACCCCATCTTATTCAGGTGAATTGTCTCCCAAAGACAGAAATCTTTAGATTATTTGAATTAGGGAGGTGACATTGGCTTTCTGCTTATTGGATCAGTCTGGGAAAATCAGTATTATAGAATTTAAGGGACTTATGAGGACTTCTATTAGAGTTCATCCAGTCCAACTTTTTCTTTTTACAGTTGTGCACTCTGAGACCTACACAGGTTAAACAACTTATTTCAAGTCACATAGTAGCAGAGCCAGGTTTTTAGGATTATTTTAAGATTTCTGATTCCTAGCCCAGTTGCTCTTTAAGGGTTGTCTTTTGTGATTTGAATAAAACTGGACATGCATTTTGCAATATTTTCATCCATCTGGCAAAGCAAGTACAGGACTTTAGACCAGCCATGCCTGGTAATATTAGGCCAACTGTACTGACAAATCAGGTTTCAGTTCATCGCACCCCTTTGATGACTCAGGCTGAACTTCTGAAAAGTAAAACTTCCACACAATATTTTTTTTTCCTGAAGGACTTTTCCAGGATAAAGGGTAGCTTTCTTCCTTTCTTTCTCTCCCCCTCACTCCCTTTGCATTTTCGATAGTCTGGGAAACTTTAAATGGTTGTTAGGTGCTATTGACAGAATAATTGGTTTGCTTCATAGTGCTATAATTGTTAGTAAAACCTTGGACTCTTAGAATAGGTAATATATGAATCAAAGATGCCTACATGATGTATTAAAGATTGTGGGCATTTAAAGTATCATTAGGTCTTGGGGTTATTTAAAGACTCCTAATTTTTAACTTGCCTTTTTACACTTATTTAGCTATGCAAGATATCACTATATTCTGTATTTTTTTTTAAATAATAAACATGTCTAGTCAAAGAAAGCATTAATGAAGCAATTCCCCAAATAAAACAGCCCATCATATCTGAGTTGCAGCAGAGAGAAAGTGTGGTCTTTGTAGTTTAATCAAGATCACAAGACTTGTTTTGAGCGTCTGTCATCTTTAATTTTACGGCACTTCATTTCAGAGTGGGACTGCCAGGGTCACATGCAATTAAAACACAGGCAAGATTTGTCTTGTGAAATCTTAACATAAAAAGTAATGTGTTACTCCATTTTAACTTTTCTACTGAACTCTGTGAACTCACTAATTACTTTTCCCCCCTCTTGTCACCTTTTTGATATGACATGTATTTTATGGAAGAGATAGAAGTTTGGGATTTTTTCCCCCTATCATGCATATGATTGAGGATAACAAAATTAAACCAGAGAAAAAAGGAATGTATTTTTCAGAAATACATTTTTTAGAAATATCTGAGCGCTACAGCTTCAATTACAAAGGCGCCCATGGATCAAATTCTAGGAAATAACCATTAATCTGCTTAACTAGGGCAGGTAGGAGTGTAATAGCAGAGCAGAGATTTCACAGAGGCCAATCTCATGAACCAGAGTTGATTCTCCAGGGTGCACGGAGAGGGACTTTAATGTGATTGGTCATGAAAAGGACTAAAAGCTAGTGCCGAGGCAGCTCTTTGGAGCTGGGTCCCAGTTGTTGCATCACAGTGATCAGCAAATTGCATAGACCCTTATTAACCTTATTGATAAGGAGCTTAGGGAAGTCCCATTCAGCCCCCAATCTAGTCCTCTTTTTGTTCTGTCTGTCTCCGTTTGCCATTCCGGCCTCATTGTACCGAGCGCTTTATGTGTACCTCCAAATTCTCCCTCAATGTGCTGGCTCCTTTAAGGTGGGGTAAGGGAACTTGTCAGCTAACAGAGTGGGCAGCAGTACCCAAGGACCCCCGGTCTATTTAACTGTGTTGGGGACACCTGGAGAATGTTTGGAAATTTTGCTCTTAAAGAATCTTTTATATTGCTCCTCTTTCAATGCAGCTGGGGTCCGTAGGGATCAGGGGATTATTTTTGATACCTGTCGAAAAGAGTTATGTCTACACTGATTTTCCATCCCTCACTACTAATTAACCTTATTGTATGCAGGAAACAGACTATTTAATACCTGCATTCTTTCTGTAATGCCAAGTAAAATGAAATCCAGTGTGAAATCTAGTTAGCGTTTGCCTTTTTGAAGTCATTTTTGAGTTTCCAGTTTTGGTAACTGTGACCTCAAAACTGATAGCTCGAAAAAAGGGGGAGCAACCAGTTTGGGTTGCAATTGTACTTTGCTGACTTAAAGGCTCCCATTCACCTGGATTTGCTGAGGCGCCTGAAGGAAAAGGCCCATCCTGGCACTGGAAAATATATATATATATATTTTTCCCCAGGAGCCATCTCCTTTCACCTCTTAAAGTTGGCCCCCAACCCCCTACCTCACTTCCTCCCGAGGCAATCAGGGCCCTATCCGATCTCCTTGTTCTGTTCCTTTCTAGCAGGGATGCTGGGCTTTGACACATGTAGGGATGTTACGGCAAAGCAGTAAAGCGGTGACGAAAACAGATGTTGTCTGCCGGGGAGGAATGCTCATCAAGGGGTAGGGACTGAAGGAAATCCCATCGGCAGAATATGGGGTAGAGAAAGGAATGGAATGATAAAAGGAAGAGGAATTTAACTATTTGAAATGTCACCAAAGGGTGTAGAAAATCAGCATGTCTTTAAGGTATGATGGATGGTGTGGATTTGTAATATATGTAATAAAGGAGGTGTGAATGGTTAGCAGAAATTCTTTCTTTGAAAAAAAAACCCCAAATCTGTAACAAGCCTCCTGGCCAAATACTCTTAAAGGTTGGCTGAGGAGGCAGGTCCACTTTGAGGCCAGTGTTTCATTTTACCAGAATTTACCAGTTTTAGATCTTGCTATTGATTGGCCAAAACGCATTCCATCTCTACTCTGTGACTTACTAGCTGATCTTGGACAAGTGACTTATCTCCCTGAACCTCAGTTTCCTCATCCATAAAGTGAGGGACTTCAGTTACATGACTTCTAAAGTCCCTTTCAGTTTTAAATCTTATAATTGGGGAAAAAATGTCTGTATTGCCTACTGCATGAGGTTCTTATAGTGATCAAATGAGATGATGTATATAAAATGTCTTGCAAACTATGAAGTGATATTAAGCTGACATCATTATTAGTATTACTATTATGATTTGACATCACTATTTTTACTTTAAAGACTCATTCTTCCATTGAGTGGAACAGGATGTGTGCTCCATGATGGCAGAAACTCTCCATCTTTGAATTTGTATGCCCAGGACTTAGCAAAGGGCCTAGTGTATAGTAGACCCTAAATGAATTATTGTTGGATTGAATTGAATTTTCAAAAGCTATTCTAAAGGAGTATTCATTGGATGGGCATCAGGTATAGACACTGCAATGGACTGCGGATTTGTGAACATTACGAAGTTATGGTTCGGGTAATAGAAGCTCATCAGAAGATTGGTTACAAGATGATGAATTATTTAAGCTCATGAGACTGTCAGCTAAGGTATGCGGATTAGGGTTATGCACTTTGTCAGTGAAAAGAACATCCATGGAAATGGAATCATTAATCCCTGAGGTATTGAAATATTCTGACATCATTTATCTATAATGTTAACTCCACATTTGAAATAATTCAATCAATAATTGAAACAAGCATTTATTAAGTGTCATGCTAAGTTAAGCATTAAGGATACAGAGAAAGATAAAATAGTCTTCAAGGAAGAGAATATATGTAAATTAATAGATATCTAAAAGATATGTAAAGAGTAGATAAAAGGTAACCTTCTAGAGGAAGGTGACCATTGCTGAGAATATGAGGGCAGGGTCAAGAAAAACACCCGCTGAGGAACTTGAATGATGGGTCGCCTCTCTGATGCTGTCATGTGTAATGGTGAGAAGATTCATATTTCTGTAGCACTTTGAGACTGGATTCAAATCTAGTCTTCTTGACTCTGAGTCCATTTTAAATTCCGCTATACCCATCTGAATCTCTGAACCACTACACAAGTAGTCAGCAATGTTTTTTTCTGAGTTGAATGAAACTCAATTGTTCTTTTTCAGAATCATTTGGTTTCAGTGCATGACTAATGTGTAGATAGGATTTGGCATGTGTCAATTTAGATTTTAGGATTCCAACCTTAATCCTCTGACTCTGAGTTCAAGACTCTGTCGATTGGTTTGTTGTATCAGCATAACTATATTTTAATTAAGTAGCAGTTATGTGACTGAGAATCATGGAATACCATAAACTCCAAAAAAAAATCAAAGCCAAAGGTTGACCAACAAGTAATGGAGAGACACACTGGGATATAACTAACTTGTGCTGAACTACTTTGAATTTATTTTGCATTTATTTTCTGTGTACTTACACGTGTCCATATTGTCTCTCCTAATAGAAGATGAACTCCTTGAGGGCAGGCAATGTTTCATTTTTTTAAATCTCTCTATTCTCAGCTTCTAGCATAGTGCCTAGTGTATGGCAGATACTTAAAATAGGTGCCTATAAATTGATTGATAAATATGGTTTACTGGATTACTCATGATGATGTATATGCAGGAAAGGAACTCACATAGGGAGTATATGACTGGAGAAAATGGCAGAATGGCGAGAAATCCAGAAAGAGCGTTGACATAGAGTGCTGTTGTGGTGCCCACAATATGTTACACAACCTATAGGAAGGACTCAAATGTGATGAGCAGATGCTTGTGGAGAGTTTGTAAGAGGACATGGACAAGAATCTCTCCAGATTGGGCAGCTATGTGGTGCGGTGAATAGAGCACCGGCCCTGAAGTTGGGAGGACCTGAGTTCAAATCGAGCCTCAGACCAAACACTCGACGTTTACTAGCTGTGTGACCCTGAACAAATCACTTAACCCTAATTGCCTAAAAATAAAATAATAAAAAAAAGAATCTCTCTAGATAAGAAAGTGAGGGTAAGTTTAGAACCTCTATTGATGGAGGGGTAGAGCCACATTGATGAAATCCATTGAAGTTGTGGAAGAAGCAGCCTCAATAGTAGGAACAGCTCACGTTTCCATAGGATTTTAAGGCTTACATAGTTAACCTCACAACAAGTGATATAAGGGGTATGTGTGTTATTATCCCCATTTTACAGATGACAAAACTGAAGTTTGGAGAGGTTAAGCAGCTTGTCTGTAGCTATACAGAAAAGAAGCAAGCAAGCAAACATTAAGCAGACTTAATGTGTCAGTTGTGTCAGTTACCATGCTAAAAACTTTTACAAATATAATCTCATTTGATCCTCACAACAACCCTGGGAAATAGGTGCTATTATTATTTCCACTTTATAGTTGAGGAAACTAAAGCAGATAGAGATTAAGTGACTTGTCCAGGGTCACACAGCTGGTAAGTATCTGAAGCAGATTTGAACTCAGGTCTTCCTGACTACTAAGCCCAATGTTTATCTGTTGTGCCACCTAGATGCCTCATAGCTGGAAAGTCTCAGAGCCAGAATTCTAACTAAGGTTTCTGCTGCCTTCAAGTCTTGTGCTCTATGACCTTATGCTGTAAGTTAAATATATGTGGTATCTTAAAAGTAGGCATCACCAATGGACAAACCTAATGCCAAATCATATATGTGATGTTGCTTTCTAGATGCTGGCTCTGAATTGTTCACACAGTAGCTACAAGGTGAATGACTACTGTGTGCACAGCGTAGTTTCTCTCTCTTAATCCTGCCCCAATTCAGTGAGTAGTGTTCATACAAAATCTGATAGATTTCTTAAAGGAATGGCATTGAGCGTGTGTGCTTGATGTTAAGCATAAACCATTAGCAGGGGAAGACTAGATAAACTTATATAAGGTATGTGTGTGTGTATATATCTACTTAGGGCATATATATCTCTATCCTGATGCCAAGTTTCTCACCAAGACAGCTAGAAATTTTCATTTTGACAACACGGGTAGAGAAAATTGTCATCTTTTTGTATGAGATGTTCACCATATTCTCATCATTTGAATGATTCAGGATCACTCTTTGGCAGCATGAGGCACAGCATGCCCTGATGCCTGCCTCTTTTTCAATTATATTTAAGAGGGAGACTGCTGGGGACCCATTTTTTCATCTTGCACAGGACCCCTAAAGTGCCAGATTTAATTTCAATACAATATTAGACAGAATGATATGATGGATGTTAACAGGACACTGACAAATATGATCCAGTGTGAGATAACGTGATGTAACACAGGACAGACTCCACCAAAACGAGGATTAAAAAAAAAATCCAATGCAGGCAAAAGATTTTTGATTTATCCTCTCCAGTACTCACTAGAATTTTAAATATAATGTTCATAAAGAACTTGGACAAATAGAAAGAAGGGGAGGCAAAGGAATAAGCATTTGAAAAGCACCTACTATGTGTTAGGTGCTATGCTAAGTACCTTACAAATATCTCGTTTGAGAAGTAGTTGCTCTTATTATCCTCATTTCACAGTTGAGGAAACTGAGGTAAATAGAGGTTAAGTGACTTTCCCAGGGTCACACAGCTATTAAGTGGTTGAGGCTAGATTTGTAGATATAGTGCTTGTTGTTCAAACATCACTATACATTTTTTGTTGTTGTTGTTTACTTGTGTCTGACTCTTCATGACCCAATTTGGGGTTTTCTTGGCAGAGATAACAAAGTGGTTTGCCATTTCCTTCTCCAGCTTAATAGATGAGGAAACTGAGGCAAACACTGTTAAATGACTTGCCCAGGGTCACACAACTAGTAAGTGCCTGGTCTTCTTTAACTCCACATCCAGGGCTCTATCCACCCCTCCGTCTAGCATTCCCTCACTATACATAATAAGAACGTCTAATAGATTTAGCTATGTATTCCTTAGAACAGGAATATTGCAGAGACAAATGGTACAATTGAGCAGGTCTTGAACCCAGAGTCAGAGGACTAGGGTTGGAATCATGACACTGCCATTTTGCCCCTGTGTGACCTTGGGTAGGTATACTAACCTTGGTAGGCCTTATTTCCTAATCTGTAAACTGGAAGGATTATATTTGATGACGTCTGATGACTCTTCTAGCTCTAAACCATGCTATTTTATTTCTTTGGGAAAGTTTTGCCAATTTTTTTTCCATTTCCTAATGAAAGCTACTATTACAATGACTGTTCTCCAAGGTAACTTACAGCACTATTAAATGTTTTGTTTTGTTTTTTGGGGGGGAAGAGAGGATTTATGGTGGGTTGAGTAGGGAATCAAAAACAATTCAGCAAAAATTTGTAATAGAATTGAAATATTATCATAAATTAAAGGTCTAATCTTTTGACCTATCAGTATTAATAAGCGATAGTATTATAGATATAAAATAATGAGAAAACAAGATAAAAATAATAATAGCTCTCATTTATGAGCTTTAAGGTTTAGACAGATTGTCTTGTTTGAGTATGGTGATTATTAGGCTATACCATTTAGAACTGGAAGACGTCAGATCAGAAAATTGTCTGATCAAGCTCTCCATTTTGTAGATAAATATCTGAAGTTCAGAGAAATTCACATAGGTAATAAATAGGAATGCCAGGTTTCCACTCTTGCCATTGCCAGAGAATTTAATTTAGATCAGGAAGTCTCAAATTCAAATCCTGGCTTTGCTACCCATTACTTTTGTGAGCTCTATGAACCTCAGTTCCTTATTTAGAAAATGAGGGTATTGAATCAAATGACTTCTAAATGCTCTAAAACTAGGATCCTGTGATCTCTCTTATTAAAAGCCCAAGTGTTCTGTGCCCAGAATACATTTGAGCAGTAGTCCTGCCTTGAAAAACATGTAATAGGCCATATTTAGAAGAATTGACAGGGTGTCATTTTTTGTCCTTCAATATTTATAGTCATCATGGAACCTTGAATGGAGGTAGAATAGGCAACTGGTATATATTAATTTCAATTTAATTTAACTAGCATCTAAATATCTTAACGGTGTTACAGAAGCATTTCCCTTACCATTTCTTGGCAAAAACCTTAAATGTTTGACATGATTGGTTTTTGGACATTTTGTTTTTTATTCCCTTGCCTGGAACCCCTCTTGACCCCTGCTGAACAGTACCTAGTCTTCAACGATAGTCTTAAAGGATTACCTAGGGTCACTGAGAGGTTTAGTCATTTGCTCAGTCACCCAGCCAGTAAGGGTCAGAGGCAAAACTTGAACCCAACGCAGTTGGTTTTCTCTCCACTGTTAAGGCAAGGCTGCAAACAAAGGTAAAAACACCAACTCTCTGCCCTCAATGAATAAGCATTCTACTGGAGGAGACAACATGCAATAAATAGGGACACATGAGATAAATACAGAGTTGATCATTGATATTTATTAAACATGGACTATATGCCAGGCCCTCAATGTAAAAGGGGAGAGCATTAGAGAGTGGGAATACAGTGAAAGACCTCTTGCAGATGATTGGCTTTAAGTTGAGTTTTGAAAGAAGCCAGGAAACTAAGAGGTAAGGGACAGAATACTCCAGGCATGGGGGATACCCAGTACCAAGGCACTGAGAGGGAAGGCAGATTGTGAGATTCAAAGAACTGTGAGTAGGGCAGTGTAGCTTTATGGTACAATGTGTGGAGGGGAAGAGGGTATAAGGAGACTGGGAAACAGGAAGGGGCCAAGTTATGAAGAGCTTTACATGTCAGACAGAGAACTTTATATTTAATCCTACAGGTGATGGGTAGGCATTGGAGTTCATTGAACAGGGGAAGGACATGATCCAACTTATTTTTTGAAAAATCACCTTGGCAGCTGAGTGGAGGATGGATTGAATGGAGAGGCAAGGCGACCAATTAGAAGGCTATTGTAATAGTCCCAATAAAAGGTGATGATTCTGAACCCTGTTTGTGGTTGCATAAATAGAGAGAAGAGGGCATATATGAGATCCAAAGGTAGAAATAATAAGATTTATCAATAGATTCGATACATGGGGTCTATGGAAGTGAGCAATTGAGGATGACATGAATGTTTTGGGCCTGGGTGACAAGGATCAACAGTAATAGGGAAGTTTGGAAGAAGGGATAGCTTGGCGGGGAAAGATAATGAGTTCTGTTTTGGCCGGGTTGATGTGGACGAGACTGATTTGTGGTTGGATATATAGGAAGAGAACTAGGAGAGAATAGTGCCATGGAAATTTAGAGAGAAGAGAGTATCCAGGAGGAGAGGGTTATCCAGAATGCCAAATGTCCAGATGATCAGAACGTCGTCAAATGCTACAGAGCAGGACTGATTAAAAACCAAAACATCCAGAGAAAGAACTGATAAATAGAAGAATGTGTAGAATAAGTTTACATATATATATATATATATATATATATATATATATATATATATATGTATATGTATGTATGTATGTGTGTGTGTGTGTGTGTGTGTGTGTGTGTGTATGTATCAATTTGTGTCTAATAGTAGCCATCTCTAGGGTGAAGGGGGAAAGAAAGAAAATAAATTTACATTATAACTTTATTATATATGTAAAAGGAAAAGCAAATTGTACATAATAAATTTGTAGTTTCATGTGCAATCATCTTTTTTATTATACTGTGTTATGGAAATGCTTGTTTTATTCCATAAGTTAAAAATAAAGCAAAGCTACATTTGCAATTAGGAGATCATTGGTAACTTTGGAGTTACTAATGAATCAATTGAATGATAAGGAGAGTAGCCAGATTGTGGAGGGTTTAGAAGAGAGAATAAAAGAGGAAAGGAAGCGCAAGCACCAGTTGCATAACATTTTCTTATATAGTGTAGTTGTTATGTTTAAAAAAATCCTTATAAAGGAGGTATAGGTCAATGTCTCACTGCATTCAACTGAAAGAAAAGCAGCTTTGGCAAGAGATTGTTCAAGTTTAACAGATTTCCTAAATTCTCTTAACTGGAGCCTTTGTTTCTTAATTGGTTAGTAAGCCCTGTCACGTAGCTTTCAATGATACAGAATTAGGTGGTGGTTCTGTCAGACTGCTAAATAGTATCAGACTTTCAATGTATAGTAGCAAAGAAATCCACCCATCTCTTCTCCATAAAGCTGGGACAAATTGGAAGTGAGGACAACCTCTTATAGAGACCATTGGGTCTCTGTAGATGTAGAAGGAAGAACTTGGTAGTCTGAAGGAAACATGTTGGTGAAATGCTTGTGGGGAGGCAGAATTCCATTTTACACTTGAGACTCCACAGTTTATACCTTTAGGTTTAAATCCTTTCTAAAGTGTTGGCTTGCTGTCATTTGAACTGTCCTTGGTCTTTGGACACTAATGAGGCTTAGGGAAATTGTGTTTCAAGGAGAAGTTGAAAAAATGCTAAATCAATTGAAACAGAATAACAACAAAAACTTTATGATAGCATAGGTCTTCTATACTCCAAGGTCAGCTCACTACCTACTAGTACTCCTACCTTTTCTTCTAGTGATTAATGTCATTTTAAAACATGTGACTTTCTTCTTTACAACGTTGCTTGACCCTGTGGTATGTCTCTAGCTCTTTCATACCAACACTTTTTTGATCCTGCTGGTGGTCTCTTCCTAGACAAGAGCACACATAATGATACAGGCATATCTCAGAGATGTTGCTGGTTCACTTCCAGACCACCATATTAATGCAAGTATTATAATAAAGTGAGTCAAATAAATTTTTTGGTTTTCCAGTGCATATAAAAGTTATGTTTGCACTATGCTGTAGACTATTAAGTATGCAATAGTATTATGTCTAAAAACCCAATGCACACATCTTAATTACCAATACTTTATTGCTAACAAATGCTGTCATCTGAGCTTTCAGCAAGTCGTAATCTTTTTGCTGGTGGAGGATTTTGCCTGGATATTGATGGTTGCTGATCGATCAGGTTGGTGGTTGCCTAACACTTCGGGTGGCTGTAGTAATTTCTTAAAATAGGACAATGAAGTTTGCCTGATCAATTGACTCTTCCTTTTACTTGAACACTTAGATGTACTTGTAGGGCTATTAATTGGCCGAGTTTCAATATTGTTGTGTCTCAGGGAATAGAGAGACCTGAGGAGAGGGAGAAAGATGGGGGAACAGCAAGTTGGTGGAGCAGTCAGAACACACACAACATTTATCCATTAAGCTCACCATCTTATACTGTTCATGGCACCCCACAAAAGTACAATAGTGTAATATCAAAGATCACTGATCACAGATCACCATAACGGATACAATAATAATGAAAAACTTTGAAATGCTGTGACAGTTACCAAAATGTAACAGAGACATTATGTGAGTTGGAAAAATGGTACCGATAGGCTGCCACAAACCTTCAATTTGTAAAAAACAAACAAAAAAACCCACCACAGTATCTGTGAAGCACAATAAAATGAGGTATGCCTGTACTGTGTTTCTCATCATATAGTTAGGAAGGAGTGGATTTAAAGACCGCTTTCCATTCCTCAGTCAGTATGATGTGTGCTGGGGAACAACCATGTTATCTGCCTGTTCAGACACCTCTTTGTGTGCCATACAGCATGTCTATATATCCACTTCATGTCTATGAGTCCTCACTTGCTCTAAATGTTTGCTCTTGGATCTCAGTTTCACACATTTTATTTACATGCCTTATTTTTCATTTTACGAACAAATCGATAACCAGACTGACTTGTTACCACACTGGATTAGTTTTATTTATTCTGTTTGAACTTGATTAAAAAGCTGTCAAACATAAGTCTACATTTTTATCAGCAGAATACTTTCACAAAACAGGGTATGGGATATGTATAGCTAGAAACATACTTTTGAAAATAAAACAATATTTGATATATTCTAGACAGTTACCCTTTTGTTTACCCATGACAACTGAAACTAACCATCAAATGCATAAACTGATTCAAGTCTAGCCAAGAAATCCTAAGGGCATATGAAAAAGCTTTATTTTTTTAAAAAATTCTTTCTAGATGAATTTAATGTAATTCACCAATAAAGCATCCTCAGGAGCATAATAAAAATTCTACAGATCATGACAGAGCCAGGGAAGAGGAAGATGTAGAGTATGATGAAGAATCAAAATGGATGTTAACATTAAAAATGAGCAGCCATGCAATTCTTGTATGTTATTAAGCACAAAATAGTCAGGCTCTAATTTTGTTTCTAATTTACAGGGTGATGTGTTTAGGGAATGGGAAATAGTATTTTTTAAAAATGTATCCAGTGGAAAACGTTTTGAGCTGTCATTTTTCTTTGGAAAAAACCCAACCTTCAACATTAAAAAAACAACAAAACTTTCATTGTATAGCTCAGAGAATAGCTAATCTATCCACAAGCAAAAAAAAAAATTCTTAAAAGATGAAACATGCCTATTTTAGGTCTGGACCTGGGTCTCCCCTGCCTCCTTATCACTTTTTGACTAGCTGGGTACACTCTAATTATTATACATATACCCATGAGGGTGCACAAACATGAACTAACATACACATACAGAATCTAGAATTAGGGTTACATGTAACTTGTGAATATAAGTTATATTCCCAACATTTCTGAAAATCTTTAGATATCCATACTGCAGTCTTAGAAGTGCTGGGTGGCATGGCATTTAAAGGGTTAATTTTGAACACATATAGGCAAATATTGTCAATTATTTTATTCTAATGTTTGGAACTTAAACATGAAATCGTCATTAAGTTTTCACAAAATGAGGCATCTGTCACTTGAAAGAAAAAAAATATTTCAGAAATATGTTTACAGAAATGTAAAAATATTAGGCATCAAGACAGATGTGAACATTTTCAATAATGTGCCTTGTCTGTCAGTCTTCCTTAGAGCTGAAGATCTTATTGTACTCACTTAGCATGAGTTCTGCTATCTGGTTTTGGTATACCATGTGGACTGCCATATTCCCAGTCTCATTTTCAGCCCGCAAAAGTGTGGGCCCAAATACAATTCCTAAACTTTGAGTGGACATGAGGTTCTTTGAGGCTCTGGCCACTATCCTGTGAAGAGAGAAAAAGAATCAGTTAGACAATAGGGTAAAAAAAAAATTGTGGATGCCTTTGGAGATGATAGGTAATATGCACTTGAGGTTGGTTTGTTACTGTTCAGATGTGTCTGACTCTCTGTCACCCTATTTGGGGTTTTCTTGGCCAAGACACTATAGTTTGCCAATTCCTTCTCCAGCTCATATTATAGATGAGGAAACTGAGGCAAACAAGGTTAAGTGACTTGCCCAGGGTCACATAGCTAGTAAGTGTCTGAGGTCAGATTTGAACTTAGGAAGAGGAGTCTTCCTGACCAGGCATTATATCCACTGTACCACCTACTTGTTTGGAAAATGAAGAAACAAAGAGAGATACAATAGGGAAATCCAGTCAAGATCTTCTTAATCTAAGTGATCATATTTCTATAAATAATTTTTCCTCTCTATTCACAATCATTTATGTGGAGATATATGATGTTTCAGAATATCTACTTACCAGACTATACAGCCCAAATCCCTTTATTGTGTGCAGAGCAGAGAAGCAGCCTCATGTAATGGGTTGAGAGTCAGGGAGATCTGGGTTCAAATCCTACCTCAGATACTTACTGGCTGTGTGTCCCTGGGCAAGTCCCTTCATAGCTCTCAGCCTCAGTTCCTTCCTCTGTAAAATGGGACTACCTCCCAAGGTTGTTGTGAGGTTATAAAGGAACTAACGTATGCAAAGTACCATGCAAATCTTAAAGCTATATAGAAATGTGAGAGTCTTAGTCATCTTTATGAAGTATAAGGAGATAAAAGGAAGGAGTACAAATGAATCTGCCCTCGAGGAATTAATGATCTCATGGAATACAAACAGCAATAAAATAAATAAGGTTACATAATAACAGAAAGAAACAAACAAAATAACAACCCCACAATAGAACTAGGAATAAGAGGAAGAAATGAATGCTAAAAGAATGTTACATGTAGGTTGACCACAGCCAGGTGAGATTAGTTTGTGGAAAGGCATTATAAATAACATAAGTTTTGAATAGTTTTGAAAGCAGTAATAGATGTGGGAATGAAGAAGGAAAGGCATCTTGTCAGATGGCCAAAACAAGTGAATTGAAAAGTGTATCTGTTCAGTTTGGATAGCAATTGAGTTCATACCCAAACAAAAGAAGATTGGATCCTATATTCTTTGTAAAGGCAAAAATCCCACTGGAACCAAGAAGGTTTTTGTTGGTGTGAGGACAGTACAAAGAGCAGGAAAACCAATGACACATTTTGAAATGTTCTTTACAAATGTACTATTAAGGGTGACACCATGTCTACCCTGACACAAAACTCCTTATGAAAAATAGAATTCCATGGTTTAAATTAGAGGCTTTGGAAAATAATGCTTGAGCTTACAGCATCAGACTTCTTGGTTCACTGTTAAATTTAGGGGAAAGAAGGTATGATGGGAAAGAGATCTTCTGGGTTTTGACTGCATTCAGAGTAAAACATTTTATTCTGTTTCTAGATTTGCCAAGTACCTTCTTAAAGCACTTGTATTAACTTTAGCTTTCATGGATACCTGCCATTTTAGTTCATAACCATATTTACTAACTTATGCAAAACTTCAATGTAATTTGAATCTGCTTTTTCTTTTTCAAGACAGCAGAAGTGTTTCTTTGTTGTATTATGCTAGTGTGTTTAACAACTGGGGCTGATGTTCTCCTATAAGTCACCTTCCAAATGGTTATAGAACTTTTGCATAGGATAGCCTGTGGCTCCATTCTTCATTATTAAAGACTCAGTAGACTGCATGGGCATAGTAGCTTATACATGGTAGTGATAGAGGAGTTTCCCAGAATGAAAGAATGTGTATTAACAACTGAGCCTTTCCCCATTCCAATTCCAATAGTGTCCCATTGCAGTGAGTGTGTTTTAATGGTGTCCCGGAATCAGCTCAAACTGTCTCTCCAATTGTTAAATGTTCAGTGTTAGTGTTTTACAACTTGGAAATCAGCAAATGCTACAAATCAGGGCTTGATTTATTGTTTTGTTGATTGTCTAGACTGAAGAAAATGATAGAGAAAATATTAATAATGCGAATTAAACCCATGTGTGTGCTTGTGTATTATGTACATATATACTTGCATGTATATATAATACATGCATGTGAATATCTCTCTCTCTCTCTATATATATATATATAGATAGATATAGATAGATAGATAGATAGATAGATAGATAGATCTTTTTTTTCCCCTATGGAGAACCAGTCATCAAACATTTACTAGCACACCCCTGGGTATTATATTTCAGTGAGAGAAGGTAACATTTGCAGATGATCAAAGTTAGCAGGATTTTTAGAGATGTTTGAGGCTCACTCTTCAAGGTTGAAAATGGTCTCTTTAAAAGATCTATTGGTTCTTTTAATAAATAAAGGAAAATAAAAGGAAGGAAAATAAAAAGGACTTCCAGTTCTGATTTTAAATACTTACTGGCCCTAATTTTCTCCATCACAATGTAGAATGAAAAAGGTCAAAGTTCAGCTTGAAGGAACACTATATTATCAATTTCTTAACAAACATATATTTAGCACCTACAGTGTGCTAGACTAGACACTAGGTAGTATGCCTTCTTCATAATAGTATCTAGCAAAAAAAATTGGACTTTGGAAGCATGAGGCCATTTAGTTTTGAGAAGGAAAAGAGGGAAGGAAAGGTTGGGAGAATAAAAATCTGAGCAGACCTAGTAGGGAGAAAGGAGAAAAGAAGAGAACTGAATAAGCACTTCAACTATTTCATAATTTTGCCTAGTGTCCTTCTATGATGATTGGAGTTTGGGTGGAATGGGCAGGATTATGGCATGGAGGACAAGGTCAGTTCAGAAAACTAGACAGACCCATAGGCAATTGGCAGATGCCCAAGAATAGCCAAGTCATAAGATGGTTTCACTCATCCCTATTCTGTCTCTCTGGTCTTGAACACTAAAATTCCCATTTCTGGTAATCTCCTATTCTTTCCTCTCTTCCTCTACTTTACACTTCTTTTCTTAGTCCTCATAGCAACCTTCAGCTTTCTGTTCCTCTGCCCCAGCTGCACATTTTTCTGTACAGAGTCTTGAGCCCATCCAGAGCTAATTAGACCAGTTCAATCACACATTGTCCTTTATTCTTTTCTTTCCCTGTACAATCTTTCTCTTTATGATCCCATCCATTTCCATGGAGCCAATTATTATTCTTATACAGACAACTCCCAAATCTATATCTTAAGCCCTAATCTTTCTTCACAACCTTTAAATGAATGAAAAGTTTGAGAGAGACTTTCTGGGTAATTAATTGATTTATTAATTAGGCTAGCTGATAATCAATAAATTGATGATCAGTGGTTTCTCTTGGTAACAAAAGACAGAAACCACTGAATGCTTAAATACCTTTGGAAAAGGGTGTGTGTGTGTGTGTGTGTGTGTGCCCCTGACAGGTGAAAATGAACCTGATTGATAAACAATTAATGAGAGGGCGGACTTTCAAATGAGAAAGTGGCCTGAAAGCTCTCAGCTCCTCCTGCTGAGAACATGGCTTGATCATGAGACTCCAGCAATCTGGACAAAGGAATTCCTCTCTACCCAGAGCACTCATGAGCTGAGTTACACTAAACTCCAACTGTGTGGGGAGAAGGGTGGCAAAGGCATAGACTTAGTGCTTTAGGGCTGGAATTCACCTAGATTAGATTCTGTTTACACTCTAAACAGAAGTGGAGTCTTCTAGTTGGGTGGGGTCTTGCTCAAGAAGGAGGAACATGTTTTGTGTATAATACCCAGGGGCGTGCTAGTAAATGTTTGATGACTGGTTCTCCACAGAGTAAAAAAAAAAAAAAAAAATATATATATATATAAATATATATATATATATATATGTATGTATACATGTACATATATATATATGTATGTATACATGTACATATATATATATATATGTATGTATACATGTACATAATACACAAGCACACACATGGGTTTAATTTGCATTATTAATATTTTCTCTATCATTTTCTTCAGTCTACACAATCAATAAATCTCATCTATCAGCCTTGTCCTTCTGTGACTGACTGACTTACAGGGGCCAGCCCCTGAAGAGGAAATAAAGGGAAAAATCTTAATCCTAATTCAATAAGTAGTTGTTAATATAATAGAAAAATAATCACTTCTCTCAGCCTCAGAGATCAAACCCTCACCTTCATGTCCTGTAGAAATCTAGAATTCAACATAACTCATTATCTATACCTAACCCTCAACTCCAAACCCAGAGCTCTTTTCAAACTTCAAGGATTCTCCCAATTACACAGGTGTGTAACCTCAGAGTCATTCTTGCTCCTCCCTTCTTCACTGTTCACAATTCATTGCCAGATTATTGATTCTAGTGCCATAGCAGCTTTTGCATCTATCCCTGTTCTCCACTCACATGACCAACCCTGTATCATGATCTTTTGAAGTATCCTCATTGGTCATCCTACTTACAGATTCTCCTCTCCCCAGCCTATCTTTCACATAACTATGATGATAATCTTCCTAAAGCACAGGTATGATGATGCCAAATTAGCCAAATTGTGACATCCTTGAGGACAGGAACTGTCTTTTGTATACCCAGAACTTTGCACAGTGTTGGGCACATAGTAGGCACTTAACAAATATTTATTGACTGAAACCAACATTTTATTTCTTATCTCTGTCAATTTGCAGAAACCAAACTCTGTGCCTAAAAACAGTTATTTTGTGTTTCTAATCAAAATCTTTATTTTCCCTTAAGAAGCAGATAAAGTTCTTACTAGCCCTGCCCCCCTCCCCTCCTCCATGAAACTTTTCCCAATTCCTCCAGTTACTGGATATTCTCCAGATGTTCTCTTCTTCAAACAACCTTGTTTATATGTGCTTCTTATCTACATGTTATATTTCTCCAATAGAATGCAAGCATCCTGAGATCAGGGACTGATTCTTTTTAGTCTTTGTAGTTCCAATATTTGTTGACTTGAAAATATCTAGGTAGATGGAAAGGCTACATTGTGGAGTGATATGGATCCCAACCATGAAAATTGTGATTCAAGATCATTACACTAATTTAAGAAAGACTTGGAGAATCAAGAAGATTCCTAATTCTGGAGGATAAGATACTGATGTAGGAGGTCAGATATCTATCGAGTGGGTAATAAAGGGGATAAAGGGCGAGATGAGGACGGACTTTAAAAATGTAAACAAATTGAAAAGTTTTCATAGATAATGTGCAGTTTGATCACTTTGAAAACAGAGAGGGATTTGGATGACTATGAATGAGCTGTAATTCACATATACATACAAGTTTAATGAGTTATGACAAAAGTCCTCATTGTGCCTTCTAACTTCTCTATTTGGAAAAAACAAAACAAAACAAAACCAAAAACAAACAAAACGAAAAGCAAACATTCAGTTTGAAATCAGAAGACATGGCTTCTAGTGCCAAATCTGACACCAAGTATTTTATCTAGGGACTTTCCCTCTCTAAATCTTGTTTTTTTTTTCTTTTTCATCTGTACAGTAAGGAGAATATTACTTTACCTTGCAGGGTTACTGCAAAGAAGTGACTTTGTAAACCATAACATATTATGGAAATGTGAATTTTTGTCACAGTTGGGATATAACAGTTGGGTCATAACAAATCTGAGTTGGTGAGCTTGTCCCTCCTGTCTAAGGCTAGGATTGGTCCTCTAACTTGGGGTGAGCTGAACCGAAAGATTGGAGGCTAATTGCTTTCAGCTGTAGAGGAGGTTAGAGAGGATGCAAGGGTAGGGAGCTAGCAGGTCAGTCTACATTGCCCCACCCCACCTGCCACCAAGCTGCCTGATCCACCAGAGCTGAGCACTGCCCAATCCCCTTGAAGACTGGCTTTTCTAATGTGAGTGTGTGGGTCATGCAGGGAAGACTGTCTCTTAGTGGAATCCTGCCAAAGCTGTCATTTACTGTGTTCCCTGAGCATGAGCCTTCAATTGGTTTGGTTTTTTTTTCATTTGTTGCAAATGTAAATATGAAACAGTGCTTCCTTAAACCTATAGCTTTTTTGTCCACTTCTGAACACATTTTCCATATGGTGTGAATCAGATCAGCTTACTTATGAGTTTCCTAAAATATAATCACCTTATTGCAAATGGATAATATTACATAAATTAATTTTATATATTTTGGTAAGGTTTCCCATACATTTGGCTTAATTTTTTTAGGTTATTAAGTGTAGTTGATGAAATAGACTGAGAACTCCCTAAGCCCCCCAAAAAGTGGAAGGGTGAAGCTTAGTCATTTTTCCCAATTTAGGAAGGACCATTGACCTGATAGCAGCTTTGAAACAAATTAAATGCAATCAAGAGGAGAGAATGGGGATGAGAAAGATCTGGAACACTTTCCATCCTGTTTGTTTACTGTGGCAAAAGACTTTTTTTTTTAAAGCTGGCACATCTACATTCTGGATATCAACCAAGCAGTAGGTGGTGTGTTGGGAAATTAATAAAACATTAGTTCAGCACAGATGCTGTGGGTGGAACCCAGTTCAACAAAACAACTGCTACCAATCCTGGGATCTCCAGTCCTCCCAGACTTCATGGTTGGACTGGAGAAGCAAGCATGTTCCCCTATCAGAGATGGAATTAGATCAGATGTTTTCCTAATAGTCATGGGGATAGAGCTGCATAGAAAAATTAGCCCCAGCTTTGTCACTGACTTGCTGTGTGAGGCTGGGCAAGTTATTTTGTATAGTAAAACTTGTCTATCCAAATGTGAGTACATGTTTCTATTTCTACCTGTAGTCCTAATTTGTGTCACCATCCTCCCTGAATTCCCTCCTTGAGATAATATATGGTATGATTATCCCAACTTTACAGGTAAGGAAAATGAGATCCTAAAAATGTAAGTGGTTGATCAGTTAGCACTGTCTCTCTGACTTCCTACCCTCCCCCCAATCCAAGCCCAGTTAGGTTTTCTGCTTTTCTGCTCAATAATCTATGTAACCGATATAGATTCCTACTCATTTATTAAATAGACATAATAATTGCCTACATCACCGTGGTGCTATGGGATTAGATAGATGCAACATATTTCAGTTGCCATTCGGTTGTTTTTGACTCTCCATGACCCCAATTTGATATTTTTTTGGCAAAGATACTGAGTAGTTTGCCATTTAATTTAAATCCAGCTCATTTTACAGATGAAGAATTGAGACAAATAGGGTTAAGTGGCTTGCCCAGAGTCACACAGCTTAATACGTGTCTGAGGCTGGATTTGAACTCATGAAGATCAGTCTTCCTGATTCCAAGCCTAGTGCTCTATCATTGTGCCTCCTAGCTGCCTCATGAAGTATATACATTAATCTAATAAACATTTATTCACCATTTGTCTACTCTATGTAAGATATCATTCCAGGCATGGAGAGGGAAGCAAAGAAAAAACAAAAAAATTAAAAAAAAATTTAAACAAGACTATCTCTGTCTTCGATGACTTATAATTTAGTAGTGGAGATAAGTACAGAAATAACTAATATATTATATGCCAAGGGTACAGCTGCCCTCTCATTCTCACAGGTTTGTAGTTTTGATATTCTCTTAGCCTCCTCACTTTTCCTCATCCTACATATCCAAATCCATTGTTAAATCTTTCCACTTTACCCTCATAGTATCTTTCCTGTATGTCTCTTTTCCACTTATTCATTCTCCCACCTAGGTCAGAGCCTCATGACCTTTAGCCTAGACTATTGAAATAGCCTATTAATTGACCCCCCACCCACCCACACACTTCTCCACACTCCAATACATTCACCTCCACACAGCTGTAAAAGTGAGCAGCTAAATTATCAATCTGACAGTGTCACCACCCTAGTCATTATTACCTTCAGGAATGAATATAATGTCCTCTATTTGGCATTTGAGATTAGTCATAACCTGGCTCCTTCCTACAATTCAAGTCTTGTCATTCTTGCCAAGCTATGTCAGCTTACTTGTTGTTCTTTGGACTTAGCATGCCCTCTCTCATCTCTGTGCCTTCATGCTGGCTGAGCCTGGAATATTCTCCCTCCTCACCTTTATTTCTTGACATCCCGAATTTCTAGCATGACCCAGATGAAAACCCACCTTCCCTAGGAGACCTCCCTGATCCCTTTAGTCACTGGGGCCTTCCCATCAAAGTTTATCTTCTTTTTACTCTCTATTTTTGATGTAGGCTCCTATTTACATTTTGTTTCCACCATTAGGATGTGAAGACAGGAGCTGTTGTGCCTAGCACATAGAAAACATTGAATCAATGAGCATTCATTGATTGATTGGTAGAACTAGACAGGAGCTATATGAGAGGCACAGGGATTATTTCTCACTAGGGAGGAGGCGGTCATGGTGTTAAATGACAGGAACTTAAATGACAGAGTTGGGGGAGGAACATGGTGTTCTAGTCAGAGAGAATATAATGAGAAAGAGGGCAAAAAGACAAAATAATAAGGAATATTCACATAGTGGTGGATAGGTCAGCTTGACTGGAGCATAATGCAAAAGAAGGAGAGTAATGGAAAATAATGTTGGAAAGGTAAGTTGAAGCCAGCCACTGGAGGGCCTTGGATGCCAGATGAAGGATTTTCCTCTTTGGTAGGCAATGGGGAACCATGGCAGGTTCTTGATATGGAGGGTTATTTCATCAGAACTGCATTTTAGGAAAATTAATATGGTAGTATGTAGGATGAATTGGAAAGGGAAGGGGATAGAGTCAGGATGACCATCTGGGAAACTGTTGAAGTAATCTAGGCAGGAGGTAAAGAGGGCAAGAAATTGTGTGGTGGTAGTAAGAATAGAAAGGAAAGATTGGTTGCAGAATGAAATCATATCATCTTTATTCATTTTTTTTCACTGGTAAAATGTTTTTGTGGTAAAAATGCAACCAAATTAAAGAAATATTATATTATGGAGAATATAGACTCAGATCAAACATCAAATCTGTGAAAATAACAGTTAGAGGTGGCTGACAACTTACCTATTACACTCTATTTTGTTCAGATCACCCAAGACTTTTCCATTCCATTAGGGGCATGGCATTTCAGAAAGGATATTGATAAACAAGATCATGATGGGTGGGGAGCAACTAGTTTGGCAAAGGGTCTTGAACTATGACACATGAAGATCAGCTGAAGGACTTAGGTGTTTGGTCTGGAGAAGGAACATGATGCACCTCTTCAAGTATTTGAAGAGCTGTCATTTGGAAGAGGAATTCAACATAAGATCAGAGATTTACTACTAAGAGTCTATCTAATCCAACTCATTTGCTCCAAAGACGTCATGTAAGTAGAAAGTAGCAAAGCTGGTACTCTTTAATCCCATATTGTTTTTGGTTTTTCCCAGCTACACCTTGTTTGGTTTAGCCACAAAAGGGCTGAAAGGCTACTTTCAGGAGTTATTTTATACTTACAGGAGGGGAAAAAAAAACCCCTTTCCAAATATAAGTTTTCCAGTGTGTTGCCTTGGGAGGTTATGGGTTTCCCTTTCCTCGTAGTTTTTAATCAAAGGCTAATTGGTCACTTGTTGCATATGTTGCATGAGGAATTTTTATCTTATTCAGGAACCAGCTGGATTCCATGGCCTTTGAGGTTCTTTCCAACTTTGATAATGTGTAGCTCTATAATATTTCCAACAGTACAAGCTACAGATGAATTGTATGATTTCCCTAGTTGTGGAAAGGAACATATTTATAAACCAGAGGTTTTTGGCAGCATAGGACTAAACATGGTTATATAGTAGTTGCTTAAATATATTTGAATAAATGAATGAGTGAATGATTGAATGATCATTCAGGGGTGTTTCTATGCAGATTAAGGCATATGATTGAATGACATATATAATCTTGCCTTCCTTGTCATCCACAAGCATTCATTAAGCAGTTATAGTGTGCCAGGCACTAGGATAAGTGCTGGGGATAAAAAGAAACTAAAAAGAAAAATTCTGACCTCAAAGAACTTATAGTCTAATATAATCTAATTCCACTTCCCCAGACTCAAAATTTAGCACCAGGATATCATGCTCTTTAAGAAATACACTAGACATTCATTCTCCTGCTTCCTCTTGGGCCCTAACTTGGGATTTTATTTCATTCTTCAGAAGTTGAAGTATTGAAACTCTTTGGTGTAGAAGCATAGGACAGACCCTGAACTTGACTGAACCCTCAGTTCAGAGAAGAAATGGAAGAATTCTGTCCACTTGTCTCAGATGTGAGGGTAAAAGGCTAGATCTGAAAGCAAAGGATGAAGGGAGAAATGTGGTATACAATTATAGAATATTGGAGCTGAACATGACCTTAAAGATCATCTGGTCCAGCCCACTAATTTTGCTAATGAGTAAACTGAGACTCAGAGATGTTAAGTGAATTATCCCAGGCTATACAGCTAGTTAACAGCAGAGCTGGGACTCAAATCTACTTCTCTTACATCAGAGGAATGATGGGTTAGGTGACAAGCCCCAGGTAGAGTGAGGTGACACCATCCCAACTTAATCTAGGGGCAGAGATTTTTTTCTCATCATTATTTACTCCAAGAACTCTTAGTAGTAATGACATCTAAACAACTTGATGAGCTCCAAGTCTCAAGAACTGTAGGCCTTGCCTGTTGAGAGTAAAGAGGACATAAATGACAGCTTTTTATAAAGGCAGCTTATTAATACTGCTTAATTCATAATAGCCTGACAAAAATAATTATGATTTCATGCATTTGTTCATGGAACAGCACTTGATGTATTCTCACTTGAATAAAAATATATTCACAGTGGAAGCAATTCTTATACCACTAAGTGAAATTAAGTTTATAAGAACTTGAAATGGGTAAGAATTCATTTTTTGGCCTGAGCAGAAAAAAGTGATATACAGTTTACAATGTACAAAGGAGAGGAAATGCCAGAGCTACTTTTTGTCAGGCCCAAATGGAAGGAGCAATGATGCATCAATTTAAGATTATTTTAGAAACAATCTATAATCCAGTGCTACAGATGTTGGAACCCAGACAAAAAACTGTGGAGCCGTATGCTGTGTAAGTTTTTCCAAAAGTGAGTGGCATTGCTAGCTCAAAGAATTTTCTTAGTTGTACAAAATCACAGCCAAAAGATTCTCATCCTGAAAGCACAATGTTCTTCATCATAAAGACCAAGGGAAAATTGTGTCGAATTAAGAATTCTGAAGTGTCTAATAGTTCAGCTGTAATGGACATATATAAGCAAAAATACTTTTTTAATTTGTACTTTTGCTATTACCGTAGTAACTTGCAAAGGAAGCTGGAAGCCACATAATTGACTGCAGGACAACTCTCGAGTGATGGAGTCATGGTGTAGGAAGCTTGGCTTTCCACATCTATGTAAGGTTGCAATTTTCCAACACATACAACTTTGGAGTGGTTATTGATTTTGAAATTTGGAAGGTATGTTGGGAAAGGCAGACCTTGCAAACAGACCACACTGGGTTTACAAAAATACTATTCAACCTTTTGGATTCCACATGCAGCATTAAAGAACTAGCTTCTGCTTCAGACTATGACTTTGACAAAGAAAGAATAATAGAAATATAAGGCAAATGAGGATAATTTGCTCACATGTGGTTTTTCCTATGTCACTGCTGTCCTCAAGTGGTGGTGAGTTGAGTGGGAGTGGTTCCATAGGCCTATCTACCTGTCTCATTTAACATGAGCTATATTGCTACCTACAGTGCTGTTGTAGAAACTTAGGATAGCTGAAAAAAAATTGCAGTCTCTCCCTTAAAATTGAATTGCATGTTGACATAGTTTTTGAGCAGCATAAAACCAAAAGAAAATTGTTTGCTCTTTTAGAAGTCCTATTACAAATGTGTGGTTTCCTACATTCAACATTTAACCTGCTACAAGGACTTCTAAGCTCATGCTATTGGAAGGTCACTATCAAATGTTTCAGAAATAATTCCATATGTTAATTTGTAAATTAATTGTTTTGGATGAATTCATTTGTTTATGATTTGTAACCACTGACTACTTTCAAACAAGATTTGAAGTAGCATTTTGAACTGATTGTAAAAATTGTAATTTTGAATCTGAGACTGTTTTTGAGTTTTTTCCAAACCCAGTTATTGATGATTAGTTAAAAATGTTGTGATGGCTGCACTAAAACACTTTCTGAGTTGAAATAACTTTTAAGAACCTACTCTGCTGAAGGCACTGTGCTAGGTGCTGAGAGGTAGAAAAGGGAAAAAAAATATATCCCTTTTTTCAAGAAGTCTAGTATATCTCATTTGGGAGACAAGACAGGTAACTTTAATACAAGATTGAATGTGTTAACTACATAAGAGAGGCTTTGAGAAATCAGAGGAAAGTGAGTTCAAGTTTGCCTAGGGGATTAGTAAAGAGGACATAGCTAAGAGATGTATTTGAGTAGGACCTTGAGTGAGTAGAATTTCAGCAGGTGGTGGAGATGGTAGAGAGAATTCATTTTGGTAACAAGGAACGGTATGAGTATAGACGCTGGCAAGTGTGAAACATATTGAGGGAACTGTGTCTAGACCAGTTTGATTTTTAGCATGGGGTGCTTAAAGGGGAGTAGTGTCAGATAAGGCAATTGGGGCCAGATTGTGAACCCAGTAGGCAATTATGGGAGGCACTGGAAGTTTTGGGCAAGGAAACAACATGATCAGAGCTGGGCATCAGGATAATTAATTTAGCAGCAGTGTTTGGTTGGATTTGAGGTGAAAATCTGGAAATGGGTAAAGCAGCTACAAGGCTATTGAAAGCTGATGAGGGTCTGAACTAGGTTAGTAGAAGTGATGATGGAAAATAAAGGATGGCTTTGTGGAGTGGAATTGATAGGACTTGGCAAATGGTTGGAAGTAGGGCAGAGGGAAAAGGAGTCAAAGGTAAGTTGCAAGGTATTACATTTCAGTGATAAATGGAAATTCTGTCAGAAACAGGGAAGTGAAGACATAGAGGGAACAGTTTTGAGGATAAGATGAGTTCAGTTTTAGGCATACTGAGTTTGAGATGGGACATGCAGGTAAAGATGGCTAGTTAGCAGTCAGAATAGTGAATCTGGTGTTTAGAAGAGAGAGCACGGCCAGAAAAAGATACAGGAATCAACTGTATAGAAGTGGGAACTAAAGCCAAAGGAACGGATGGATCAGTCAGTCAATAAGCATTTATGAAGGTCTTACTGTGCCAGGCACTGTGTGAAGCACTGGGGACACAGATAAAGACAAGAACGGTTCCTGACCTCAAGGGGCTCATACTAGAATGGGGAAGACAACATGCAGATAACTAGGCATATAGAAGATATATAAAAAGTAGATGGAAAGTAATCTCAGAGGGGAAGGCAGGTGAGAGGACTTGAAAAGGCTTCTTATGGAAGGTGGGATTTGAGCTGAATCTTGAAGAAAGCCAAAAGGATGAGGAAAGGAGGGAGAACATTGCAAGTGCAGCTAGTGAAAAGGCAAAGCAGTGGGGGATGGAGTATTGTGTGCAAGGAACACCAAGTGGGCTGATGTAATTAGATCCTAGAATACATGGAGGAGTAAGGTATAAGAAGACTGGAAAGGTAGGAAGGAGTTAGTTTATAAAAAAGCTTTAATTGCTAAATAGAGGACTTTATATCTGATCTTGGGGTCACTAGTGAGCTACTAGAGTTCACTGAGCAGAGGGGTGTATGACATGATTAAGAAAATCATCTTGACATCTCAGTGGAGAGTGGATTGAATTGGGGAGAGATTTGAGGAAGGGAGGTCAATTATAATAGTACTTCAGGTACTGGGCCTGAAGTCAGAAAGACTCAACTTTGTGAGTTCAAATCTGGACTCAGACACTTACCAGCTGTGTGACCATGTCCAAGTCACTTAACCCTGTTTGCCTCAGTTTCCTCATCTGTAAAATGAGCTTGAGAAGGAAATATCAAACTGTGATGAATGAAAAACCTGAAGGATGGCACAGCTAGGTAGTGAAGTAGATAGAGCACTGGCCCTGAAGTCAGGAGGACCTGAGTTCAAATCCAGCCTCAGACTAAACACTTGACACTTACTAGCTATGTGACCCTGTACAAGTCACTTAACCTCAATTGCCTAAAAAAATGAAAAAGAAAAAAAAAAGAAAAACCTGAGAGACAGAGTTTCTGAGTAATTAATAATAAATTTATTAATTAGGTTAGCTAATTTATTAATTAGGTTAGCTAATAATCAATACGTTGATGGTCAGTGGTTTCTCTCAGTAACCAAAGACAAAACCATGGAGAAGCTGAAAGTCTTAATGTACTTTTGGAAAAGGCAGTGCCCCTGACAAATAAAATTCAATCCCAGTTGGTGAACATTTTAATGAGGTGGGCTTGAAGTCTTCAGCCCCTCCTGCTGAGAATGTGGCTTGATCATGAGACTCAGCTGCCTCTAGCAAACTGGACAGAGGAATCTATATCCACCCAGACCACTCTGGTTGATTTTCTCCTTCATGAGCTGGGTCACCCTAAACTCCTAAACTCCAATGTAGAAGTGCAAGGACATGGGCTCATTGCTTTGGGGCAAGAATTCAGCTAGATTAGATTCTGTTTACACCTTAAACAAAATTAAGTTCTCCTGGTTTGGTGGGTTTCTGCCCAAGATGGAGGGGCATATTCCCTGAGGGTTAGGGGATATCTCATCAATCAGCTATGTCCTTCAGAGACTAACTGACTGACCTACAGGGGCTGGTCCCTAAATGAGGAAACAAAGAAGAAAAAGCCTTAGTCATAATTTAATAATTGGTTGTTAATCTAATAGCAAAATAATAATTTGTCTCAAAACTACTCCAGTAACCTTGCCAAGAAAACCCCAAATGGGGTAACAAAGAATCAGACAGGGCTGAAACAACTGAACAACAACAAAAATGATAGTTAAAGCAAAAGGTAATGAGGGCCTGTACAACTGGTGGTAGCTGTATGATCGGAGAGGAGACATAAATGCAAGAGATGTTCTGAAGGTAGAAATGACATGATTTGGTTGTGGATTGGATAGGTGGGATGAGAGAGAATGAGCAGTTGAGAATGACAAAGAAATTATTGGTCTGGGTGACTGGAAGGTTTTCCCTCAACAGTAATAGGGTAATTTAGAAGAGGGTAGAGGTTAAGAGGGAAAAGATAATGAGTTCTATTTTGAACATGTTGAGTTTTAGACAGCTATGGGACATCCAGATTGAGATGTCCAAGAGGTAGCTGATGACGTGAGAATAGATTTTTTTGAGTGAAGAAAAATTACAGACTAATGTAATTACAGAAATAAGGTATTAGAAAATTAAGTCATTTCTCCCTAGCCTGAGGCCTCAAATTCAGTGACTTTTTGGTCTGTAATATATTTTGTGCTAGGCAGTACCACCTTCTGCATTAACTGTGATACAGCAGCCAAGCTCTATTTACCACTATAAATACTTACTGTAATAAAGACAGATAAAGGTTCTAGGAACTGTGAATATGAAGTTGAGAGTCCTCTAAATGGGAAGGGTGTGAAAGAGAAAGAGGGAAGAGGAGGAAGGTAGTTTCAGAAGGCATAAAAGAGTGGTAAAGATAAAGCCAATTACTGTTTTAGGTCTATACGCAGCCGACAAGAGCTATTGATCTACTATGAAGCATAGGATGCCATAGGTTGGTCACCATTTTAATTTGGTCTCATTATTAGTAGTTTTCAAGTGAGCCTCCTGGGAGTGGGGTGGATTTCACTCTTTCCCCACAAAAATTTTCTCTTATTTTGAAGTAAGAGTATAGTCAGAAACAAAATCAATCAATCAATATACAGTACCAGGTAACAGTTCTATGTACTGGCAATACAAATACAAAAAATAAAACAATCCTTACTCTCAAGAATGCTAGAGCTTAAAGGGACCTTAGAAATCACCTAGACCAACACTCTTCCCTCTGCCTTTTTTTCAGGTGAGGAAACTAAAACCTAAACATGACCTATGACTTGTCCAAGGTCATATAATGCATCTGTCCCAGAGCCAGGACTAACACTTTAATCTCCTGCCTCTAGATTCAGTGCAGATTTGCTTTATGGTCGAACATTTTGGAACATATGACCTTATAAAATGCGAAATGCCTGGATTTGTTCTTTTCTTCATTTCCTAGTCCTATGCCAGTTTTTTGGTCTGTGGTAAAATAAGTGGCATTTGATCTAAAACAGTATCAGATCTCCAATTTTTGCCAGCCCTGTAAAGGAATCTGGAGTGACCTTATTTTTGGCCACCTAATTAACTTCAGAGAACATTTACATATGAGAAAAGCAGACAGTCCTAGAAGGCAGAACTATTAATAACAGAAAATTGTGGCCAGGGTAAAGAGGGGTATGAATACTGTTTTGTATGAAAAACATTTGAGGAAATTTGAGATCTTTAGCTTAGATAACTGAAGACTTGAGAAGAAGCAGTAGAATCCTCTTTGGGTATTTGAAGATTATAATATGTCCTAGAAGGCAGAACTATTACTATAACCTGTGAACAGAAATTATAGAAAGCAAAATTTTAGCTTGATGTCAGGAAAGTTTTCTGACAATTAGAATTCTCTGAAAATGGAATGTTCCTTGTGAATCTGTAAATTTGTTGTCATTAGGAGGGAGCAAGAAGGAACTGGATTTGTACCCTCAATAGGGATTTAGAATAGATGACCTCTAGGATTCAGAGGAAATGCACTTGAATTCTGACTTTGTTACTATCTTGGTTATGATGGGCAAGTCATTTTACTTAGCTTCCTCATCTGTCCAATTAGGAGTAGTAGACTAGATCCCTTCCAGTCCTAACTCTTATGGTTTGTGATGGATGAGAAAGGGCTTCAAAGGCAAGATGTAATCAATCAACAACAACAAAAACTTTATTTTAGAGTATTAAGACTCCTGCTTCTCCAGAGGGCATAGCACATTTATTTCAGGTCTTTCCCTGAGGACTATGCAAATGTAAGTGGTTGCTTGATCCATCTCTGTTTTCCTATTCCACCTTCCCTGCTCTGGCTTTACTGGTTTCTAATCACAGCCTTGACTATATGGTCTTCCTGTTTAATGTTTTACCAGCTATTGTAGTAGAATCTCTTACCTTTGACCAATTGTTCATGATCTGTAAATTCTTATCCCAACCTGTATTTTGAGCATAAATTTTCCTGGTCTTTAAATGTGGGTGTTCACTAAAGATTCTCTAGGGTACTGAGGATTAGGTTTCTCACTTCCTTTTCTAGGGCTGCTGGAACATTTCTAGATAACATCATGAAATTGAATTGATTCATGATATATAACCTCAGCGTGTCCTTGCTCGACAATCTTTTTCTAAGCCATTATTGATTTCCTATCTTGTACCTTAGAGAGACTGCTAAAACATTTCTTCTCTCACCCAGTGGCCCCACTACTCCCCATTCTTATAGTAGAATACCAGCCCTCCTACTTCATTGAGAATATTGAGATTATCTGACTTGAGCTTCTTTAGCTTGCCTCCTCCATTCATCATAACTTCCCAGCATCCTTACCCACTCTTTCCTTTTTCGTATCTCACTAAGGCTGATCCCTCTACCTCTTCCCTTGATCCCATTCCCTCTTTCTTTCTCTAGGATCTTGCTCCCACAGTCTTCACTTCTCATAAAGCTTTAGTCTCTTCCTTACCACTGACTCCTTCCAATTGCCTACAAGTATGATGTGGTTACCCAATCCTATCAATTAGAGACCACAAGCAGTATTGTCATTGGAGTATACTATAGACCACCTAAACAGAAAGAGGAAATGGGTGAGCAATTTGGGACATATTTGTTGTTGTTGAGTCGTTTGAGTTGTGTATGATTCTTTGTGACCCCATTTGGGGTTTTCTTGGCAGAGACACTGCAGTAGTTTGCCATTTCCTTCTCCAGATCATTTTACACATGAGGAAACTGAGGCAAACAGCATTAAGTGACTTGCCCAGAGTCACATAGATAGTAAATGTCTGAGGCTGGATTTGAATTCAGGTCTTCCTCACTTCTAGACCTGCACTCTATCCCCTGCACCACCTAGTTGCTATTGGGACATACATTGCTGTCAAAATAATCTTTCTTACACATAGATTTCCTCTCTTTTCAAAAACTTTTGTTGGTTTCCCTACCATTTACTAAAGTTTAAACTCTTGTGCATGATATTTCAAATCCCCATGATGCTATCCTACCTTTCCAGACTCCTTTTCATAGTAGGGTTAGAATACTCTTTAATCCAGCAAACATTCCCAGATTCCTTAATAGTAATGCTAGCATTTATAGAGCATATAATATATGCCAGGCACTATGTTAAACACATTAAAAAGATCATCTCATTTGATCCTCACAACAACCCTGGGAGGTAGGTTCTATTATTATCCTTATTTTACAGTTGAAACTAAGGTATAGAAGAAGTTAAGTGACTTGCTCAAGGTCACACAGCTAGTAAGAGTCTGAGGCTGGATTTGAATTCGGGCCCAGTACTCTATATACTATGCCACCCAGCCTCTATGTCTTTGCTCAAACTATTCTCTACACTTGGAATGTACTCCTTCTTGCTCTCCTTTAAAGTTCAACTCAGATGCCACATCCTCCATAAAGCTTTCCCTGATCTATTCCCCACAATCCATGGTAAAGAACTTCATCCTCATAATACATTTGTAATTATATTTTGCACTATAATTATGCATTTATTAGATAATGCTGTATATTGTGACTATGTTTGTGTCTTATCTCCCTCCTAGACTATGAGTTCCATGAGATAAGGATGGTGTCCTAGCTAAATTTTGTCTCTCACTCAGCACATAGCAGATTTGGCTTCTGTTGTTATAGCTTTACCCATGTCACCTAAAGGCTCTGTCCTGGGCTGCCTTCTCTTCTCTCTTTACATACTCCCTGTTGGTGACCTCATCAGAACATGTGGTTTTAACAATACCTCAGTAAAGATGACTCCCAAATTTATAGATCTTGCTTTAGTCTTTCTCCTGAGTTCTATTTCCACATTTTGAGCTATTATACATTTCAAGTTGATTGTAGGGCAGCTATCTCAATTTCATCATCTACAAAACAGCAATTGATTTCTTTTCCCTCAACCCACCTGTCTTCTGAAGTTCCTTATTTCTGTTGCAGGTACCACCATCTTTCCAGTGACTCAGTTTTAAAACCTCAGAGTCATACTGAACTCTCCTCTCTCTCATCCCATTGAGATGATTAGTCACCATGTCTTGTTGATTCTACCTCCAAAACATCTTGCATCTACCCTTCGCTCTTCACTCATGGTCACCACCCAAGTTAAGGCCCTCCTCACCTTTCATTTGGACAATTGCTACAACCTCCTAAATGTTCTCTCACTCATCTTTCCCCTCTTGACTCTTATCTTCCACATAGCTACCAAAGTGGTATTCCTAAAGCACAGGTCTAATCACCTCCCTTCTCTGCTCAATAAACTCCAGTGGCTTCTTATTACCTCTAGGATCAAATGCAAATAAAAGCCCTTTACAATCTGGCTCCTTCCTCTTTTTCTAGGTTTATTATCCATTAATCCCCTTGGTGAACTCTATCTTCCAACCAAACTGTTCTTGCCATTTGTCACACATTCCATTGCCTTTGTCCCCAAGAATTTGACCAGGTTGTCTCCCATTCCTGGAATGAATTTCCTCCTCACCACAACTTCTGGGCATTCCCAATTTCTTGTAAAGTCCAGTTGTAACAAAACCTCCTACCTGAGGCCTTTCTGATCACCCAAGCAGATAGTTCCTGTTCCCACTGACAATTTATTTAGTATATACTTGTATTTATATATGCTGTCTCTCCCAATTGAATACAAGTTCCCTGATGATAGATATGCTTTCATTTTTGTCTTTGTAGACCCTATCATGTTCCCAACCACATAGTAGGTATTTGATAAATGTTTGTTGATTGATTAAAATCTCACAGATTATCTAATCTAGTCAGAAAAGCTCTCTGGGACCCTTTATGTGGAGAGCTCACCAGGTAAAGAAATTATTTTTAAGATTATGTGAAAAAAAGGTTAAATTAACCAGTGTAACACTATGGTTGAGACACTGTAAATAAACCCAAAATTGAACATTTAAGTAAAATCAAAATAGAACTCTGTAGTGTTAACCTATTCTCGTAAGGTGACTGAATTTGGTACCCTGAATGAGAAGGAAAAGATGAAAAAAAAGGCACCAAAAAAGAGGATTTTAGTAGGATCCTAGCAATGAAATATATGTGTGTATACATATATATATATATATGTATATATATATATGTATATATATATATATATATATATATATATATATATATATATGTATATATATGTATGTATAATTTAGCCAAGAAACAATTCCATCCTTATTGGGAGAAGTGACCTTTAACTATTCCACACATGCATAAAGGCAAATATGCTAGATGCAGGCTGTTAGCTTGGGGAAAAAAAAGTTTTGTTTTTTTCTTCTGAGCACAGTTCAATTGCAGGCTACTGAAGAGAGCCTGCAAACCATAGAAAAACAAATATGCTACTTATTCTTTACATATACAAGCTTTGGGGAAAGCGTTCTTTGACAGTTCCTTGATTTTTTAAATATAGCAAATCTTTAATCAGGCTAGATGTGTTAAAATGTGATTTTTACCAGTGAATTGACCCGAGTTGAGTACTTGCATTGAAATGCCTTTTTTTTCCCCCTTGAAAGCTGACTTGTGGGGAAAAAAAATCAGATATTCTATGATATACTTTGCCTCAATGACAAGATGTTTTGGGGGAAATCATCCAAGCTTGAAATAAAATCTTTATTGAAAGTAATTTTACATTCATGCCAGTCAGATACTTTGTAGGATTAGACCAGATATCCCAGGGGAAAACTACAGTATATGCACCAGGCACAGTTGATTATTTGGACCTCCTGTCAGTTTTTAACTCACTGACAATGGCTGGGGCTTTCAGGCCTGGGACAACTCTGTTTTCAACGTTATTCTACAAGAAAGTTAATGCACTTTATTTTAACTATGCCAAATGTACTGGAAAATAACCTGGTAATAAGATATCCTCCACCTATGAAGTGATATGTTTGCAAAGAACAGTTAGTTGTGCATGCGCATTTTAAGGATGCAAAAACATACTCCAAATGGTTCAGACGTGTGAAGAATTTTTCTGCTTGAACTTTTTTGAGGAGGAGACAAGTTTCCTTTTTACTCCCATAGAAGCAATAGATGTAAATAATCACTGGAGCAGCAAAAATGATTTACTTTGCAAATTTACCTTAAATAGCAGAACTGCCTTTTCTTTCCTCCCGCCAAAGTAATTTAATTATCAATGTTATTTGGTGTCAAAATGAAAGACAAAGGTGTCACTTAGAGCATCAACAACTGCTCAAAGTGTCACTTTGGAAAAGGTCATGGAATTGCTTTGTGGACATAATTACCAAGGCAATGAAGGTAGAAAGGATAAATAAATCATTTCATACTTGGTATTATATTTAAATTCCTTGGAGAATGACATTAAAACTATGGTCCTATAGGAAAGAAAATACCCAATGAGTTGCTTGGTTGGTAGTACAGACCCACTTTTTTTTTTCCAATCTAGAATTAATGTCAAATCCTAACCTTTGGATTTAATTCATCCAGTAAATTCAAAATCGAGGAGGAAATTAAAGCCAATAAAAGCCCTAGATTTCTCATTTATAAAGACTAAAGAAGATACCTTTCAAGCTGGCTATGCCTATTTGAAAAATGTGTACAGCTTCTGTCTACCCAGTTCTAAGCCCCTAAGTAATTCCCACTTTCATACCTCAACAGAGACATCTTCCTCTTTTCTCCCTCTTTATTAGTTTCTACTCCTGTCCATCAGTTCCATAAAGACCTAACTTAAACTCACAGCCTCTAGGAAGCCTTCTTGGAGTAGACTGCATGCCTTCTGATCACTTCACCAACTCACCTGGCATTTCAGTATTCACTCAATTTACACTACATCATTTTGCACTAATATGTTGTTTATGTTTTATCTTCAAATCATTTCACTGCTCAGAAACTTTATCTCCTTCAATGAGATAGTAAATTCCTTGAGATTAGGCTCCCTGTCTTCTACTTTGGCATCCGTTCATAACACCCACTACAATGTTCTGTTCACAGTGGTGACTCAATACTTGTTAATGAGTTCTCTCAGGAAAGTAGATTAGAGCTTTATGGATGAGTTGTGAGATAGGCAGGCAGGTGAGCTACATTGTTGGTCTGGTAGATAGGGCACTAGAGTGGGAATGAAGTGCATCAGGTTAATTGTCTGCAGCTGGCACAGAATGTTCCCATAGACAGGCTACTTAAATATCCTTAATGCCTCCAATTTTCTCTTTTGCCTAGGAGGGATAATAAAACCTGACCCAATCTACCTTACCTACCTCATGGGGTTGTTGGGAAGAAAGTACTTTGTAAACTCTAAAGTGCTCTATTAATGTAAGTTATTAGTATTATTACAACTCTCAAAGGGACACAGAGACTAGGACAGATTGTGGACTCTATTAGCCCACTTATCTACAGGCATTTGCCTTTCTCCTTTCCACCTCTTCAGCAGCTTATAGCACTCCTCTGAAGTCAGCCATGGAATATGGGATGGGGAATGCTTGGAAAATGTTGAGTAGAAGAAGAAAAACCTAATAATGGAATGTTAGAGCCAAATTTAGACATCAGACCATTAGAGCTAGAAAGGATCTTAGATCCCATGTAGTACCATATCTTTCATGACAGGTTTGAAAACTGAGGCACATAGATGTCAAGTGGATCTCCCAGGGCCATGTAGCTAGTTAGTTGCAGAAGCCACATTTCCTGGCTCTTATTCCTTGTTTTTTCTACTATTCCATTACAATAAAGATCAAATGTTCAGAGGTATTGGGAAAGAAAGGGCATCATATCAAACAGACTATTATTTTTAATCCTACCATTTTTTGAAGTTTTGAGTTTATGCACATTGTTTTTTAGGCCAAAGGTATAAAAACAGAACGAAGCTGTGAATTGTTTGAGTTGGTAACAGTTTATCTTTCAGAGCCCTTCCTACAAAGCCCAATTTACAGATAATTAAAAAACAATCACCACCACCACCACCAAAAAAACAAGTAATTGAGCTCACTATCTGACAAAAGTATGTGGAAGGCATAAGATGTCAGGAAGTGGCAGACAGGACAGCAAAGACAAAATGCTGGACACATAAATGAGGTCACAGGCACTGCTCAAGCCTGAGCTCTACATCCTGCTCTAGGAATTCCTTCTTATCTGAAATCTTGAGTGGCAGCAGCACTTCTCCCCACCCTCATCCCAGGGATGAGGGAATCATTTGGCTGCTCTGACTTCTCTTCCAGACTGGCTTATAGGCTTGGGAAGGAATTCCTAGATAGTGTTTCTGTTTGACCGGTCCCCTGTGATGATATTGCATGGGTTCTGTTCGTGCTAGGTCTCAGTAAGGGATGGCCAATTAATTCAGGTCCTTCTTTGGACTCAAAAAATATAAAGTAATATCAAAAAAGGAGCTTTGAGATGATTTAAAGACACTGATTTTACTTGTTTACAATAGTTTCTCAGATGAAATAAGAATGGTGACTTTGGATTTACTTCTAACCCACAATGAAGGATTGTTGGTAAAACAGAAATGATGGGAATGGTGTGAGAAAATGACAGTGTCATGGGGATTCTTAACCTAGGGTTTGGGAACTTTATTATTGCTATTTTTGTTTTTTTTGAGAAATGAATTTAATCATAACTGGTTTCTTTTATAATTCCATGTATTTTATTTAGAGGCTATTAGGTGGTGCAGCAGATAAGGTGTTAAGCCAAAAGTCAGTAAGATCTGATTTCAGATATAGCCTTGTACTCTAATTGTGTGGTCCTGGGCAAGTCACTTAACCTCAGTTTGCCTCAGTTTCCTCAATTGTGAAATCATGATAATAACAACACCTACCTCCCAGGATTGTTTTGAGGATCAAATGAGATAATATTTGTAAAGCACTTAGCACAGAGTCTGGCACATAGTAGACACTTAATAAATACTGGTTTCCTTCCTTCTTTTATTTTATACTTTTAAAAATATTATTCTGAAAGTGGATCCACAGGCTTCACTGTAAAGCTAAAGGGATTCTGACACAAAAAATGTTGAGGATCTCTGTTCCAGAGTTTTTGACAATTAAGGAGAAGAAGACTGACATGGTCAGATAGTAACTCTAGATTTTAGGAGAGTAGAGTTCCATAGACTTGTAAGGGAAGTCGGAATGAATGAACTGAGGCTTGTGAACAAAAAATAGCAAGGACACAAAAAATAGATATTTTGTTCTATGTTTAATAAGAAAAGAAAGAAGAAACACATAGGGGTAAAGTTAATGGACAATAAAGAAAATGAGAAAAACCAAGGTATTAATGTATCCACATCAAACTAGGAGAGCTATAGTGATATGATGAAGGGTTTTGCCTACAATCCTCTTCTGTTAAATGTAATTTAAAAATTATTTTATTGGTATCTTTTGATTTTTCCATCACATAATTGCTATTTTGCAAGGAGAGTGAGCATCAGAATGGAAAGAATAATGCAAGCATTGGTTGGAAAGAATTCGAGTTTAAGATAGGTGGAAAGAGATAAAGAGGGCACTTTAGCATCGCTAAATGAATTCAAATTATCTCTTTAGATAAATTATGTCCCAGGGTTCTGAAAGAACTCTAAGGTGTGAGAGATGTCCTACTACTGGTGACAAATGGTAAAGGTGCTGGAAGAGTATGGAGGAGACAAATAAATGTTGCAATTTTCAAAAATAAGGGAGATTTTGCAAACTATAAACTATTAAATTTGTTGTTAATCCCAGGCAGAATTTCAGAACAAACTATAGTGATAAATGTATGTTAATTAAGTGCTTATTGTATGCTGAGTGCTAGAGATACAAAGGAAAAGAAAAAAAAGTATTTGCCTTCATGGAGCTCACATAGAAAAGTGGTTTGTGAATTGGTGAAAAATCTGTACTAACAAGGAGTCAGCATAGTTTCACTAAGAACAAGTTATGTGACACTAAGTCATCTCTCTCTCTCTTTTATTTTTTACTTTTTGAGACAAAGTTATTAGATTAGGTGATCAAGGGATTATCTGTAGTTAGGCAAAGCATGTGACAAAATCTTTCATGATACCCTATATGTAAAATGGAGAATTTTAGATAGATACAGCTCTGATTGAATGAACATAATTTATCCAAGATATTAATGTATCCACATCAAACTAGGAGAGCTATAGTGATATGATGTAGGGTTTTGCCTACAATCCTCTTCTGTTAAATGTAATTTAAAAATTATTTTATTGGTATCTTTTGATTTTTCCATCACATAAATTTTCTGGGGATCATCTCCAGTCATTCTGATCTATACCTTGCCACTGGACCCAGATGGCTCCAGGGAAGAATGTGAGGCTGGTGACCTTGTACAGCCCTCCCTCACTTAAATCCAATTCACTTGCAAGTCATGGCATTGTCTTCCTGATGTCATGGTCCTTTTTGAGAATGAAGGACAAATAACCACCATCACCACCACCATCTAAATTTTCCAGTGTATTCCTCTCCCTTTCCCTCCTGAAAGCAATCCCTTACAACAAAGAATTTTAAAATGAAAAAAAAGAAAACTTTGTCATTATATAGTGTGCCACATCCTCAGTCTCCCATCTCTCTGAAGGTGGTGGTTGTTTGTTTTTTTGGTCTTATCGGACTCTTTGTGACCTCATGTGGGGTTTTCTTGGCAAAAACACTGGAGTGCTTTGCCATTTCCTCCTCCAGCTCATTTTACAGATGAGTAAATTGGAGCAAACAGGGTTAAGTGACTTTCCCACAGCCATACAGCTAAGTAATTGTCTGAGGCTGGCTTTGAACTAGTGAAGAGGAGTTTCCCTGAATCTAGGCAGCTATGTTGTATCCACTGTGCCACCTAGCTGCTCAAAATAAAGTTAGGTAAATGTAATGAAAACCTTAGGATCATATAAAGTTGGAAGGGACCCAGCAGCTATCTTGTTCAACACTCTCATTTTACAGATATGGAAACTGAGGCCTTCTCTAGGTTAAGTGACTTGCCCAGGGTCCCACAGGTAGTACACCTCAGTGGTGGACTTTAAACCTATATGCTCTGCCTCTTTAAAGAAGAAAATGTAGGAATTAGTTTAGAAAGGGGTAAGGATAGAGACTGAAGCTGTGGTTTTTGTGTGTTGGGAACAACCAGAAACTCCTACCAATGGAGGTCTGTACTTTGCAATTTATGATCTCAGAAGAGTTGCCTGGAGCAGTGAGGAGTTAAGTGATTAGTTTAGGTTAGAAAGATGACTATCTAAGGGGCAGCTAGGTGGTGAAGTGGATAGAGAACTGGTCCTGGAGTCAGGAAGACCTGACTAGACACTTGACATACTAGCTGTGTGACCCTAGACAAGTCGATTAATCCCAATTGCCTTGAAAGAAAGAAAAAGAAAGAAAGAAAGAAAGAAAGAAAGAAAGAAAGAAAGAAAGAAAGAAAGAAAGAAAGAAAAAACTGTGGCAGAGATTTTAGTTTTAGAGGCTGAGCACAGGGCTTAGCCTCTTCTAGTGAGCTTTCCTCCAAAGTTTCACTGTGAGCTAAGTGGTGTTGACACCTTTTGTGGGAGTAAAGTATAGGTTGACACTTCAAGCAATTGTGCGTTGGAGAATGGAGAACTATTCCTTCTCCTCACCTCTCTTGCCCTAGTATTTATATAGTCCCTTAAGGTTTGCTAAATGGTTTACATATTTTAACTCATTTTATCCTCATAAAAACCCTAGGAGGTAGGTACTATATTATTCCCATTTTATAGATGAGGAAACTGAAATAGATACAAGTTAAGTGACTTGCCCAGAGTCACACAGCTAGTAAATTTCTAAAGCAGCTTAGAACTCAGATCTTCCTGAATGCAAGTCTAGCCTCTATCCATCTGCCTACAGCTGCCAGCACTAGAGGGACCCTGTCAAGCTTAGCTTTGGTTTGAAGGAATGCTGCCTTAAGACACCTTGTACTGAAATGATTAGCATTTATTAATTGCTTAAGTTTTAAGTGTTTGATAATCAAAAACAACAGGATTGAAACTTAGTGACTATATAATGCTAATGAGTCAAACTAAGGGTTCGTACAGATCCTTTAGAGGTTCTAGGGTAGATTTCAGAGGATCCATGGACTTGGAAAGGAAAAAAAAAGCACATCTTTATTTTCATTAACTTCTAACTAAAATTTAGTATTTCCTTCAATTAGGACTTTTAAATAAAACCTTACTCTGTAAAAGGGTCCCCAGGCTTCAGCAAACTGACAAAGGGGCCCAGGAGTCAGGGAAAAGGTTAAAGTACCATCGGCACCCCTTAGTAGAAGAATTCTTGTCCTTAACATATACAAACTGAACAGGCAGTCAGTGAAAGAGAACATTCAGCTCCTGAAATGGTAAAATTGCAAATCATCATTGAGGTGACAGGCTTTGTTTTGGGGATATATAATCAAAAGTCCATTGTCAAAAAAGTAGGAATTTAAAAAAAAACAAAACTTCATCATCTATATCTGCAAGAATGCTCTTCCAATGCACCTCTCCTCAAGGCCCCATCTAGAGGGATTACAAAGTTACTGATTACATAAACCCAATTTGTTTAAACAGTTTGGTTCATTTCAGCTGAGTATAAAATGTCATGATAAATTAGAATTCCTGCTATTCAACATACACAAATGTGCTCTCATTATTACTTATGGTACTTTTCTTTATGGATGATTGGCTTAGCTGCAAAGTAGGGGTATTCACCAGCTGATGAACAAGGCAGGGCAAACGTTGTCAGCACAGCAACGTGCTTTGCTAACTGTGTTAGACTCATAAACAGTACATAACTGATGATAGAAAGCCTTCTCCTTTAACTTTCTCTCTCTCTCTCTCTCTCTCTCTCTCTCTCTCTCTCTCTCTCTCTCTCTCTCTCTCTCTCTCTCTCTCTCTCTCTCTCCCCCCCCCTTTATTTATTTATTTTTCTATTGTGTCCTTACCTCATTACTTTTGGCAAACATTTTAAACTTTTTTTTTCATCTTGGTGGAGTTATATTTCTTCAGAGACTGGTCTATAGCTTGGGAAAATCATATTTCTTTATGTTATGGTCCTGTATAACCCTTTTAGACAATTGGTAGGTAATACAAGGGGCGGCTAGGTGGTGAAGTGGATAGAGCTTTGGGCTCGGAGTCAGGAAGACTCATCTTTCTGAGTTCAAATCTGGCCTCAGACACTTACTAAGCTGCATGTGACCCTAGGCAAGTTACTTAACCCTGTTAGCCTCAGTTTCCTTATCTGTAAAATGAGCTGGAGAAGGAAATGGCAAGCCATTCCAGTATCTTTGCCAAGAAAACCCCAAATGGGGTCATGAAGAATTGGATATGATTGAAAAATGACCCCAAGGTAAAGGGACCATGTGGATGAACAGAATACACAGATAGAACCTATGTTTCATTTTGGTTACGGGGTTTAAACCATCTTTACTCTAAATACTTTATCAGAACTGCTAATACCAGCAATCTTGATCTACTTAAGCGTCACTTCATTATTCTTCTGACTACACTTTAGGATATACAAGTGATGCACAACCAAAGGTGAATCCTAAGCAGAAGATAGACTAGATAATTCATAAAATGAATAATTACCCTTTAAATCACCAACTGCTGGTTACAAATGCAATTCTGCTGATCTGAAAGAGCTAGTAGAAGCTGCCAGAAGTCCTTAATTTACTAAAGGGAGAAGCTTAAGCATTAGGAGGATCTGGTTCCTTTTAGACATTTTCTACATTGTCCTCTATCTGCTCTTTTGGATTTTATTCCTTCCATTTCTTTTATCTCATCATATTCTTATTAGCATTTAATTTTTAGACAAGTGGTGGAGGGAAACAAATTCTGAGCTGCTCTATTCAGTGTTTTACTTTCTTTATTTACAGTTTTCTTAATTTCTCAATTCATTTTCCCACAGCATGATGGAGTGGATAGGGAGCTGGACTCAGAGTCACAAAAACCTGGATTCAAATCCTGCCTCTTGTGGGTCACATATGGACTATGTGACCCTGAGCCAGTCACTTTTTTCTCTAATTACTGTAGGCCAGAGGTGTCAAAGACATACCAGGCCTCAAAAGGCCTGAGTTCTCTGGAACCAGATTAAAATGTAATTGGGAAACATTTAAAAGATAAATAAAAATAAAATGGAACATTGATAATGTTGATATGTGTTTTTCTAAGTCAATATATGGTTCCCAGGGGTGTTTATATACAGTTTTGTAGCCCCTGTTTCTATTTGAATTTAACACCATTGCCCCAGGCAACTAAGACATAAAGTGAAGAGAAGGTGCCTACCTCTGCTGGTAAAGAAGAAGTTTCCTTGTATCAATAAAAATCACAGATCCAGTCCCTATTTCTGTCCTAATGTTTTCTTGTTTCAAAATTTTGCTTAACTATAATTACTTTTCAGTCTCCCAGGAACAAGGGCAACAGTATAGCACAGAAAGACTGACCAAGAGCTAAGATTAGGGAAGCAGGGCAAAGACAAAGGGCGAGGGAAAGTCAGGGCTTCTGTTGTTGTTATTCAGTCATTTCAGTCCTGTAGACTCTTCATGACCCCTGGGGTTTTCTTGGCAGATATACTGGAGTGGTTTGCCATTTCCTTCTCCAGCTCATTTTTCACAGATGAGGAACTGAGGCACACAGGATTAAATGACTTGCCTAGGGTCACACAGCTAATAAGTGTCTGATGCCAGATTTGAACTCAGAAAGATGAGTCTTCCTGAATCCAAGCCTGGCACTCTATCCATTGTGCCACCTAGCTGCCCAAAAATTAGGGCAACAGTATCTTAAAAGCCAGCTTGGCAAAGATGAATGTAAGTGTTAGAGAGTAGTGCAAGGTGTAGTTAGGGAATTAATAATGGGAAGAGCTATTGGAAATGAAGAGACTCTAAACGAAGTGAGGGAATGTAATCAAAACAACAAACAAATGGGCATCAGAAGAGTTGGAAGGGAAAAAAGGGCTGTAGTGAATCAGGGCATGGTAACAGCCATATAGCATCATCAACCACACAATTGCCTTTAGCCTCCGGAAAAATCAGTCTTAAAAATAATTAATTAATGAATTTTGCCTGCCCTCTATTGAACAAACAACAAATAAAACCCTCAGAAAAGTATTCATAGTTGAGCAAAACAAATTTCCACTTTGGCCATACCCCAAAACATGTCTCATTCTGTATTTTAATTTATCATTATTCTGGCAGGAGGCCTGTACTTATTTTCAGGGCCCTGTACTTATAGTTTATTGGTGCATTGATCCAAGTTCTAAAGTCTTTAAAAATTTTTTTTAAATTATTTAATTTTTCATTTATGGAAATAAATAAACAAGCATTTCCATAACATAGTATAATAAAAAAGATGATTGCACGTGAAACTGCAAATCTCTTATGTACAACATGCTATTCCTTTTAAATACAGAAGTTATCATGCAAATTTTTTCCTTCCCTCTCCCCACCGCATCCTACCCTACAGATGGCTACCATTAGACACACACACACACACACACACACACACACAAACACACACACACACATATATGTATATATGTGTATATGTATATACATATATATGTGTATATGTATATATACATATGTGTAAATTATTCCATACATACTTCTATTTATCAGTTCTTTCTCTGGATACTGACAGCATCTTTCTTCATATGTCCTTTATTTTTAATTTGTGTTTTATAATAGTCAAAGAACTGGAAATTGCAGGGATCTCAATTAATTGGGGAATGGCTGAACAAGTTGTGGTATATGATTGTGATGGAATATTACTGTGCTATAAGAAATGATGAGTTCAATGATCTTAGAAAGGCATGGAAAGACCTGCATGAAATGGTGAAGAGAGAAGTGAGCACAACCAAGAGAACATCATACACAGTAACAGCAATATTGTTCTAAAGTCTCTCAAAGTTGTTTTTTCCTGTAATACTGTATTATATAAATGTCTCTCCCAGTTCTCATCTCATCTTGCATTAGTTCATGGAGATCTTACCAGTTTTCCCTGAAACTATTAATTTTGTTATTTCTTATGATACAATCATATTCTATTACATTCTGAAAGCCAGTTTGTTTGGAACCTAGAGGTTTGTAAGTGATGATCATTTAAAATACCTGGCCAGGTAATGAGTTTGGGAATGAGTTTCCTTTCAGAAGCTGATAAATAGCTTGATACCAGAGCTATAATCATCACTCTGTTATTGTTTTCTGGAAAAGACTTTGACTCTATCTCTTCATAGCTCCAAAGTAATCAGACGATTTGATCAATTCATTCAGAACAATTGATTTGGAAACTCCATGTAGAGTCTCCACCACTTCTCAAAATCTTACCTTCCCTTTTAATGGTTCCTCTGACTTGACTGGATCGCAGGGCTTTTTCATCTTAATAATTCCTGCTTTCTGTCAATTTTCCAAACCTGGTTGGTATAAGCTCTGGAGGCCCAGACTCACAGCTGTCTAGTAAGACTTTGTGCATTTATTTACAATGGTGCCCTTGGCATAGCATAGAGTCATCAACATGATCCACTGTTTCCACTTACTTCAAAATGGGACTGAGTAATACTCCTGTATTTATATGAAGACATTAACAAACTTTTCTTTTTTTTTCTTTTCTTTCTTTTTTAGCAATTGGGCTTAAGTGATTTGCCCAGGGTCACACAGCTAGTAAGTGTCAAGTGTTTGGTCTGAGGCCGGATTTGAACTCTGGTCCTCCTGACTTCAGGGCTGTGCTCTAGCCACTTTGTCACCTAGCTGCCCCAACAAACTTTTCTATCCAGGTTCACAGTGTGTTGGGGTCCACTGGCATAGCTACTTTATAGTAAGCAGAGCTATTGCTTATCTTTAAAACTACTAATTGAAGCTGTTGAAACTGCACCCTCTGCACTCTTCAGGGGATGTCTTAGTGGCAACACTCAGGCAAATCTGTAGAGATGTTTTAGGTTGATTTTCCAACAAACAGTGATGAAGATATAGCTTTCGTTGGGTATCCAGATAGCTCAGTCAATCTTTCATTACACTCCACTTTGAGGAAATCATTTATATTTTTTGGTCTCTCCACCTCTCATATTACATCATTTATTCTCTTGTTTGTCTAAATTAGAAGAGAAAAATCAACCCATCAGGTGGACTAAGTCTCTCCAGGGTCATTTTTGTTTCTAATTCTCCACATCATTTATCGCTAGGAAAAAAAAATGTATTCAAGATGCTCCAATGTTTCTAAGTATGAATTTTATGTTCTTTTGATGTTTTGGAATTACATTTGTGTGTGGTCCATCTTGCTCGATACTCCAAACTCACTGTGTCTCTGCCGCCATCTTTAAAACAATAGCTGCAGACTTTTAAGTTGCCCATAGCATTCCACACAACAAACATAATCTGTGGACTTCACTTCTGGAAGCTTGAGTCCCCATATTAGTTTCTTTGATATGCGTCCCCAAGTTTTCAGACTTAAATTCCCTACTCTATGGCTAGAATGAGTCCAAAGGTGGGATATTACAGAATGTTAACTTCAATCCTTTTTTTTTTTGTAAAGTTATGTGAGTGTTAAAAACATATGCTTGCTTTTTCACTCTGGGGAAAAAAAAGTATTCCAACCTTTTGGGGTGGGGGATCACATATAGCTCTGAAATAGCTGAAGCTAAAAACATCCAACTTGGCACTACTTTAGTTACCACTGAGGAAAGGAAAGGAAGCCAAGTTTTTGAAGAAAATGGTGATATATTTTTAAAGTTAGAAAAGGTTAAAATAATCAGTGTGAGCATGCTCAGTAGGAGATTTTTGACATTTCTTTTAGGTCAACTTTCTTAAAGGGACTATATTTGAAATGTTCTGTAAAACTGTACCAGTGAGATTGCTCTCCAGATCCCCAGGTTAGGACAGAGAGAGGAGGCTTCCTGCATTAACTAAGGTCATTGCTGTTCCTCCTAAAACATACACATAAGCAGAAACAGAACCTAGTAATATCAAATTGAATTTTCTAAGCATTTTTTAATTCATGAGTATTGCCATCGACAACTTTGCTAACTGGATAGAATGGAATCTCCTTCAGGGCAATGACTATTTCATTTTTGTCTTTGTATCTCCAGCACCTAGTAATGTCTGATACATAGTAGGTGTTTCGTAAATGGTTGTTCATTGAATGAACTACAAAGTATTGTATAAGCAGAAGACCAAAAAAATACATAGATTCATTGATTTGCTTTTGGTGAATGGCAATTAGTGAGAACTTTGAGTTCACAATCCAGATTATTATACTGAAGTAGACCAGTAAAACTGAGTAAATCTACAGTTAAAAGTTGCTCCTACTATAACAGATGCTTCTATTGGATGTGTCTCTGAGTCTAGCCTACTGCTATACAGGTACCATTAATAGTTGATGGCGTAGCGGCAAACATAACTTTTTTTTAACTTTTTGATGCTTACATTTATAATCATAATGCTGCATGGATGCAAGTTTGGCATTTAATATTCTGCATTTCCTTTATATATAACTATACTTAAAATCAATGTTCTTTGTAAGCTCTTGTGTCTAATGAATTCTAATTGCAAACTGTGGATATAAACTACATATGCTTTGGTAGCAATTGTCATTTATCATACTTTTGTCACTAAAGAAAATCTCATAAAATATTTCTAAATTATCTTTTTTTAAAATTAGATATTCTTTATTGAGGGTGTTCAGGGAAAGAATGCAATAATAGGCTTATGCTTCACCAAGGAGCTGTTAGGGCATGATTTACATACTTTGCCACAACTTGTGTTCTTTTCAAAATGGAACAGGTTCTGTAACTAATTCAATTCAGAATTTAGTGGGGGGAGAAATCTAAAGAATAACGTCCATGTTTATGGACTTTGTTGCCTCTCATCAAGGTATAATTCTTAAACTTGAAATTCTCATTTAACAGCAAAAAATTTAAGCCTTAATAATAAAAACAATAATACCAAATTCTGACCTGTCACAAAGAAATAAAGTCAACTTCTATAAGGATTATTCTTCATTAATCCCTAGAAGGGTCTTCAGATGCCAGTAATCCAACTCCTTCCTTTTGCATTTGAGGTAAATTAGGATTGGGAAAGTTAAATGACTGACCTTAAGTCACACAGTGACTGTCAGAGGTGGGGTTTGACCCCAAGTCTTCTTCCTACTGAGTTGTACTGCCTTGGTCAAACAGGTTGGACTGCTAAGGTCAGAAAAGGCTCACACAAATCTAAAGATTGGATTTTGATGATACAGACCAGGGGTGGGGAACCTGGGGCCTGGAGGCCACATGTGGCCCTCTAGGTCCTCAAGTGCAGGCCTTTGACTGAATCCAAACTTCACAGAACAAATCATTTTATTAAAGGGAGAATAATTAAGGGAAAAATTTTATTATGTATTTCCCATATATATGGGAATAAGCAATGTGGGAAGGGTTGTGGAATGCCATGTTGGTGGAACTGTGAATTGGGGCAACTACCCTGGAAAGCAGTAGGAGCTACGCCATGTGCTTTGACCTAGAGGTCCCACTGCCTATGCCAGAATGGTAAAGGACTGAGGATCTTACTTCTTTTTTTCTTTTTTCTTCTGAGGATCTTAGTATGGGCAACAGGAATAATTTTTAGTGACCTAGGTAGTTTGTGTGATTTTTTAATTTTATTTCTACTCCAGCCATGTTGCTAATCAGGTTAGATTAGGTAGATGCTATTGTGGCACAGATGACATGATGGATAAAGTACCCAGCTTAGAGTCAGGAAGACTCATTTTCCTGAGTTCAAATCTGACCTCAGATACTTACTAGCTGTGTGACCCTGGGCAAGTCACTTAACCCTGTTTGCCTCAGCTTCCTCATCTATAAAAATGAGCTGGAAAAGGAAATGGCAAACCACTCCAGTAACTTTGCCAAGAAAACCTCAAATGGGGTCATGAAGAGCCAGACATGAATGAACTGCAACAGCAACAATTGCGTCTAATAAATCACAAATTTGTAATTGAGGAGCAGTGTGGTGTAATGGATAGAGCCTCAGAGTCAGATCAAACCAGGGTTCAAGTTCTGCCAATGAGACTTACTGATTATGGCCCTGGGAAAATCACTTCATCAGTCAATGCCCCAGCTGGTTTCTAATACTATCAAGAGCACCATAGCTGCCAATCTGCATTGATAAAGATGAGGGAGCTCCCAAAGGCAACAAAGTCACATTGATCTTTACTAAAGAGAAGAGAGTCTCATCTCAGTGGGCTTTGGGATGTAGATATTACTGAATCAGAACTAACTTTCCCAATCAATCAAATCTATTGAGTATAACAACTTTCACATTGGGATTCTCAGAGTCTTTTTTTACATTAAAAAGGAATCTTTATACTCAAACAGATTGGAAGTCACTGCTTTAGATTATGCTTCAAGACTGTGCTGATAAATGTTTATTAACCTGCTCTCCGAAAAAATAAATGTACACATGACACTTTTAAGTTGAATCTGCATTATTTACATTTTTTCTATCACTTTCTTAAGTTTAGATAATTTTAAAAAATCCCAATAAATCAAGCCCTCTTTGGTAACATGGGTCCATTTCTGAAGTGTAAATGCTTACACTGAAAGTTTAGCAATTAGAAATCTGGAGTAAGCCCATAAGATCTGGCTCCATCAATATTATTGCTATGCCATCTATTTGTGAGAACCTAGGACTGGGGATGGTGGTGGTGGTGGTGGAGTGGAACAGGAGAAGAGGGTTTTAATTTGAGCTTTAGAAAGAGCCTCTTCTATTGTCGTTTGTTATGACTTGGTTTCCATTTCCTTGGACTACTTACAAGAATACTTTGAAGATCAGAAATACTATGTTTACAAAGTTCAGTGATTTCCTTAGAAGTATGATATTGCCACTGTATCTTACCATTCCTAAAAACCTACAAAATAGAGGTTTTTGAAGTGCTGTTATTTAATTCGTAATTGAAATCCAGTGGAATGACTCAGTTACTGTAGCTTATGAGAGAGTCAGTTTGACCTGGTGGATTAAGTATTGGACTTAGAACCATAAAGACCTGGGTTCAGATCTCACCTTTGACACTTATTAGCTTTGTGAACATGGCAGTTACTCAACCTCTCTGAGCTTCAGTTTCTCCATCACATAGAGATAATAATACGTTTAGTGTCTTCCTTATCATAGAATTGTGAGACAAGTGAGATAATGTCCCTTACAGTGCTTTACAGATTTTAAAACTAGATCTAAACGTCATAGTGATGATGGATATTTAAATGAAGAGGAAAAAATATAGGTGGATAATTATATTTGGACCTGAATAGTATCCTCTTGGTTGGCTTTGTAACTTTTGCCCAGGATGTTGCTATTTTATTCCTTGATTTTTTGGCAGACTAGCTAATCTGATTAATAAATTTTGGTTTGTTTTAGAGGCAGGCCCCACAACTTTCAGGGCCTGTGTATCTCAGAAGTCTTTAGACTAGGTCTGAAAATTCAGGAGGAAAACCCCCCACTAAGTTTTAAAATTAATTCTTTAATTCAAGAATTCCTCAAACAACATTTCCTTACCACCCACTTGCACAACATACACACATACACACACACACACATGCACACACAAAGAAATCCATTCAGGTGCAATCTAACTTGCAATCAAGAACTGCTAATATAGAACCTTTATCATCAGCACAGCACATCCAAAAATGTCTTTGTAAAATAAATCAAATTATATGAGTTAATTGATTCCAGGCAACATCAGCAACTGCAGGTGGAGGCTGAATAACAGGATGTTTATTAATGAAGGACTATTAATCAAAATTGACAATACCGATTCCTGTCTGTTATATTTGAAAGCTACCTGCAGTGGTCATAGATACATTTGCTGAATTTTAAAATACAGTGGTATGAGAAAAGGAAATGGGGACATGTGATTTTTGTTGTGTCTAAATAATGAAAAGATATCCCTAAATCCAATTTGACAGGCAATGCCAAAAATGCCAGTGGTAATTAATTAGCACTTAATTTAGACCACAGAACAACAGGATATCGGAATTGGTACTCAGGGCCATTTCCCCTCTAGGCTTCATCTCATGAGGGTCAGGAGTATGGCTGGGCATGGAAGGTCAATAAATAAATTGGGAGAGCACATTGACACTGGACTTTTCATGATGGATCTCCTTCACCCTTTGTTTCGCCCTCTGGCAATTGCTGACAGGAAAAAGGCTGGGATTGTTTCAGGAGGCCTTCATTGTGCCTATGTGATTAAACCAAGGTACGTTCTACATTCCCAGGCTACAGACTAGTCAGCCTGGCAACTTGAGAAAGGCATGAAGGTAATAAAACAAATGTTCTCACTCAAGAAGAAAGACTAGCATAGAAGCAAACTACTTTAAAAGGATTCTTTTCAATTTCTTGGTTTTGTGAACTTGGGTTTTAGTTCATGAAAATGGTAAGAGAAATGTTAGGCAAGATTATTTTTGATGAATCTTTTAAAAAAACTGAAATGATGGATGTTGTTTATAATTACAAAAAAAGCTTCACATTTCCATGATACTTTACTTCTAAGGATATCAAAGTACTTTGGGAAAATATTCTCATGCAATCTGCCCTTTTTCCCTCTCTCAGGCTTTGTAGGATGCAATACCCTCTTTGGAGCCTCGGAGAATTTTCCCTTAGAAATTTCCAATCAATTAATGAACAAGCAGCTATTAAGTACCTCCTAGCGGTGTCCTAAACTCAGGAGGAGCAAATAAAAAAGTGAAAAAATTCCTTCTTTCAAGGAGCTCATAAGCAGAAAGGAAGATGAATTCTTCTAACTTCTGAGATTTGCCCACTAAAGGGACCTTAGTTTCCATATCTATAAAAAAAGGTGGGTTGGACTTATCCTTCAAAGTTCACCTACCTCCTGTATATGTCTCTGGAGGTCCCTGAGATCTCCTTATAGAGAAAAGACCCTAGTGCAAATATGGCACAAGATGAATTGGGTTACTTCCTGTTGCCTCTCTTCATCAAATGAGGTGTAGGAAGGGTGGGGAATGTTAACATTTGGACAGGTGTTTTGTTGACTAATATTTAGAGGTACATGTGATAACACTTGCTGCCAGAGAAGTAGTTTTTGAGTCTCCATTTTGTTTGGAAACAAAACAGTATTTATATTGGCAAAAAGGACAAGTCCTGCCTTGTGTTTTGGGGATTGGCAGAAATGGATCATGTTTTTTTAATTGTCTTGTTACTAACTGAGTAGGCAACTTCAGGAAAATTGTATTTCTAGCTTCAGTCCTGTTTTTCAAACAATTTCCTATGGAACTAGGGCTGGGGAAAATGTTTTAAAAAAAGATCAGTAGTTTGGATGGTCAAATAGGTCTCTCTTTACTATAAGAGTCCTCTGCATTTCACTCTTCCACCCCTCCAAACCTATCCTGATTTTGATATTGCAGACTTGTGGGATCCAAATGACTTGTACCTTAATAACTACAGGCACCTAAGGCTTCCTTAAATTTAATCTGATTCAGTTCAATCACATTCATTTATTTCGTGTTCATCATGTGCAAAGCACTGGGGGATATAAAAGACAAATGAAAAGTAATCTTTCACTTTAAGAAGCCTACATTCTGCTAGAGGCTGCATTATGTAAATAGAGAAGCACATCCATGATAACTTGAGGGCTAATAGAGCAGTAACAACTGGAGCGGTAGGTGGTGGGCAAGAGGAAAAGCTTTTGGTTTCATATGGCATATGACCCTGAAAGAAGCTAGGGCTTCTAAAAGATGGAGGTGAGGAGACTGGTGTTCAGTCATTCAGTTGCGTCTGACCTCAATGGACCAACTCATGCCAGCCCTTTTTATCCTCCACTATTTCTCAAAATCTGTCCAAGCTCATGTTCATCGTTTCCATGATACTATCTAGCCATTTCGTCCTCTGCTGTCTGCTTTTCCTTTTTGCCTTCAATCTTTCCCAACATCAGGGGCTTTTCCAATCATTTATGTGGCCAAAGTATTCAAGCTTCAACTTCAGTATTTGACCTTCCAGTGAATAGCCTGAATTAATTTCTTTAAGTATTGACTGACAACCTCCTTGCTGTCCTAGGGACTCTTTATATATATGTGTGTGTGTGTGTGTGTGTGTGTGTGTGTGTGTGTATACATTTATATACATATATGTGTATGTATATATCCAGCTTTTTATTTAAAAACCTAGAGAGGGAGAGGTGAGAGGCAGTAAAAGCAAACAAGGCCACTTCTCAGAAGAGCTGCTTCTCGTATGAATGGAGTCCATGGACACCTCCTTCCATATGAGCAGATGATGTCCTCTTCTCAAACTTTAGCTCCCCTGAGTACATCATGGCTCTGACTTGAGTTAGACTCTTGGCACCAATATCTTGGCAGGAGTGCTGGATACCAACAATCAAGTAGGGAACAAAATTGTGGATGGACCCTTTGTCTTGCATGGCTGGACACCCTTTGAGTCACTTTGATTTTGTCTGCTTTGCTGAAGTAATGATTCTGGTTGCTGAGGATCTTGTCCATGGCATTGAGGGGGCCCACCCTCTAGTATTTCTTTAGCTGGATCCCATCAGAGAAGAAGTACTCGCTTGGGGCCTCTGTGGTGGGCACCAACAGAGAGCCCATCATCACTGTGGAAGCTCCAAGGGCAACAGCTTTGGTGATGTGGCCCACGTTTTGGATGCTACCATCTGCAATGATGGGGACACTGAAGCACCATGCATATTCTGAGACCTTATATACAGCTGTTGCCTGAGGCTGCCCACATGCCAGCACTTCCTGTATGATGCAGTTGGAGCCACTGCTCATGTCAACTGTCAGGGCGTCCACTCCAGTATCAACGAGGTTTTTTTCCTGTACAGCTGTCACCACTTTGCCACCAATAACCTGGAGGTTGTTGTATTTCTCCTTGATGTACTTGATCATGTTAATTTGGAAAATGGAGTTTCTTTGGGAAAAGTCCAGCATGACCACATTGACAGTGGCCTGGGCCAACAAGTCAAGCTGATACTTGTCATCCTTATGGGTATTGATGGCTGCCCCACACAACAGCGGCTTCTTGGTGTCCTCGGATGCCAGTGGGTAGTCCCGATTCTTCTTCGGGTCCATGCAGGCAATGATAGCTACTAGCTCATCATCCTCATTCACAATGGGTAGCTTCCCTTTCTTGCTCCACTGCAAGGTTTCATTGGCTTCCTTCAGTGTGACTCCTGCAAGAGCCACCACTAGATCCTCCCACCTGGTCATGATCTCTCCCAGGAAATGCTCATGTTCCTCTTCCTTGAGAAAGTCAATGTCATGAGAGGAAATGATGCCCACTAGGCGGCTACCCATCTTGCCATTGTCTATGATTGGGATTCCACAGAAGCCATGCCTTGCCTTGGTTTCAAATACATCTCTGACTCGATCTTTGGGGCTCAGGACCCATCATCAGGTCAGTGATGAAGCCCTGCTCATATTTCTTCACTTTGTGCACTTCATTGGTCTGGAATTATGGGGTGCAGTTGTGATGGATAAAGCCAATACCCCCTGTCAGCACCATGGCTATGGCCATCCCAGCCTCGGTGACTGTCCACTGGGGATGAAACAAGTGGGGTGTTCAGGGTTATCTTCTTGGTAAGTGCTGAAGTTAGGTCTACTTGGTCTGCTGTGAAGTCTATATAGCCCAGGAGGATGAGGAAGTCATTGTACGTGAGCTCAACTCCAAAGTTAAAGAGTTGCTGTGCAGTGAGCCCATTGTTTGGAATGTAACAAGTGCTGCCACTGATGAGATAGTCTGCCATGGCCAGGGCAGGATGTGGAGGGAGGAAGGAGGAGGTGGTGGGAGACCAGGGTAGAGCCACGTAGGTTTGATGCTTCTCCTGAAGAGCACAGGGACTCTTAAAAAGTCTCTTCCAGCACCAGGATTCAAAAGTGTTGATTCTTCAGGCACTCAGCTTTCCTTATAATCCAACTCTTACAGGCATACACTGCTACTGGAAAAACCATAGCTTTGACTATATGAACCTTTGTTGCCAAGATTATGTCTCTGCTTTCTAGTATGCTATACAGATTTGTCATAGCTTACCTTCCAAGGAGATTTTATGGTTTCAATCACTGTCTGCAGTGATCTTTGAGCCCAAGAATATAAAATCTGACACTACTTCCTTTTCTCCTCCCTCTATTTACCAGAAAGTGATAGGACCAATTGCCAAGATCTTCATTTTTCAAAAATTTTTGTTAAGCTTCAAGTAGGCTCTTACACTCACTTCTTTCACCCTCATCAAGAGGCTTCTTAATTTCTTTTCACTTTCTTCCATCAAAATAGTATTATCTACATATCTGAAATTGTTGATTTTCTTCCAGGAACCTTAATTCCAACTTCTGATTCATCCAGCCTGGCATTTCTCATGATGTGCTCTGCACATAAGTTAAATAAATAAGGTGACAATATATAGCCTTGATGTACTCCTTTCCAATATTAAACTAATCAGTTGTTCAATGTTTGGTTCTAACTGTTGGCCACGTACAGGTTCCTCAGGAAGCAATTAAGATGATCTGGCTCTCCCATCTCTTTTGAGCATTTGCCACATTTTGTTGTGATCCACACAGTCAATGTTTTAGTGTAGTCAATGAAGCAGAAGTTGATGTTTTTCTGGAACTCCTTTGCTTTCTCCATAATCCAGTGAATCTTGGCAATTTGGTCTCCAATTCCTCTGCTTCTTCAAAAACCAGCCTGCTCTTCTGGTAAATCTTGATTCACATGTTGCTGAAGCCTAGCTTGCAGAATCTTAAACATAACCTTACTGGCATGTAAAATGAGTGCAATTGTTCAATAATTGGAATATTCCTTGGCATTGCCCTTCTTTAGGACTGGGATGTAAAACTGATCTTTTCCTATGCAGTGGCCACTATTGTGGTTTACAATTTTGCTGGCATATTGAACACAGCACTTTAACAGCATCATCTTTTAGGGTTTTAAATAGCTCAGCTGGAATTCTATCACCTCCACTAACCTTGTTTAGTATGTTTCCTAAGGCCCGCTTGACTTCATTCTCAAGGATGTCTCTTCTAGTTACTATTGTTACTATGTCTAGTTACTATTCTTCACATGACATTACATCTCCCATGCCCTGGTGCCACCTTCTACGTGAAGCTTTTTTTTTTTTGATTCTCCAACAGCTAGTTTCCCATTTTTCCCCTTCCTCATAACTTTGTATTTACTTATGAGTTCCCCTTGATGGAATGTAAGCTCCCTGAGGGCAGATATTCTTTTTCTTTCTCTTCCTCTTCCCCCTCCCCCACTATAGTACTTAGGATATAGTAAGTGCTTAGTAAATGCTTGTTGATTAATTATGAAAGTCTTTAAATACTAAGTTGAGAAGTTTGAATTTTAATAGGTGGAAACTGATGTTCTCTGCACAGCACAGTTCTAATGGTCAGAGTTGTAAGTCTCTGAAACCTATCTACACCATTATGCTAGGCATGCCTTCTTAATGCTAAGCCTTTGTTTAATGGGAAATTCTAGGCACTTCATTATGCCCCACCCAGAGGACACTAATCTGGAGGGGGAAGGGAAGGGAATAAGCACTTGTATAAAGCCTACTATGTGCCAAACACTGTGCTAAGCACTTTTTAGAAATGTTAACTCATTTGATTTTCACAACTTGCAAGGTAGGTGCTGTTATTATCTCCTCCTTATTGTTGAAGAAACCAGGCAAAAAGAGCTTAAGTGACTTGTTCTGCATCGAGCAGCTAGTAAGAACCTGGGGTCAGATTTGACCTCTGGTCTTTCAGATTCTGGGCACAGAGTGTACCACATAGCTACGTCATTATTTAGATTATGGCTCATATCTATGCACATCACTGTTAGTTATGATGAGGGACTAATGTCGGGTTTTAAATATGAGCTTCATAGAGCTTTGATCCTTTTCCTACACCATGAAAGGCCACAGCTAGTAACATTCAGAAATACTAAGTATTTTCTTTTCTCCTTTCTCTTTAAAATGACAATGTGGTTGTCTAACTTTTGCCAGTATAAAAGGAAAGTTGTTGGTTATGCTTCCACGGAATCTGGCAAATCTTGGGAGTTTGCTTCTGCCCACCCTGCAGTGTGTTTGATCAGGCAGTTTCCCAGTTTCTGGGTAACCTGTGGTTATCAGTAAAATTGCACAAATTGCTCCCATCTCAGAAGCAACTTTGCTTAATATTTACCAAAAGAATAGCTGGATTAACCTGTTCATTATCTCATTTTTGGTATCCCTGATTACTTGTCTATACTCCAGTGTACACAGCTGATAAGTTGGCTGTAATATCTTTTCCGCATTGTTTATTCATTAATTCAAGATAAATTTATTGAACACCTACTGTATATGTTGTATTATTTCTATATACTGTGGGGGAAACAAAGAAGCATGATACATAGTCCTTGCCTCAAGAAACTTAAAACCTAGGTATCACATAGTATATCACATAAATATAAGCTATATAACAACATGAATTAGATAACTAACAAGATGAATTATTGGAAGGCAATATGTTCTATAGTGCAGTGTCAAATAAATGGTAGGAGTAATTACTGTGAGTTAGTTGTTATTTATCTTTGGTTTTCCAAGAGGACCAATGACATCACGGGGTAATGTATTGACTTATGCATGAATTAGATGTAAGTGAGGCAGAGTTGCACAAAGTCTTTAGCCTCACTCTCTTCCTGAGCCATCAAAGTCCAATGGCAGGATAAAAGTCAAGTTGAATTCGAAGGGCTAGCTGGGGATGCAGTGGATGACCTTGGCACCTACTTCAGTTGACTTCCTGGTCATTGGAACTAATTGTTCTCATCCTTCTATTTAGACACCCCCCTGAATCTACCACAGATTTGAGGCCTATTGGTTATCCTCAGCCTGGTTTAGCCCATCTACCAAGATGATTTTATCTGGGTATGGCCAATGTGCATGCTACAGCTTCTTGGAACCACATGTGAGAGTTGGGCAAATCAGGTAGATACCAAAGGTGGATGATCAACTCTGAAAATCTTATAGATTAGTTAACGCGATCATGGAAAACTTCAGTAGATACGTAACATATGAAGTTGCTTTAAAAAATGCAGAAAGGTGGAAAAGAGAGGGGTGGGCAGTCTAAGCAAGCATGACATGTTGGGGGAGATAGTAAATAAGCCAGTGTATCTGGAATAGGGATGTAGTGCGAGGTTAGAAAGTAGATAGGGGCAGACTGTGGAAGGTCTTGACTGCCAAACTAAAAAATGAAGAAACTGAAACTTTCTGTTATAGACAATAAGAAGATATTCTTAATTAATAAATCAATAAAAAGATTCACTTTTTGAATAGGAAAATGACCTTAGGAAAGGTTCTATCCAATTGGAACCAAATCCAAGGTTTGGAAATTCAAAAAAAAAATCCTAACCTCAGGTTCCTTAACAATGGAACTATTTTACTTTCCTACCTAATGCTAAAACTCTTTCATTTTTTTTTCTCGGATAGAAGAGAAGAGGTCAGACTCTGTTATCTTTCTACTAGTCCTTCAGGTTTTCTAGTTAGGTTTACAGATGTCTATAGCAAAATTTCTGCACATCAGAATAGTAATACTATGAATACTTTTTTTTAAAAGCCTGGCTCAGGCGTTGGTTGGACTAAAATTCTGTAGAATTAAAACAAACAACCCTTTACTCATGTCTATGAGGCCTTAATACTTCTGGTATAAGACTCAGGGGCAACATTCTTAAAGAGACATCACTCTCAGCTGGATATAAGTATAAAATCTCAATACAAAATAAGAATGAGGTGGTTTGATCCAAGTAGAACTAAGCGTAGGCCTAGTAGAGCTCTTGTTAAAATGGAAAAGCTTTTGGGGGTTGGATTGACAGCCAGACGTTCTGGGCTCTGTTTCTGTCAGTCAAGTCAACAGGCATTTATTACACCCTTACTATGTGCCAGCCCTTGTGTGCTGCTCTTATGGGTGGTGCCATCTCTCATGAGCCAAATGATTTTTTCAGTGCCTCAGTTTACTCATGTTAAAAAAAATATTCTCTGTTTTCATAACCTTTTCCTTTGAGTGGTTTTAAGTACCTTAGAGCCATTATACAATCAAATCTTCAAAGATCCCTATAAAGGAGAGTATATCTCCTTTATGGGGAGTCTATCTTATCTGTCTATCTATCTATACCATGTCTATGTAGGATCACTCATTTAGGGTCGGAAAGTGCTTTGGAGGAGACAATATAATCCAACTTCATTTTATAGAGGAGGAAACTGAAGTATTATGTGACTTGTAAGGTCATACAGATAGTAAATGGTAGAGCTAGAATTTGAAAACATATGGTATGACTCCAAATCCAACATGCAGATACCCATTTTAATGATGAATATAAGCAAAAAAAGAAAAGAAATAACATAGTTTTCTTAGGTTGAATAATAATTCATTTCTTTAGCGCTGAATGCTTTTACTGCATGCTGTCGCAGCAACAACTGTCTGAGTTAGTGCAAATATCATTATTGCAATTTCACAGATATAGTGAATCAATTTGTCCAGGGTCACATGGTTAAGAAGTATTAGAGGTTTGACCCTAGTCTTCCTTCTCCAGGATTGGCATTCTTTTCCCTACATTATTGCTTCTTGCAATATGCCTTAATATACCTGCAAAATACCCTCATGGATAGAAAATTGGACAGTCAGGAAGACTTGGGTTCAAATTCCATCTTAGATACTTATCTTTGCCTTAATTTGACTTATTAGTTGTATGACCCTAGATAAGTCACTTAACCTCCACATGTTTTAGTTTCCTCATCTGTAATATGAAAGGGTTAGATTTGATGGTCCCTGAAGTCCTTCCCAGGCCTAAATCTATGATTCTCTAATCTCTGTTTTGATTTGCCATATCTCCAAACTAAGGCAAGTGGCATGTAATTACAGTGGGTGACCATGGTCCCTTAGCATTTAGCCTGGAGATATGGGGAATAGAAAAAAATGGGCTCATAGAATATGGTGCCTAAATCAAAGTCGTGCAGTCACAATATTTTCTGAATCCTTATTCCTATAGCCTCATTCCATCTAATCCTCAAAACTGCTGCCAAATTGTTTTTTTTAAAAGACAAATAAACAAAAGTCTTAACTCTAAGGAGACTTTATTTATAGTGACTTAATGTCCCTTTATGCATCGAGGCAAAATAGTCAGCTTCTGCTACTCTCTTTACTTATGTTTATCAGACCCTTTGGTCTCCTGTTTCCCATTTTTCTTTTACATATCTCTTTTTTTCTTCCCAAAAAAGGTCCTACATGGGAATTTTGAACTAGAAATAGTTAAGGGGTAAATAAAAATAGAATGGATTGGAGCTTCCAACTAGGGCCCTAGAATTCCTGAATGGACCAGTGGCCCCAAATGTTCAAGAGTGACTTTAGAACTGCTTTTTAAGGTAAATTTACTGAATTTTGGCATGGTAGAGAGAGAGCTGGACTCAAAGCAAGGAACACATGAGTCAGTTCCCTCCTTTGACATGTACTGTCTGTGTGACCCTTGGCAAATCACTTAAAACCTCCATGTTCTAATACTCTAAGTTGCTGAGAAGGCACCAACCTGTAACAGTGGAGGGAGTTTCCAAATCTGGGAGTTCCTATACCAATGACATCACAAGCTAGTTCTGATCCCTATCTACCTTTAATTCTTCTCTGAAGTCAGTCTCCTCATTCCCATGACTGGAAGAGTATTATCCAAATAATAACTCTTAGAATTCAGATGTTCCCCCCTCCCCTACATGTGAGTCTTCTAAGAGTACTTAACCTTTTGCTTATAAATATTTCATTTTCAAATTTAATGCATATCTTGAATATACCTGCATCATTGTTATGTGTCCTAGATGATAATTTCTTTTTTTAAATAATATTTTATTTTCCCCAATTACATGTTAAAACAATTTTTAAGCTTTTTTTTTTTGAGTTCCGAATTCTATCCCTCTCTCCCTCCTCTCTTCCCTCCCTGAGACAGTAAGCAGTCTGATATAGGTTATACATGTACAATCATGTTAAAACATTTCTATATTAGTCATTTTGTACAAGAAGACTAAAAAAAAAAGAAAGAAAGAAAGTGAAAAACAGTATGCTTCAGTCTGTATTCAGACAATATCAGTTCTTTCTCTGGAGACTCTGGTGATAATTTCTTAAAAGAACAGGTAATATATCTAACTTATTTTTTAAGTTACATAACAGAGTGCTTCCCTTCCCCCCTTCAAAAAAGTGCTTAAAAAACCTTTTAAAATGATGATGCGTAGGAGGGGAAAGTGTCAACAGCTACACTCATAAATGTGGGTGGGCAAGTGAAAACTTTTCTAAGGCCTTTCACTTTTTTTTTTTAAACTTATATGAAAGACTGTATTAAGGTGAAGGTCAAGCAAGATCGACCTAGGAAGCAATGATATTGCTGAACAATAAGTGAACAATAAGTGGAGAATGATTGATTCCCATTTCCTTGATGACTTAATAACCCCTTTAAAGATGACTATTGTTGATGCTTGTGATTAGACCTACTGATTTCCGTTTTCTGCACTTTTGCCTATAACTATACATTACTTTTCTTGCTCTTTCTTTTGATTCTGTTCCATTCCAATGTGATGCTTTGGCCTTGGTCCCATGGAATTTGCTATTCTCTTTGCAATCCCTCTCTTGAAATAAAATTATTTTTCTCAAGTCTTTTAGGTAGAGATAAATGAGAGGGGCAAAGGAGAGAGTGCTTGGTTTTGAGTCGAGAAGATTCAAGTTCATATCTTTTCTTGGGTACTGTCTGTCCGTATCACTTAACCTCTGTCTGCCTCAGTTTCTTCATAAGTATAACTAAAGGCTTGAATTTGATGGCATCTAAGGACCCATCCAGCTCTAAATCCAAGATCCTATGATCTACAAATCTCACATTACACCTAAGTGATTTTTTTTTAACTTGTACATCTGGGGCGAAAGGGGTGGAGAGCCGGTTATGGAACTAAGTGTCTGCGTACCTTAGGTCGCTCCCTCCCAAAGCCAACAGAGTCTGTGGTTTCACTTGCACTTCAGAATGCTGAGTGGACTGCTGGGATTCCACCAATAAATAATAAAAAATAATAATGGTTTTTAAAGCATTTGGAGATGCTGAGTTGAAAGGTGTGGTTGTAAGTGCAATGTTTTATTGTTAAAGTAATATCTCTTGCATTATCTGCCCATAATGTAGAACTGCAGTAATGGAGAGTGAGACATAATTGCCTCTAGACAGAGTGGGTCCCCAAAGGCTCAACTAAGCTCCTTAGTGGGCATTGTGGTAAAACTTACAGTCCTTGCTGTAACTACTTCCTCCCAGTCTCACAAGTAGATAAGTGAGGAGTCAAGCTGCTTCTTGTTTCCTGAGACCTTATAAAGGTATTATTTCTTATTTATGGAAAAATCACTGACAATTACATAGAGAAAACCACGTAAGCTTTAAAAATATTAATTTCAGTTTTGGTTGTAGAGTAAAATAAATCTACTTTTGGCATGAAACATGAGCAATTTCTAGCATATGCAGCATATGACATACCCTTGGCCCGGGATTATCCTTTCCCCAGGCTTATGATTTACATTGAGCCATAGTCTAATGTAGAAAAAGATAAATATTTTCCATTCAGTGCAATCTTATTGCTTTTCCAACCCTGTCTATAATTTTAATTATAAAATGAACATAACCTGTATCAAATTATGAATATGTTAACATATTTAATGAGGTCAAGAAAAATAAGGACCAGATTTTATGCTATATAGGCACTTGAAGGTATAGTTAAAAAAAATCTGGTTTCTTTGACCACATTGTCATAATATGCATATATAACTGCTTATTGAATCCAGGCTGCGTAGACAACCAAAAAGAACACTGGCTCCATACCATCACAATGCATGCCCACAACAAAGACTATGAAATAACAGACTCTTTCATTCGATCCTTCTAAGTATTACCGACATAAGAGCTAAAAACCTTACCTCTGTCTGAAGTATATCTATGTATCCATGCATAAGTTATTAAGTGGGCTCCCTGAGCTCAGTTGCTGAAAATATTAATATATTCAAATCGTATTCTAGCTACTACAAAAAAAATAGTATATCAGATAAATGTATTTTTGAAACCTCTTTAGACAAAAGGAGCCAGTGTTTTTTTTTTTGAAGTTTCTTTCCTTTTCCTTCGGCTCCAGCTGAAACATACGTGATATATGGTATAATACAAGGTAAAGTGACCTTCAGGTGTCAGAGTGCAGTTTTAAGTTTGACCATAACCATAAAACACCATTTATTGGGCTTCAAATAGAATCCTTTCATTTAACTTATGGTCAAGTATGGCTCATAGGCCTACCAGAAGAAATGTTTTCCATTCACCTTCCTGGAAACCTTACCTGATGGAAGTGAAGTGAAGTGTTTTTAAAAGCCCTGCAGTTTGAAACAATGTGAACTTTAACCTATTGATGCCCTGGCCCTCTAAGCTGCCTTTTCCGGACGCTGAGGAACAGACCTGTGGGATTTTGGAGGCAGAGTTGAGCTGAGAGCAAACACAAGCTGAGCACAGAAGGGGGACAGTCACATCCAGGATTCATAAGATGCTTCCATTTAGAGCTGGGTTCTGCATTTTGGGATCCCTTTGCTCAGAGGGAATTAGTGACAGGCCTCCACTCTAAGGAGACTGGCTTTTTTGCCATTGGCTGTCTTTTAAGTCTTTTTATCAATGACAACAAACAAAGTAGGTGGTCTCCTACCTCTTTCTAGCTGTAGGGGGGGGGGGAAAGTGACATAATTTTTCACAGCCTGAAATAATTGTGGAAGTAGAGATACTGGTTAGGCTCACTATGAATTATTAGTGGAAAAGTGGGTCTCAGAAGTACGTTACATGTGAAATATTTTTCGTCACTTGAACATGTGCCGTCCAGAGCTGGCCCTGTTCTCCCCGTCACAGGGAACAAACATTTCACATTCACAGATGCTCCTAATTTGGTGCGGTTTGGACTGTAATTTAGATCAAACGTCTCCATGTAAATGAGTCAGGGTTTCTTAATTAGGTGCCTCTAAAGCAAAACCTTGGACCACATCAGTAGGTGTGGGTGTGGTGCCCACAATACTGGAATCTTTCCTATAGACCAGGCTCAGTATCATTCAGCAGAGTTGGGTTTTGTTTTTTTGGCTTTTTTTTTTGGTTGTTTTTTCAGGCACAGTAATAAATCTGCAGATGGCATAGACAGAAAGACGCTACTTCAGAAGAGCTGTCTAAAAACACTGTCTCTTTGGCAAACGCCTTAAAGTAGGTCATTCTGCTGTGATTTAGCTTTTTTCTTTAGATTTGACTGCCAGGTTTTTGTTCCCATTACAAATAGGGTGCATTCCAGTCCGCAGGCTTGTTCTTAATTTTTCCAACTGGTATTTGTTTACAAGGATTTGCAGATCTTCATAAGAAAATGGCCAATATCCTGTCACAATGCTAATCATGCACTTGACCACAAAAAGAAATGGATCTTGGTGATAATCTGGAGATGCTGAAATATTAAATGCCTTAAACTCCTAGCCTTCCCACAGCAAAACTACACTGATTTATATGGGTAGGTTTGTTGAAATAATCATCCCATCTTTTATACTTGCGAAAAGAAGAGGTGACAGGATGTAAATGGAAAACTTTTACAAGCCATAGAGCTGCCGTTTATATAGATATTCAGGTTATCTGCTTTTATACTTGTCATTGTTTGTGTTTTTTATAGGAGGAAAAATCATTGGGTTCCATTTCCTTATTGAGGCACTGGGATTTACATGCAGAATCCCCTCTAGCATTAATGAGTTACCTGCATAAATTCCCAAAAATCGATGGGAAAATAGACCTTGTTTTGTTATATTAATTATTTCTCACACAACCCTGACACTAACATTAAATGAGGCTCTAAAAATCTTGATGAGGTCTTAAGGTATCTTTTACTGTTTAAAATATTAGCATTGCAAAAAATATGTCTAGAGCATTATTTATTTTGTAGTCTTATAAGTGCAAGCTTGGGAGACTGGAATGAAGGAACCTGGGTGGGAGTAGGGTACTGTTAAGAGACATTGGAGAGGGGCAAAATGGGGATTTGTGCCTATTTGTGTATATACCCCATACCACATACACCTAATAAGTGAACTTAACACAATAGCTATCTATCTCTGATGTTAATACTTACTCCCTGGGGAATATAAACCAACTCTTAGTTTTTTGGTCCAGGATTGTGATTTTACGGGTTCAGGAGCTTCCCAGTGAGAAAACTCCCTCTACCAAGGCAGGCTGGCAACTGTTCTGCTACTTATATTTTTAGAGAGTTCCCTGGGGAATACTTGGAAGTTAAGTGACTTGTCTAGGGCCACATAACCAGTGTATGACTTGGACCCATGTCATCATGATTCTGGCTTTCTATCTTCTACACTGTGAAGCCTCTCATAAACCTTTATAACACTTTATTGTTCTAAGAAACTAAATTCCAGAAATACAATGGACAGCAGAATCCAAGGACAATGGGGCACCTTGCTTGCCAAAGCAACCTTGAATGTGGTGACTTCTACACAGGCACAGTTTTGTTCCAACAAATCTCTGGTATTTAGGGCCATTTATAGGACTTCTGTTCTAAGTGAGCTCTGGGCCTGGGAATGGTTAAGGGGCAAATATACATATAAATAATAGGAAGGAGGTATTCCCAAATGGGGCAGTGTCCCCAAAATGATGCAATCTCTTTATGAGGCTGTTGGTGTTTTTGAGTAAGTTACAAAGCAGCAGTAAAAAAGGCAACCCCACAAGACAACCAAAAAAGAGTATCACAGAGGCAGTGGGGTTTCCTGGCTGAAAGATTCTGGGATGGCCTTGTGAAAAAAGACTATAGAATGGGGACTGATAAAATAGAGTTAATTTCCATATAGAGTATAACTCTGTTATATGGGTGAGGAACTGGGTATTCTGATTTTTCAAATATTCTACTTAAAAGAGAAATAAAAGATAGCATTATCTGTATTACCAACAAGCAAGAATCAGAATACAACAAAATACATGTACAATTAAGTTGTATTCGATAATTTTAATCTTTTTTTTTTGTGATTCTGAAGGCATTTTACAATCTTGAAGTATCTTAAACTGATTATCATAATTTGAGATTGGTTGATAAACATTTCTAGGTGTTGGAATATCACTCCAGTTTCTATTGTACCTTTTTTTTTTATGAAGGGAGAGTATTTATTCACTAATATTATTTGTTGGTATTTTTTGACTTCTGTGATTGCAGTTAGGTGTCTCAAGTGGGCCAAGTGCTGGGCCTTGTGTCAGGAAGACCTGAAGTCAAATCTGCCCTCAGACATGCATTAGTTGTGTGACACTGGGAAACTCAATTTGCTTCTATGTATCTCAGCTTCCTCAACTGTAAAATGGAAATAATATATTACCTACCTCCTAGATCAAATGAGATAATATTTATAAAAGCTCTTAACACCGTACATGGCACCTAATAGGCGTTTGAGAAATGTTTTTCTTCCTCTTCTCTGAATACTCTTTCCTTCTTTTTTCTTTTCCAGCTTACTAATTAAGCATGTCCTCCAACACATTGTCTTCAGCCTTTTGCTCTAATTCTTTCCATTCTCTCTTTCAGTGAGCTTATATAGTCTATGCTAATGTTACTCAAATATATATCTCTAGGCTTCACCTCTCACCTTCACTCTAGTTAATCAGTGAAGTTTTTATTATGTTCTATGTGTCTAGATAGATGAGTAGGCAGTGTGAGAGGTAATGGGGCATAGTGGACACAGAGCTGACCTCAGCCAGAAGGCCTGAATTCAAATTCCATTTCTGATACATACTGACTATAGGATCCTCAGCATACTATTTAACCTCCCAGTGTCCCAATTAGCTCTAAGACTATAGGTTGTGGAAAAAGCACTGACCTGCATTGTTGAAGGGAGTTTCCTCATCCTGGAGTTTCTTTTAATTAGTGATATCACAGGTTTAGTTCCTATCCTCATATATCTGCAGCTATTCTAAGAGTAGGGCAGCTAGGTGGACTACAGGATAGAGTGCCGGCCCTGGAGTCATGACAACCTGAATTCAAATCCCTCCTCTGACACTTACTAGCTGTGTAACCCTGGGCAGGTCACTTAACCCTGTTTGCCTCAGTTTCTTCACTTGTAAACTGAGGTGGAGAAGGAAGTGGCAAACCACTCTAGTATCTTTGCCAAGAAAGCCCCCAAAGGGGTCAGAATCAGATATGACTAATCAATTGACTAAACAACCACAAAGTGTTAAGAGCTGTGGTAGTAAAGAACTGTAAGACATGATCCTTGACTTTAGGGAATTTGTAATATAGCTGGGGAGGCATTAAAAAAAAAGTAAAGAGCAATTAAGTTCTCAGTTGTATAGTATTATAGAATTGTAAGCTTTTAGACTTAGAACTAGAAAAAACCTCAGATGCTGTCTTCTTCAACTCACTCATTTTATAGACGAGGAAACTGAGGCGCAGAGAAATTAGGTGATTTATCTAAGGTCATACCGGAAATATAAGTGTCCAGGTAGGGATTTGAAGTTGGGTTCTCTGACTCTAAATCAAGAACTCTTGCCATGGTGCTTCCCCTAAGTAAGTAGAGTATTTATAAAAAGTACCAAGAAAGAGAGTTCATAGAAAGATGTTACCACTGAGGGCTGACATACTTAGGATATCTCCACCTGGGTTTATCTACCCTTGGCTTAAACTAAGTACATCCCAGACTGAACTTCAACACCTTTTCCCCCAAACTACTTCCTATTCCCAATGTTTCCATTTCTTAAAATAATACTATCATTTACTGTATATGTGGCTAGAATGACTGTTTTAGATACCCAGTCTGGCAATGTCTTTTCATTTTTCAACTTCAAAATATCGGTCTCTCTTTTTCCTTCCTCTCCATGCAAGGGATACATATACACTGGTTATGTTTTCTTTACCTCACTCCTGTTTTTTTTTTTTCAGCGCCTCCTCAATGAACTTCCTAACTCCAACCATCTCTTTCCAATTCATCCTGCATTTGGATCCCTGCTGCCTAGTATATCAAGTCAAAACTCTTTGGCTTAGCTTTCCAATAGGCTATCTTATTTGGCAGCATTCCACTATTCTTTCCGTAATTCCCCAGAACCTTGCTTTTAGTTAGGTCAGTCCCTTCATTGTCATCTACTCCTGATACTGTGATTATTCATACTTCCATGTCTTTGTTCACATTATTTTCCCCTTCTATTCTTCCATTTATTCAAATCCAATTTTTTATGGCCGTTCAAATCCTGCCTCCCCTGTGATAATATCTCCTCCCTTTCTTCTCTAAAATTGTCGTTGTTCAGTCATTTTTAGTTGTGTGTGACTCTTCATATCTCCATTTGGGGTTTTCTTGGCAAAGATACTAGAATGGCTTGCCATTTCCTTCTCCAGGTCATTATACAGATGAGGAAACTGACGCAAACAGGGTTAAGTGACTTGTCCAAGGTCACACAGCTAGTAAGTGTCTGAGGCCAGATTTGAACTCAGGAAAATGAGTCTTTCTGGCTCCAGGCCTGGCCTATCCTTCTGTTGTGCCACCTAGCTGTCCCTTCTCTGAAATACTATTTTACGTTTACTCAAAGAATCAAACAATGTTGGAGGTATGATGGAATAGCACTAAGTTTTGAGTCAGGTAAGATTTAGGTTTGATTGCTAACACTTGTCTTTTAACCTCTCTGCTCATCAGTTTTTTCCTCTGAAAAAGGGGGGTAATGTTACCTCAGGATTATTATGAAGCTCAAATGAGATTATATGTATATATATATGTATATGAAGTGTTTTATAATCTTCAAAGTACTTCATAGATGCTAGTTACTATTATTATTAACTTGAAAAGATGTGAGATCATCTAAATCAATCCTTTCATTTTGCACAGGAGAAAGCTGAGACCCAAAGGGGTTAAATATTGTGCTCACAATCACGCCACTCTCTTCTGCCACAGTTTTAGGTAGAATCTGGGTTCTTAATTCTAATCTAGCATTTTTTTTCCTTACCAAACTGCCTTCATGGTCACCAAACAGAGCCCTCACTTTTACTTTGCTTTATATGTGTTTTGTTATTTCTTTCCAACTAATTTCTAAGCTCCTTGAGGTCAGGGAAAAACCACATGCCATACTCTCTTTTGGCTATCATAACTCTGGATCTATAGTAAGGGCTTAAACAAGCACTTATCAATTTACTGGTTAATTATTATTCATCCTCTTCCCACTTGTATATCAGCTATATGACACTGGGCTTTAGCAATTTGTAATTGATTTCAAATAATCCACTTTACAAAGTTTGCAAATAACATAGTCAGTAGTAATGATCTTGATCCTCTATTGATCAAATACCCTTCAAGGGGGTAGTAGTAGTAACAGTACTAGCTAACATTTAAATGTCAGCTTTAAGAAATTGTATACGTTTTCTCATTTCATCATTACAACAACCTTGTGAAGTACCTGTAGAAATATTATAATCTTCACTGTGCAGATAAAGAAACTGAGGCTCAGGCAGTTTAAAATCCATGGTTACATAACTATTAAGTGGCAGAATCAGGATTCAAATCCAGGTCTCTCCTACTCCTATGTCTAGCATTCTTTCCATTACAACACACAGTATCTCACAGGAAAAAAAATCTGAAACCCAAACTGTTTTATTTTAGAACACATTTGACTTATTTGCAGAAAAGCAGAAGCCTAAACCATCTCTACCAGGCACAAACTGAATGGTCTATTTTTTCTTCCCTACATTTAAAATGAATTCTAGTGCCAGACATGCACATCAAGAGGATTTTTTTTTGAGATATTAGAATAATAAGCTCTTAGGAAATATCTATATAGGAAGATAAAGAAAATAAACAGATATTAATCCAAGGCAATAATAAAACAAGGTTTCAAGGTTATGCTCATGTTTTATCATGAAAACCTTTGCACTACACAGTAATAAACCACATTTTCATAACATGAACTATAAAATCACCCGTTTTCTGATGTTTTCAGAGATTCTGATTTTATATCATAATGGTCTGGAGAAAAAAAAATGACTCTTTTTTACCAGCAACCCCTTCATATGTCAAGATGTGAGTATCTGTATCCTGTCATTTTGTGTCTCCTTGACCCATACATCACAAGATACAACCATGATTCTTTGGGTCAAGATACGCCACTGTTAGTATTACTGTGTTATAATGTTAATAATGAAAAGTAAGTTGAATAATATGCAGCTACTACTGAGTGGATTATCTTGGAAGCCGGGATCCGGGGGTGGGAAAGAGTCCTTTAGCTTTCTAACCCCTGCATTCATATATAACTAAATCCCTATTATGCTGAATCCTAGGAGTCTTCTGGCCAACTATCCTAGATCTAGGGTGCTTTTCTTCTTTCCAACTGCTATATATTCATAGAATACATAGAATACAGACTTATTAGTTGCAACAGAATGTAATCAGGAAGCTAGATCACCTTTTAAGAAAGAAGGAAGAAAGGAAGAAAAAGAAAGAAAGAAAGAAAGAAAGAAAGAAAGAAAGAAAGAAAGAAAGAAAGAAAGAAAGAAAGAAAGGAAGGAAGGAAGAAAGGAATACAGAAGAAAGAGAGAAAGAAAGAAACAAGTAGAGTGAGCTATTTTATGATGTGATGCATTCCCCACCATTGGAAATCAAGTTGGGGCTGGATTATAATTTGATTTAATAAGTGAAGGAATTTCTGCTCAGATATAGGTTGAACAAGAAGACCTCTGAGGTTTCTTTCAAACATACAAAGTTTCTATGAATTTATGAAAACCAAGCAAAACAATGTTTTCTAAAACAACAATAAAATGATTTTGGGGGTGGGGATTTTTCTACCACTTAGGTGCATTTGAAATTGAAAGCTGATCTTAACCTTGGCTCAGATGAGCCTCATATTTCGGGGCCCATTCTCTCCCTCCCAGTATTTTGCTCTGTAGACTGATTTTTGGATATCTTCCCTTATTCCAGGACCCTAGAAATACCTTTGCTTATACAGGGTGTCCCAAAAGTCTTAGTGAAGTTTTAAGCTATGTATTAAGACTTTTGGAATATCCTATATTACAAAAACGAAATCCTAGAAACACCTCAACTTATATTGCAAAAACTTATAACCACCCATATTGTAGGTCAGGGGCAGAGGGAAAGAACATTAATACAAGATGTCCAAGAATATATATATATAGCAGAACTTTTGGTGTTGTTGTTGTTGTGTCCAAAAAATGGAAACAAAATAAGTGTCCATCTGTTGGAAAATAGCTGAATAAATTGTAGCACATGGAAACAATGGAATTTCATTGTTCCATAAGATATGAGGAATATGATGAAAATATGAAAAATACGAGACTCAGAGAAATATGGAAAGACTTAGATGAATGTATTCCAAGTCTCCCAGAAAACAAGTTACATAAAGACCACCACAGTAATGTAAGGAAAAATAACTCTGAAGGACCTTAGAACTTTGATTAAAGTAGTGACTCATCATGACTTCAAAACACTAATGACAAAGCATATCCTTCACCTTTTGGTAGTATGGTGATAGACCAGAAGTACAGAACCAGACATACATTCTTATATATGGCCAGTATTGTGATGTTTTGTTTAACTATAAATATTTCTTATGAGGAAATGTTTTTATTTAGGGGAAGAAGGTATATAGATTGGTTGCTAGTGATAGATAAGAAAAAAAAGAGCATCAAGAAGGTTGGAAGAATTGTATAGGGGGAAGAAATAAAAAAAGTGCTATCTATCTGTTATATATACATATACATATATATATTATACATACATATATATATTATATATACATATATATGTGTGTGTATATAATTTTGTCTTCACAAAAAATCTGTAAAGTAGGTGCTATTATTGTCACAGTTTTAAAAATAAAGAAATAGACAGAAAGAGATTGGCTTACACAGCGTCACATGGCTAGCAAATATCTAAGGGAGGATCTGAATTTGGGTCTTCCTGATTCCAAGTCTAGCACTCTATCTACTCAGCCATGTAGCTGCCTGATCCCTCTTTCTCCCTGAACTCTCCCTCTATCTCTCTGTCTTTGTCTTTCTCTATGTAATAGAAATTCAGTTTCTTGTATAGTAATTTTCTCTGTTCCTGATATCTTGAATTGTTTGTGATGTTGATCATTTAATTTAAAAAGTGAAAAATTCATGCCGTCTAGTAGCATCAGGAGTTGACATATTCCATTGGTCAGATAATCAGTACTATCAAGTACCACCAGTACCTGATATCTTTGCTACAAGAGGTGAAATCTTTTGGATTAGATGAAGGATGAAGGCAGTAGTCACTTACGGTCACCGAAGTTCGCATGGTGCTTTTTCTGAGATGGGGTTGTTAACCTGAGTGAACTAGCTGAATTCTAATCTTTAAAATTATATACTGCCTACCTAAGTCCACTTTATAGTTTCAATTAGGTAAAGTATTGTTTGCCTCTTATCCTAAACTGCTATGTTGTGTGTCTATGAGCTACTAATTAGTAGATGTTTTGCAGGTAGCTGCATTTCTGATGGATGAAGTCATCCTCTCCACCTCTATATATCTCTATCTCACTCTCTCTGTTTATATGCATGTACATATCTATATCTATATATATTTACAGTATGTATTCCTGTGTATTGTATATTTTATGATGTTTTGGAATCAAAATGGAGCTGGAAAGTGTCTCCCTATTATCTTTATCCAGGTTCTTCCCCCTCCATTTCTTATTTCTGTAGGAAATACAACCCAAAAGACCAACAGAGATAGAAAAGGGGAAAAGTCTTTCTAGGAAAATGAAAAGATTCTCTTGATTGAATTGGATTTCCAGAGATCATTTGACTTGAATAAGGTTTGGTTCATAGGAAAGGAGTTGTTTTCCCTTTATCCATCCTCTAGGAAAACAAAGAAACAAACTACAACTTAGATGACTGGGGAAATGTCTAAATACTCTTTGGGTGTAGCCACACCATTGTTATAGTCAAATGGCTTGTGAAACAGGAGAAATAGAGGGTATGGGAAATCTTATTTTGATATCAGAACTAAATGAAATGCTGTACCTATAAGAAAGAAAAAAACAGAATAAGGTTACCAGCTGGCAAGTTCAGAATCTCAGAATGGTCTGTAGGGAAGAAGGTTAGTGTTCTCATATAGGAAAGGATATGGGCTGAGAACAAACAGTAGTTATCATGAGGATGGGAGCTAGACCCTAAAAAGGAAAAACCCTGGACTTTCCTATATGGCCTAATCTCTGGTGGTCCCCTGAGGCTATAATCCCATCAACTGGCCTTCCATTGTGGCTATGCCCAATCTCTGTTAACCTTAACCTAGCCTGGCTCTCCATTGTCTTACCTCCCAGTGTCCCCATTTCCTACCCTTAATCCTATCTAGGCTCCCTTCTCCCTGGAGTTCTATTATCTCAGACTACTTGGCCTGTCATAGATCTCTCCCATAGTCTTTCTGTATATAAGGTCCATCTTCTCTCCATTAAAATGCTGGGATTCTTATAATCTAGCCACTGCTGAGATTTTTACAATGGCCACTAGCTCACAGGTGCTCAGATTCCTTAAGGGTCTGGACAATATGGTGGAGCTTTAATAAACCTTGTCTTTGGCTAAAAGAAAGCTTGGATCGAATTCTTTCGAGAAGGACCTGCGTGTCATGATCTTGGGGTTCCAGCACCTCTAGACCTCATCAGTTACTGAAAAAGCCTCTAGGACTTTCAGCTAAGATGGCTATCTGAATGAAAGGTAGGATGTCTAGCTCTTATGTGCTTACTCCAGAAAAACCTTGCAGTTCTCAGCAGATCAAATAACGATCAAGAAATCTTTTGAGAAACTACAGTGATTCCTTCCAGCCTCCTCCCCCAGCACCATCACAGTTGAGCATCCCAGCTCAACCAGAAGGAGCTTGGGACATGTGTAGCTTGCAACGCTCTATATCCAGAAGCATCAGGAGTGGAAGTTTCCCCTGGGAAAGTGGTCAGAAAGCTCAGTGCCCACCAAGTCAGCATGGCATAGCAAAAATTAGACTGGGATATCTCAGGGGTTCTGAAATCTTTAAAACTCTGTCCTGAGACATCGGAGAGTTCCCTCAAGATCCAATATAGGGTGTGTGTGTGTGTGTGTGTGTGTGTGTGTGTGTGGTGAACTTCAGGAGGTAGAAGTCAGCAGGCTTATTACCCTATCCAAGAACACAGTAGGACAGCAGAGAGTAGAGATTAGTCCTGGCATAAGGATCCAATGAAAGAACTAAAGCTGGAGAGATGTATTATAAATCAAATAAAACACAAGTATCAAAATCATTGCAAATTTAATTCTATAAAAACTGTAAGGAGAGGTTCAAATGAAAGAAATGAAGCAAGACATGAACAAATGAAATAAAGCTGCTGAGAAAAGAATTGGAAAGAAAATAAGTACTCCGGAAGAGAAAGCAATACATTTTACTCAGAAAATAGAATCATTAAAAAATAGAACAAGCCAAACAGAAATCAATGATTTCATGGCAGCAAGAAACATTAGAACAAAAAAGAGACTACAAATAGAAGAAAAAAATAAAATATCTGATATTACAAAAATAGAACTGACCTAGAAAATAGGTCAAGAAACAATAACTTAAGAATCATTTGACTCCTTAAAACTAACAATTGAACAAAGAAAGAAACAAACAAACCTGGACACCACATATAAAGAAATCATAAATGAAAACTGTCAGATCTATTAAAACCAGGGTACAAAGTAATGATAGAATCTACTAATCACTGCCTTAAAGTTTCTCCAAAAATAAAAGTTCTAGAAATATTATAGCCAAAAGCAGAGCTTTCATATTAAAGAAAAAAAAATACTGCATGTATATGGAAAGAAAGACTTCCAGTACTGAAAAACTAAAGTCAGGATCATAGAAGACCTGGCAGCTTCTACTAAAATAAGAAAGTATTGGAATATAGCATCCCAAAAAGCAAAAGATACGGGCTCACAACCAAGAATAATTTATGCTGAAAAGCCTATCTTACATCTTACCTTACAGGGGTAAAGTGTGTTCTTTAATGTAATAGAGGGTTTTCAGTCATTTCTCATGAAAAGACTAGACCTGAATAGGAACTTTAGAATTCAAACAAGGAGTCCAAAAAACCTAGAAAGCTAAATGTATTTGAGCAATTGGAAGGAATTGTATGATGATGTCTTAATAACATTCTAATAGAGGGAGAGGGATGGAGGGTGTGTTCAGGGAAGACTAGTACCTCTGGTGTGGCCTCATTGTTGTATGCCTGTGAAATCTGGACAGTATACCAGTGCCATGTGGAAACTGAATCGTTTCCCTTAGAATTGTCTTAGGAAGATTCTGAAGATCACCTGGCAGGATAAGATACCAGACACTGAGGTCCTTTCTTGAACTAAACTGCCAAGCATTCAAACTCTGCTTCAGAGAGTATAACTCCAATCGCTGGCCATGTTGCTCAAATGCCAAATGTACACTTGCCTAAAAGCCTATTTTATGGAGAGCTCACACAAGGCAAGCATTCACATGGTAGTCAGAAGAAGCAATACAAGGACACTCTCAAGGTCTCTCTTAAGAACTTTGGAATTGATTGTGTGACATGGGAGACACTGGCACAAAACTGCTCAGCATGGCATGCTCTCATCAGAGAAGGTGCTGTGCTCTATAGGCAAAGCAGAATCTAAACAGCTCAAAGGAAATGTGTGAATTTAGAGATACCACCCCAAATTTTCACACAGGCTATTTATGCCTGATCTGTGGTAGAGCATTCTGAGCTCATATTGGTCTGATCAGCCACAGCTGGACACATTGAAATGTGACTCTAGTATAGTGATGTCATTTTGGTCCTCTTTGAGAATGAAGAACAACAACCAATAGAGGAAGAAAAAACAAATGCCCCTTCAGAAATTTAACATCTAGCCCAGGGATGGGGAACTTATGGCCAGGCCACATGTGACCCCTTGGGTGTGAACTTTTGACTGAGTCCAAGTTTTACAGAACAAATCCTTTTACTAAAGGGATTTGTTCTGTGAAGTTTGGATTCAGTCAAAAGGCCATACTTGAGGACCTAGAGGGCCACATATGGCCTTGAGGTTTCTTACCCCTGACAAATGAATGGACAAAGACATGCAGGTAAAACTGCCTTTGATTCGTACGTGCTGAAGAAAAATATATTAATGCTGTACTCAACATTTTAGGCTCACAGCTGCCAGAAAACATTTTCAATTTAGCATTAATTTACTATCCAAGCCATTTCTAGCATAGAGACTGGTATAGTAGTCCCATAGTCTATTATACTTTGCTCCACCCTAAGATGATTAGAGGTAACCTTTATAGGAATTTTGAATAAGGAAAAGATTACAGTAAGTTAAAATTTAATTTTGGGTTAACATTCCAAAAACAATAGTCATCAGTCAATTCCTTCCTTGAGTACTCCCCTCAAGTGTAGTCCTGGAAAAATAAAAGGATTTGCTGTGATCAATATCTTCTTTCTAAATGGCAAAAGGGTGGGTCTCGGCACCAATTTTTGTAGAGGATGAACAAACAAGAATTGACAACTCTTATCTATAGATGGGGAGTGGGGAAGGGAAGGCCTCATCTAAGTAAGAGATATTCTTTGTTCCATGTTTTGGTTACCACACTTAACCATTTCCCTAAGAAAGGCCTTTTGTCCTCAGCTTAAATCACCTTCAAAATGGGAAGTCTTGAAATTTTTTTTAAAGTCCAGAGAAATATATTTCTAGAGAAATTAGAATTGAAGTTTCAAAAATGTTTCCTTCTGGGTAAGATGTGACCTTGAAGGGAAGATTAGGCATAAATATGGCTCCTTGAGGATATAAATATGGAAGTACCTTGAAGGCAAAGATCATAAATTGTATCCCCTTGTGTTACCTACAGAATTTAGTAGAGGTTCAATAAATATTTGTTTGATAAATGGGAAACAAAAGACAGGAAATAGAAAAATCAAAGTGAATTTCATTTAATGGTACATTTTATCCTATTGGGTCATGATTTTGGCTTGGAAAGTGTATATGGGTTCAGTTCAAAGTTTTCAAATTACCACAGGCTCAGCACTCATCCCAAATATTCTGGTTGTTATTGTCAAAGGAGAAGAGAGAATAATTAAGAAGAGCAAAGTAACAATAATAATTAGTGAATTGTCAGGGCTGACATGAAGGATTGGACTGGAAGAGGTTGAATATAATAAGAATTTAATCTCAGGCTAGGGGACTCATTGAAGGCAAAATGAAGTTGTATGTGTAGAGCTGGAATGGACCTGAGACTTTCTAATTTTATAAATGAGGAAAATGAGGAAGTTTGGTGACTTGCCCAAGGCCACATAGGTAATAAACATCAGAAATAGGGTATGTAAGGGCAGCTAGGTGGCACAGTGGATAGAGCACTGGCCCTGGTTCAGGAGGACCTTAGAGCCATAACACTTACTGGCTGTGTGACCCTGGGCAAATCACTTAACCCCAATGCCTATCCAAAAAAAAAAAAAAAAGAAATAGGATATGCAAGTGAAACTTCTGGAGGAAAATGAAGTTTGTTGACAATGATTCCTTGAGGAAACTATGGTCTGAGTATCCATCAATCCCCTTCTATGCATGTGTATCTCTATCTCTCTGAATCTCTCTCTCTTGTTCTGTTTTCCTTTCCCCCAATGCTGAACTGGACTCCAGAGGCCATCTGATTTATCCCTCTTATTTCACAGATGAGGAAATAAGTCTGGACAAGTTGTGACATGTCCAAGGCCACATAGGTGGAAAGATCATAGGCAAGATTTAAATCCAAGCTTTCTGACCCCACAGGCAGTACACTTTCCACTGTACCCCCACTGAAGCTATGTAAGGAATGATGGAAGTTCCAAAGGAGGCAAAGGGCAGAAGAAAGACAGCAGAAGAGTATGAATGGAATGAAGCTACGCCACAATTTGGAAGAAAAAAAATTAATTTTTCTGTCCCCCCAAAGTAGAGAGAGAGAATGATGAAGAATAAAACGTATCTATCTACCTATTGTCTATCTATTTATCTGTCCATCCACCTGTCTACCTACATCTACCTACCTACCTACCTATCCATTCATCCATCTATCTATCTACACACATACACAGGAGGAAACAATTAGAACTATTATCTGAGTTATGCATAGATTAGGTTCTTCCAGAATGATCAGCATATTTTGTGAGCATTAGTACATCAGTCCTCTCCTTCCCCAATCCCTAGGAAATAGTATTATAGAAAAAGAAATATTATTAAGAATGTAACCCAGGGTGGATGACATTACAGGTGGCTTATGTCTTAGTCCTCTGGAGGCTTTCTTTATGAGTATATCATAGGTCTGATCATGTTATGCCCCACTTAAGAAGCCTCAGTGACCTCCTATTATGTCTCAGTTAAAATACAAACTCCTCTTTTTGGCAGTTTAAGCCCTTCACAATCTGGCTCCAACCTCTTTTTCCAGATTGATTTCACATTACTCCCACTCAGCTATTCTACATTTTAGGCAAACTGGCCTCCTTGCCTTTCACTGTATAAAACGCCCCATCCTCTGTCCCCTGCATCTGAAATGCTATCCCTTCTTACATCATCAAATCCTTACCTTCCTTAATGCTCACTTCAATTGCTGCCTCCTACATAAGGCCTTTGTGAATCCGCCCCACCCCCCACTAAATCCTTACTGTTTTCCTCCCTCCTTCCCCTATCACACTACATTTATGTTGTATATATAATGTATTGATTGACTGTCTCCTCCCCCACAAAGAGAATGTTAGCTTCTTGATGGCAGGGAACGTTTCCTTATTGTCTGTTTTTGTCTTTATCTCCCCAGAACCTGGTGCTGTGCCTTACATATATTGGGTACTTAATAAAAGCCTGTTGAATCAAATTAAAATATCCCTATTCAAACCAACATGTGGATAAATTTGCCACTGGACAAAGATACCATTCAGATGTAAAGTTCTCATATATCCAGGACTAATGTCACAGATTAATGTGATCCCATGGGTCGGTCGACAATTCAAGTTTGTGATGTGAAATCACATATACAATCTTTACTCTTTCTCCTTCTGGAATAAAGGAAAAGAACACCGAACAACAACAACATGGAAATCTTGCAGACGCCCCATGTTAACTATTCCTGGATGTCATCCTGCAGCTCTAATTTCTGCTTTCTCCTCGGCATTCTGGGTACTGCTGCCGGACTTGTCATCACCTTGTCAGTGCTTCCTGTTGCGTGGGCTACCGTTGGACTCTGTGTTCTTAACAATTATCCATAAAAAACCACAAAAATCCTTCATGAATTAAAAAAAAACCCACAAAATTAACAGGTAAAAAAAAGCTACTTTTTAAATTTAGTTTTCTGGTGCGGGTGCTATCTGTAAGGCAGCACGGCTCACTGCAGTGTCGGCTTGTCTTTTCCAGTCCTAAGATGCCCTTTTGTTCCTGGTGTGACAAGGATGTGGGGAGCCAATATGATTTAACAGAGCTACATACTGACATTGAGACTATGTCTATATCTTGTGTACAAAACAGAATAAATTACTCCTCTAACGGTTGCTTTCTTTTTCATGGGACAAGCTCTGAACTTAACAAGGTCCTACATTGATAAGAAGTGGCTAAAAATCATTTTTTTAAAAAATCTTCTTCTAATACAGGTCTAACTGGCAGAGAATTTCATGCTGGTTCAAAAGAGAGAAACTCGGAGAGTTAGGGATAGTCAGATGGCATAGAAGAATAAGAAGTGTCCAGAGCCTTCCTATCTATGAGGGGACACATATGTCCACAAAAAATTAAAAAAAAAATAAAAATGAGTAAACTAGTTTCTCAGAATTAAAGGTGAATCAAAAGGAATTGGCATCTGTCTGGACAAGCAAGCCAGATAGGCCACAGTAACTGACGCACGTGACCAACCAAGAGGCAACTGCAAAGCTCCCCAAACAATTTGCCTGAAGTCCTTGCCAAGGAGCCAGATGCTGCTGCTGGAAGAATGTCTTCCATGGTTGGGCATCTGGGTTCAGTGCTTTCCACTTAAAGAAGAAGAAAAGAAGGTGGTGAATAGCAGCCCCATTCCTATCTCTGAAACAATGAATTGAATCCCAGTGTTTTTGAATCTCCCAATGCACACATGTACAGGCTCCATAGACAGAACACACATGGACATATGTAACCTGAGGATGTTCCTTGCTTACAGAAAGACTCCTCCTCTCTCCCAAAAATCTTTTTTTTTTTGCTTTTGAAACAGAAAAATGAAGTATCAAAAACATGTAACAAAGCCTCCAAGCCAACCATGATAGACTATTTCAGATTTTCCAGTTTACTAGTAGATTTTATTTAAAGGCATACTAGTCGGTGCTGGTGTGAAGAGGAGGAGACAGCACATCAGAATAGTGGGCTCTGATCCTGCTTTAAGGTCAGCCATTCTGCCTCCCTCTGCTATGATTCCTTCCTCAGTGGAAATACAATTGAATATTGGTATTGGCAAGAGAGAGGAGTCTGGTCTAGTGGACTGGAAATCAGGTGACCTGAATGTGTGTGTTTTTTTTCCTTTTAGCTTTGAAGTTCCCTGCATTTTGTCATGGATTTACCAAATGAATTTTAACCAGCTGAGGAACTGCTCTGTGAAATGGGGGTAACTAACCAAGCTCCAGTATGTTCTTTCTCATAGTGTGCAAGAGCTTAACTATTCAGGCTTTTTTGAGTTTAGCCAAATTCAAGGCTCAAAAAGAAAATTATCGTTCGTCTGATATGAAATAATTCAAGGTCACATTTATTCCACATTGAATTGGGATAAAGGAAAGGCAGAAATGGTCAGAGTAGTGTGGCAGATAATAGCTAGTATGGGACAGTGTCACACAGTTATGTCCAGTTATTGTTATTATTTGTCCTTCATTCTCGAAGAGGACCAATGACATCAGGAAGGTGATGGGTCTTGATTTGCAAGTGAACTGGATTTAAGTAAGGCAGGGGCTATGCAAAGTGACCAGCCTCACTTTCTCCTCCAGAGCCATCTGGGTCCAGGGGCAAGATATAGATCCAGTACTCTATTATACCAGCAGTGTCAAACTCAAATAGAAATGATCTGTTCAGGCTCATTGACTTAGAAAATCACAAATCAACATTGTGTTTTACTTATTTTTATTTATTTTGCCAAATATTTCTCAATTACATTTTAATCTGGTTCAGCCTGAAGTAAGGAATACTACAGAGGGCTGTTTGACACTCATGTTATTTTTCCTACATGGTCTCCTTTATCAGGGTTGACCTATCTCAGAAGGCAATCCAGAATTTGCTCAGTGGTTTGGTGTTAAAATGTCATTTGGGGCCTTTTACAGGGAGGAAAGACAATGACTTAATGCTCCAGGATGCTTTGCCTAGTGTCCTTGCATTGTGGAGATTTTCTTGTTCTGATTTGGAGAGGAAGTATGACATTTTTGGCAATTGGAATGAAAGACAGATTCGTATTGCAAAGGAAGTAATTTTTATATCTAGATATGCTGATTCTAAATTTTCTTTGGAATCTCATCATCCTGCAAAGTCATATCAGCCTTGAATCAAATACCTCCTCAGTATCTCCTCCCCCTAAGGCCTTTCCCTCCCTCTAAGTGGAGAGGATGGAGGATGGACAGTGATAAGATCCTCCAAAATCCTCCACTTAAAGAGGATCCAGGGCAGTCAACTCATCATTTCCCATGTGGCTATAGTCCTCTGGACTTCATTAGATGCCTGCGCTGGGTACCCTCCCCTGTACACTCCTCCTCCCTTTTCAGCTTCTTTTAGATTCTGAGCTTCTTGAGGGTAGGGACTTCTTTTTTCTTCATTTTTTTGTAACCCCCGTGCTTAGCGCACACCTGAAACTTAATAAATGTTTATTGGATGAATGAGTGGCTGAGGAAAATGTACCCAGGACCTTGAAAACTCTAAAATAAGTAAAGCCACATGCACTAGTAGCCATTTCAGTATTCGAGATGTCTTTTTCTTGCTGTATTTTGGTATCAAGGGCTGCTCTAAAAAGTACCGAATCTAAAGTGATCATTTTACCCCATTCTTAATGCCTTTTCCTCATAAGCTGTTCTCCAAAACTGAGCTGTTTACTAATGGAATGATAGCTGAATCTTAATTCTCAGCTCACAGACCTTATAAATACTGTGCTAATATCGGAAGTCCATGATTTTTTAATGATTTCCTCAGGGAGTAGAGACTATTGCTTCACCCTTACCAGTGAAGTAATTAACTTCCTTAACTACTGGACCAAATTCTGCCAGGTGATTCAGTCATGGAAATAAGTTAGGTCCAAAGGAAGCACATCAGTTTCTTCAAAGCAGTCTGGGGGCAGTTTTGCACACAGAAACAGGGAGTTGTAAGTATTCTGGCATCTTTCAAACACTAAAACCACTACCTCTGAAAAATAACCAAATTGCACAGGTCTCTCGCTCTCCATTTCCAGTAAAAATACTCATAGCCTGCAAGTCTTTGGATATCAGGTATTGTGGTTGGGTAAAACACCAAAGTGTACAGAGAAAGCACAAAAAACACAACCTGTTCCAAAGCTCACCACAGCAGAGTTAAGAGCCTGGATGGGAGGTAGGGAGCTCAACCTGGAATTCTTGTTGACAACTAATAAGGAGGAGGGATTGGTGGGGTTGGTGGGCTTTAGAGTTCATTTTCCATCCAGATCATGTTTTCCTAAAATTTCAGAAATGCCAACACTGATGATCCTGGGGGGAGGGCAGATGAAGCATGTGATCACTGTTCTCCCATATATCCCTTGTGTTTCTGGGCTTTCATCTTTGAACTTATTTCTCAAATAGTTTTGTGGAATATTATGCTTAACATTCAGAAAGGCCACAGAGAAGTTTCAAATCTCAACTTACTTAAAAAAAATCCAGTCAAAAAGTTTCCCTTTCAATGAGGCATTCAACTGGCATATTTCTATGAGATATAGCTATTCAGCCATATAACTTTTTTTTTTACCCTATGAATTATATGAACAGCTGGACAAATTTCTTGCAAAATCAATGCAAAAAGAAATGTTTTAGCTTTTCTTCCAACCAGTTTTACGTGGCACAAACCTTCTTCAGGTTTTTCTTTTTATGTTCTTTAACTTGGTCCAAATTTGGATTCCCAACAATATTTTCTGGATATGGTGAACAATGATACTGTTAGATAAATCATCTTAAATCAACTACCTTATTTCAAGGATAAGCCAATTCTCCTTTATTTGAGGAATATATGTATGTGTGTGTGTGTATGTGTGTGTGTGTGTGTGTGTGTGTGTGTGAATGCTTCTGAGATTTCATTTCCCAAAGTTAAAAGACTGATGTGGCTTGCCTCTTCTAAGCATACCCTGAAAAAAGCCTGGATAGGCTGTCAGATTGAGGTCTGCCAAAATACCTTACTAATAATTGTTGTAAGACTCTGGAATAGCCCCAGGCAGGTTCTGACTAATAATAACACTGGAACATACATTCACTCCTAAAAACCTTATTATATTTTGACTATCTGTTACACTGCTATACAGAGTGATTTGAGGCCTATGGTAAAGTCCCTCTTTTGCCCAAATTTCTCACCAATCCGTCAAATTTCTCTTCTGCTAAACCTGAAATTTCATAGATTATAATAACTTAGTAGCATTGTTTCAGAAGATAAAGAAGAAAATAATTTATGTTAAAGAAAAAAAGAAAATAATTCATGTTGCTGTAAGCTGAGGCCTCTATTTCCTTATTCAAATGTGGAAGGAAGAATTTATCATGTCAATCAATGGATTAACATTTATTAAACACCTCTGCTAGGTAAAACATTATGATAGGTATCAAGGGACCAGCAAAGACAAAAAAGAGAGTCTGATTTTAAAGGAATCTTTAAAGTGTCTGCAAAGAAATTACTAAGTCAGACAGAAGAGGAGTTAACATTAGAGTGAAAAAAATATGACAAGCTAAGTTTGAGAAATGTTGACTTAAGGATATTGGAAGGATGTCTAGGTGTAGATATAGGAATAGTTCTGGGCTGAAATCCTGCCTCAGGTATTTCTAGCTATGTGGCTATAGGTAAATCACTGGACCTCTCTGGACCTCAAGTTTCCTCATGTGTAAAATGAAGTAGTTGGACTTGATGATCTTTAAAGTCTTTTATAACTTAATTTACGATCCTGTGATACTTTAAGAGGTTCTTGTAGGCAGAGTTGCAGGAAGAATTCAAAAGGAAGGTGAGGCTCAGAAATAAAGTGAGGCAAGGAGAGCCATGAGACTATGGGATCTCTGAAGCCAAGTAAAAAGAGTATCTAGCAGGAACAGGTTGTCAGTGGTATTAAAACTTTCAGAGAGGTAAAAGAAAATGAGGATTGAAAATAGTCCATTATATTTGGCAGTTGGCCTATTAATGAACTTTAAAAGAACAGTCTCTGTAGATTAGTGGAGGCCCCATTACAAGATGTTTTGAGGACAGAGTAGGAAATGAGAAAACATATATGCATAAACTTTTTCAAGAAATTTGGCCAGGTGAGGCAGCTAGGTTGTGTAGTTGGATAGAGCTCCAGCCTTGGAGTCAGGAAGACCTGAGTTCAAATATGACCTCAGAAGATTAGCACTAAGTAGCTGTGTGACTGGCAAGTCACTTAACCCTGATTGCCTCACCAAAAAGCAAAAAAGAAATTTAGCTAGCGAGGGGAAGTTAGAAATTGGATGCATGTAAAAGGGTCACAAGAAACAAACAAAAAAAGTTTGCAGAGAGATTGAAAGAAATTGATTGTGAGAAAGAGATTTAAGGCAAAAGTAGGGGGTGATCACTGAAGGGCAAGAGGAGGGTGGATGAAGATTTTGAGAATTTTGATAAATGGATTCGAAGCCTTAGTGAGCTCCTGTTAGATTTTTTTTTAATCTTAGTGGAGTAGAAACCTAGTTCATCTACTGAGTGAGAGAGTGTGTGTGTGTGTCTATGTGTATGCACACATACATGTGCTGAGGAGAAACGTAATAGTTTATCAAACTAGAGAATTTATATTTGATGCCTGAAATAACTAGAAAGTCATTTGAGCTTGTTGAGAAGGGAAATAACATGATCAGAACTGTAATTTAGCAAAATCACTGTGATATCTCTGTGGAGGATAGATTTAGGGAAAGATCTGAGTCAGGGAGGCCAATTAGGAGAATATAGCTGTAGTCCAGGGAAGAGGTGATTTAGACCTGACCTAGGGTGGTAGCTATGTGACTAGAAAGAAAGGATGGGAAATATGTTGTAAAAGTTGAGTTGACAATGTTTGGCAACTGATTGGATATATGGCACCAATGTTTCAAACTGAACTGAATGGAAAGATGCTGGTACTCTCAGTACAAGTAGAGGAATTCAGAGGAAAAGTGAGTTTTGGGGAAAATATAATGAATTATGTTTCAGGTATGTCCCATCTGAAATGTCTGGGGGTTGTTGAGTTCAAAATGCCCAATACCTAGTCAGTGATATAGGATAGAAATTTAGGAGGGACTAGGGCTAGATATATAGATCTATGAGTTATCTGCCTAAAATTAAATCCATGGGAGCTAAAGAGATTACCATGATAGAGAAATGGGAGAGAGAAAGAGAGAAGAAGAGAGCCCAAGGCAGAGCCTTGGGGGACACTCTTAGGGACAGGGCATGGGTGATGACCTAAGAAGAGTAAAGGTGAAGCTTCTGACATATTACCCTCTAAGTTGGAATCTCTTTTATTTCACACTAAATGATCTCCCTTTCTAAATTCCTTCCTGGCCTGGTTCCTGACTTTCTCTGGACTTCAAAACCATGCCTTAACTACTGTTGACTCATCTTGGAATTTCACTCAGTGTTTGGAACCTTTCTGCTCTGGAGTAGCCTATCTCCTCTGACTTCTGTTCTCTTTGCACATCCCTCCACAAATCACCCCTCTTGTCCCCCCTTCTCTTGTTAGAGAGTTTCTCTTGAAGCCTGCATTTTGTGGAGGGGTCCAGGGCTACCCTGCCTTCCTTCCTCTTCTGGCCCTATTACTGATTATTCTTGGACTTCAAAACCATGCCTCCCTCTAGGAAGAGTGGGACTTCCCCCTCTACACCTATGCCTACATCTTTTGGTGTGTTATATTTTAGAATGGAAGCTCTTTGAAGGCAGGGCCTGCCTATCTTTTTGATTCTATTTATTACTCCAGCACTTAGCAAAGCATCTTGCACATAGTAAGCATTTATAAATGCTTATTTTCTTCCTAAAAGTATCAGTCTAGTTTATAGAGATTACTGGGCTGGGCTGCCAAAAAACAAGGGGAAAGAAGAACCAGTAGGCAAGGGAGAATGGGAAAGTGAGAAGTCCCTGGCCTCTGTGAATCCCTCCTCAACAATGCCCAGATACAGTGACTTGGCCATTCCTCCCTGGCAACAGCCTACTGCAATAAGAACCCATTTACCATGGACAAATAGGACGTGCCATTTGAACAAGAGCTATTCATGGTCTAGCATATTTAAACAAGCATTTGCACCTAAAATTTTTATTGCATTTTGTCTGAGGATGAATATAAAAGTTACTTTGGCTTATTAAACTAACTTCTACAAATTTTATTGCTATTTGTAGCATCTTATTTCAGGAAAATGTGGCTTTCTGTCTTCTGTAGCTGTCATGAAGACAAAACACTGTTCTAAATAAATCATTGAAAAGGAAGGAAAGAAGGAATCAAGCACTTAGCATAGTTTCTGGCACACAGTAGGCACTTAATAAGTGCTTTACAAATATTATCTCATTTGATCCTCGCAATAACTCTGGGAAGTTGTTGTTGCTGTTTCTTCATTCGTTTTCAAAAAAGACCAATGACATCGGGGGGTGATGTCTTGACTTGCTCATGAATTAGATTTAAGTGAGGCAGAGTTGCACAAAGTCATTGGCTTCACTCTGTCTTCTAGGGTCATCCAAGTCCAGTGGCAAGACAAAAGTTGGGACAACTGGAACTAGCCTGGGATGCAGTGGGTGACTTTGGCGTCTTGGATGTCTGACCAAGTTCTAAGTGTTCCACAGCATCTGCTTCAGCTGCCTTCATGGCTGTTGGAATAAGTTGTTCTCATATGCCCATTCCCCCTGGAGAAGCCTTCACATACTTGGGGTAGACATCCCCCTAACTCACCCAGTTGTGGCCTGGGAGGTTACCCTCAACCTGGTTTAGCCCATATGCCAAGATGGCTATAGTTTGGAGCCACAAGTGAGCTATCAATTTCACAGCTGAGGAAATTAAAGCAAGCAGAAGTTAATTGAGTTAACATAGAGTAACAGCTAGTAAGTGTCTAAGGTTGGATTTGAATTCAATTCTTCCTGACTTCAGGCCCAGCACTCTATCACTGTGCCACCCAGCTGATGAGTTCCAATTTCACCAATGATACCATTCTTTGAGAAACTTTGCACCCCAAAACAAGATCATTCATTACAGTAATGATAAGAATAATAATACCTATTTATATAGTTTATATAGCACTTACCATGTCAAGGAACTGTGCTAAGTACTTTACAAATACTATCTCAGTTGATACTTTGTGAGGAAGGCACTATTATTATCTTCACTTTTACAGGTGAGGAAACTTAGGTCCCATGGCTAGAAAGTGTCTGAGGCTGGATTTGAACTCAGGTCTTCCTGATTCCAGGGCCAGCCCTTTATACATTATGCTACCCTCTACCTCCAACAATGCTATTAATTTATACATTACAAATATCAAAATTGTAAAATATTTCAACAATACAGATTTATTACTGTTATTTTATTCTATCCTTAATGTATTTTGTGCATAAAACTACAATAAATTCTTAATTTATTTGAATAAAAATGACCTGACATTATTTGCATTGATTGTTTTATGAAAATTACATAAGGATGTGACCATTTTGGGGGGGTGAGCATGAAAAGTTTGTATAAAGTTTGGAAACCACTGGCGCAGTGAACAGATCAATAGACTTGGAGTCAGAATACTTGTTTCATTGTTTGTCTTGTGTGCTCAAAAGCTGTGTGACCTTAGGCAAGTCACTTGCCTCTCAGCTTCAGTTTCCTCATCTTTAAAATGAACTTGAACTAAATAACTTCTAAAAGTTGCTTCTAACTCTAACATTCTATGATTCCATTTATATACTTAGAAATAATGGTTAATAGAGATTTCTAGTATATGTATTGAGGTTCAGGGGTTCAGGGGTGCTGGGACCCCAAAATCACAACACGTGGGTCTAGTCTGAAAGAATTTGACCCAAGCCTTCAGTCGAAGACAAGGTTTATTAGAACATCCACCATATTGGGCAGACTCTTAAGGAGTCTGAATGTTAGTGAGCTATTGGCTAGATTTTAAGAATCTGAGCAGTGGCTAGATTATAAGAATCAGAGCCCCTTAATGGAGATAAGAAAGACTGTGGGAGGGATCTAGGAGTGGCCAAGTAGTCTTACTTCATAGAAGTGATAGAACTCCAGGGACCTGGACCAAGTGGCCAAGGAAGAATGGAGCCTAGATTGGATTAAGGGTGGGAAGCGGCCAGGGGCCCACTGGGAGATAAGACAAGGAGGGCTAGGCTAGGTTAAGGGTAACGGAGAATTGGGAGTTTGGGTTGTAGCCCAAAGAAGGCCAGTTGATAGGATTATAGCCTCAGGTTAGATAGCCTCAGAGATTTGGTCAAGTGGGAAAGTCCAGGGTTTTTCCTTTCTGGGGTCCAGATACTATCCTCATCACATAGAATTCTGAGTATACTTGTTTTCATTGCATTCCTAGCCTTTAAGGATTAGAGTAAAAATAGCTCATGTTTATATAGCACTTTTAATACTTACAAAGTGCTTTCCCCACCATGCAGGAACATAAGATTTGGCCTAGAATCTAGTTAGGTAGGAGGCTTTTCGGACAATGATTGCCATCTTAGCTATTATATGATCCAGTTGTTGTAGACTGTGGGATACTTTGATAGTGCTGAGATGACTGGTTATGTTGTCATCATGGTTTTCATACATGCAGATGTTGTGTTTTTGAAAGATAGATTTTATTCCTATCCAAATGAATATAGTAGAGAGCTGTGTTATAACAAGGTTTGCTAAAGTAACATCAGAGGACTCTGGACAGGGAGAGTTTCTGGCCTTGTATTCCACTCCCTGACCCATCACAAACAAGCTTTAAAGTATATTTTCACCACTTTGAAATAAACACTACTTATGTGTGTTGACAGTTGGTTTTCTGAAGAACTACTGAAAGCATCCAAAGTAAGGCAAACATTCTGATGATCCTTTCAAACATGCATGTATTTAAATTCTTGTTAAACAATCTTCATCTTTGCAACTTCATAGGCTTTGATGACAAGCAGCAATCGACTGTTTATCAAAAACTAAGCAAGGAATGCTTAACAAGATAAAACTATACTCAGGCATATTCTTGGGCCTACTTAAAATTCTTCCTATGGAAGCGTTGATAGAGGGTGGAATATTTTACCAGAATAGGGAACTCCCAGTTTGGTAACCCCCTCCACCAATACAGGTCAACAATGTGTCTGTGAGAAGTGCCTGGGGGCATTGAGGGATTAAGTGACTCTCCAATGTCCACACACTATGTACCAGAGGCTAGACCTCTTCCTGACTCTAAGGTTGGCTTTTTATCCATTTCACACTTATTTTTCTAATCCAAATGATATTTCTTTAAAGTTGGAGGTGATAGAGTAACTAGCTCTTTAACCTTAATTTGCTATACTCAAGCATGCCAATGAATTTGTGATCTCATTTTTGTAGATGTTCCCTCCAGTTTCCGAATAGAAATCTATTAATGCGGGCCCATTCTAGAGTATGCCTTCTCATAAGTCTGCCACAGGGCATCCACCTGGGGGTCCTTCCTCACTTTGTCTTTACATTGTGAAGACTACTTTTTTGATAATGCATTTCTTTGGTAACATCCTTTATGCCATTTCTTCTTTGTCATTACTTACCTGTTTTGTGTTACAGCCTGTTCACACTCACCATGCATCTTTTCAGTCTTCTCTGAGTGATACTTAATTATAATTCTTCAGAGACCATAGTGTTCCATGATTTGTGGCCATATAGCAACAAAGGTAGAATATTGATATTAAAAACCTAAACCTTCACTTCAGAAGGTAGTTTGTGGTTATTAAAGGAACTCTAATTTCCCATAGGTAATTCAACCTCTTCACTTTCTTGTGTTTGGTTATAGGCCCCATTCTTTGTTCATTTGCAGGGGATTTTTTAAATATATATACTGAAAGATGAACTCTATAGGTTGGCACTCTCATATCTCTATAATGTACAATAGGCATTTTTCTTCTCCTTGGTTTCTACTATGACAATGGTTAGGCCAAAATCTTTTGAGTAATTATAGGTTTGATCTAGGAGACTCAGCAATATTTCAGGGCTAAATGCAACCAGCGTAATGTTATCCAAAAACAAGAACATCTGGAAGACCTTACCAACTACAGTAAAGTACATTTTCCTCTATCGAATCAAGAGCTTCTTTTGTACTTTACAAATAATGAGCTCAGTGTGGTCTTATATCTATACATCTTTCAGTTGTGTAGTGGTAAAGATGTATAGTAATGTCACCTGTGAAAGCATGCCTGTCCCCTACTGATACTCTCATAAAGGATACTCTTGGTATATTATTCTTATAAAAATTCCATGTACCAAGAAAGTAAGCATGTAGGATGACAGGTGTTGATATTCTTATAGTTACTTTTTTTGTTGTTAATAAGGTCTCAGATTTTTCCAAGCCTCTTTCAGATGCTTTGCAACTCCATCCCTTAATGCCTTCATGATTGTGTTATCTTTACCATGGATCTCTTCTATATATATTTGGTCTGATCTAGCTCCTTTCCCCATCTTTGTTTATTTTAATGCCATTTCTGCCTCCTCTTAAAACATATCTGGAATTGGGATGCTAAAATCTAAGGATAGTGGCTCCACTTTTCTTCATGGTAAAAAGAGTTTGTTATAGAAAATTTTGCAGATCTTTTCCATCTTTCATTTGTGTGTTGTTGCTCTTCCTGTTTCATCCTTAAATGCTTTGAGGATGACCTTGCTTAGGTAGATCTCCCACCAAGGTTTCTTTAAACTAGTTTTACCCTCAGTTGTTTCGGTTTTATGAGGACATATTGCTTAATATTCTCCCATCTTTCTTCTCTATAAGTTTTTACAGGTGAGTTTACATTTTAAGCCACCATTGTTCTTGATTGTCATACATCTCTGCTTCGTTCATCTCCTCATTATACCAATTTATACTAATTTAAGTTTTTATATACTTATTATAATTGATGGCTAGTCCATTTTTTCCCCATCAATATCTCATATTTTATCACCAGTAACTTGCTCAAATATGTAAGGTTAAAGTTTTTTTTAATTACATGCCTTAAATTACAATCTTAGCTCTAAAAAGTTGGTAGTTTGACTTTGCAGAGACAGCTATTTAATGAACAATTTTTGTCTTAGTACCAAGCTATTTCTTATCTATTATATACAATCAATTTTATTTTTTGCTTATGTGATTATTATTTGGTGCTTGCCATATCCAGGGTCTTCTAGATTTTTTTGAAGAATATAGCCATGATATGTAGGCATAAGGACTCTATGTAGTCTATAGGTCTTTGGCCTAATTAATTTCTTATTCTTGATCCAACTTATCTGACTTTCATCAACTCCTGTATCTTCAGCTACAGAAGGCCTACTGATTTCACCTTTGCAGCATCTCTCTAATATGCCTCTTTCTCTCTAATTCTGACACCATCCTGGTACAGACCCTCAACACCTCACTCTTGGACAACTGCAAGAGCCTGCTGGAAGTCTGCTTGCCTTAAATTCCTCCCCATTCCAATCTATCCTCTATTCAGTTGCCGAAGTGATTTTCTTAAAGTGATGACCATGTCACAACTCGGTAAACTCCAGTAGCTCCCTATCGACTTCGGGATAAAAAGTATAAAATCTTCTGTTTAGCATTCAAAGCCTTTCATAACCCACCACCCTCACCCAGCCCATCTTTCCATCTTCTTACATTTTTTACCCTACCATATGTTCTTCAAATCAGTGACACTTCTTCCCTCACTATTCTGTGAGCGAGACATTTCATCTCTCAACTCTAGGAATTTTTTCCGACTGTCCCCCATGCTTGCAATGTTCTCCCTCCTCACCTCCTCCTCTTGACTTCCTTCAAATTCCAACTAAAAATCACACCTTCTACAGGAAGCCTTTCCCAACCTCTAGTGCCTTCCCCCTTTTAATTATTTCCTATTTATCCTGTATGTTGTTGTTTGTACATATTTATTTGCTTATTGTCTCCCCCATTAGATTGTGAGCTCCTTGAGAACAGGGCCTATCTTCCAATTGTTTTGTATCCCCAGTAATTAGCATATTTCCTGGCACATAATAGGTACTTAATAAATGCTAATTGACTGACTGACAGTTCTTATGTACACAGTAATTATTTTCATTGTTGTCTTCTTGCAAATGCTTATGAGTGAGCAATGTTATACCAGATAAAAAATATCCCCTGAAATAGTCCCTGTAGATATGTGATAAACCAATTTCACCAAATGCTTTATTTTTTCAAAAGGAGGACCTCTGAGCCATCCTTCCATTTTGCTATGGTATTCTTATATTTAGAGTACTAGTAGCTAAGTTTAAGTTTATAGATGGTTTAAAAACTGTATGACTTAACATCACTTGCCACTTTTCCCACTGTTCTGACACCATTCCCACAAAGTGGAAAGTGAACATACGTAGGAGCGTGCTGAAAAAAATACAGAAGGATGCATTTTTACATTTAATCTTCATTAACATTTTCTTGATCAATTTTTTAAGTTTAGAAATCAACAAAATAGTAAATCAGGCCCTGATTTGTAGCTTTCTGAGTTATAAATTCTCACAATGAAAACTTAATAATTGGCTGTCTCCCAGCTGGTAGGAGCTGATTCCAGCACATCCCTTTTTGTAAGTATCTCATTGTAAGCATTATATAAATGGCAGCCATTATGACAATGATGATTTGTCTATAGTCCTATCCATTGCTTCTTACCCACTATCAGGAATCAGACTGTGCTACTGATTTTCAACAAGATTAACTGAACCTTTAATATCCATTATACTTCTGGACCAGTTTTTCTACTTTTTCTAATCTTCATATGTATCAGTAGGTAGAATGTAACAGGGAATCAGGTAGTTTAGAGCAGAGAAAATATTGGAGACATAGGAAAATAAGAATGAATAACTTGAATTTTAGGATTAGAGAGATGGTAAAGGTGCTAAACCTAATAAACGATGGTGAGAGTAACCATGATGGTTACTGTATTTTGCCTTTCTATGAACAACTTTTGCAGCAAAGAGAGAGAACACTAATTCTTCCAAAGGTATTAATAAATGACCAGTTCTACTCATTATGCCTTGAATACAATGGGTATCATTTAAAGAATCCAATTAGTAAAAAGGAATCCTGGATAAAGTCAGTGGCTAATGCTCAATTTAGTTGCTAAACATTTTAACATGAAGATTCACCTCTACCTCTGAAGTTGGGCATCAAGTTCATGAGACAGATAAACACAGATAGGTAAAAGGGGGCATTGGTGGCTGATAATGGTACCAGTAGCTATCAGCAACCAAATGTTGCATGTTAGATCTAATCAAAGAATCATTTCATAAGGTCCTTCAACAAAGCTTGTCCTGTATTAGTACTCAAGCAGGCTACACTGGAAAATTTTGGATCAGATGATTAAGAAGCTTCTTGTCTCAGAGAATTTAGCTAAGACCTACTCATTTGAGAGAATTTTAAGACATGTCCCTCCTACTTCCCCACAAATACTTGCAACTTACTTAGTTAAATGTCCAAACAGGATTTTCATTGTGTCACGATTTGGTGGAGGAAGCTTTTGTACCAGAGTCTTTATTGCTTCAATTCTCATGTTATTGTCTTGTTTTTCTGGTGGAGGAAAAAAAAAAGCAGAGGAGAAAGCTAGATAAAAACAGAATTTTTTCTTGCTGTAGGTTTAACCAGAGTGTTAGCATATAGAAGCCTTGTGAAAGAGAGTATGTGGATAGATCTATCAAAGCTTTCCCAGAATTTCTCTTTAATCAGATTGGAGAGGGGATCATGATAACTTGAAAATACCACAGTATGTTCTAAGTCATATCTTCTAACTCGTGAAGCAAACAGGGAATTAAGTTGTTTTTTTCAAATTTATGCTCATTTTTACAAAGACACAGTTAGATACAAGTACAAGTATTCTATGATTTATGTGGCTTTGAGTGACATCAAACAGCTCAAAGAATCTGTGACTCCATTTATTTTTCTCCCTGGTATTTTTATGTATTCTTTCTTCTTTAACAGTATAAAGTTCTGCTGGAAAAAAAAACTGAGTTAAAAATTAAATATTCTTTGAAGTAGGAGATTTGGTAAGAAACATTTTAAAAATAGTATATTTTTTTCAAAAACAGTATTGTAATTCTTTCTAGTGAATTAATTTTACCTCTATATTAATGGGATAATATTCCACTATTATTTGTTGACTATATATATTCCCTGTTCCTTTTATACTTTTTTTCTCATTCTTTTGAGCATAGAATTATTCTTGACTCTGAAGAGAGTGATATTTGCTTATAATAAAATATATGCAAGAGAGTGAAGTAGATAAGGAGGATAATTCACAGTCCTTTGTTAATATTAGCTAGTTAGCATTAATTCTTCTACCATGCTAACATGGTCCTGGGCACAATCTAGATGATAAACAGATACTTAATGATTGATTAATTTCACCAGAGGGCAAAGTTGATCAGTGCAAAAGATATCTAGACCCTGTAACTCAATGCCTAAAAATGAAGTATGATGTGTGATAGGTCTATTTAAACTTCAAAAGAAATGTGCCTAGAGTCATAGTATTTAGAGTTGACATAATCTATTTTACAGATAAGGAAATGAAGACACGGAGATGTTAAGGGACTCACCCAAAGTCACACAATTAACAAGTAACAGCTGACATTTGAACCTTACCTCTCCCAAATCCACTGTGTCCCCCAGTATACTATGCTGTCTAGCTGAAAGTATATTTTGAAAAAGTATATTTGACTCTCCTTTGAGTGATTTATTTTTTACTTTCACCCATACTTGACAAAGTGGATAGCAGACATGATAACAAAATTAGATATGATATAGTCAATCAATCAAAAGCCTATTATGTGCCAGTGGTAGGGGCTGGGGTTTGAAGAAGAAATTGAAATAGCCTTTGCCTTCAAGGAGTTTACATTCTGTTTAGGAAAACATCATACTGTTGATGTTTAGTCATTTTTAGTAGTGTCTGACTCTTTGGGGTTTTGGAATTTGGGTTTTTTTTGGCAAAGATGATGGAGTAATTTGCAATTTCCTTCACCAGCTCATTTTACAGATGAGTTAACTGACTTGCTCAGGGTCACACAGCTAGTAAATCTCAGAGGCCAGATTTGAACTCATGAAGATGAGTCTTCCTGACTTTGGTCCTCGTACTCTATCCATTTTGCTACCTAGTTGTCCAGGAGACCAATTAGGACACCTATCAAAATAATCTAGGTGAGAGATAAGTGCCTGAACAAGTGTGGTGGCAATGGAAATAGAGAGGATGGGACATATGGGAGAGATATGGAGGAGAGAGAATTAATAAGATTTAGCAAGTGATTGGCTATGGGGTGAGGCAGAAAAGATAACTTCATATTTCAAAGCTAGAGGACTAGAAGAAAGATAGTACCTTCAATGAAATAAATAAGTTTGGAAGAGGGTGAGTTTTGGTGGAAAGAAAACGTTAAGTTTTAAAGGCCTATGGGATATATGGTGAGAAATGCTGAACAGAATTTGGTGATGTAGTACTGGAATTTGGGAAAGATCATTTAATATATGAATCATATACATAGAGGTGATCATTGAACTCATAGGAGTTGATAAGATCACCTACAAAGGTTATTGAGAGACAAAAGAAGGCTGCCCAGGCTTAGTGCATGCTTGCTATTGGAGGGGCAGGAGTTGGACAATGATCCAATAAAAATGACTGAAAAGGAGGGACCAGATAGGTCAGATCAGCATCAAGAGAGCATAATGTCAGGAAAACCAAGAGAGAAGAGAGTCACCATCTAGAAGAAAGGGATTAACAGTGTCAAATTCTGCAGAAAGACAATGAGGGTTGAGATAATATTCATTTGATTTTGCTGTTAGAAAACAGTGGTAATTTTGAAGAAAGTAGTTCTCATTGAGTGATAAAGTTGGAAGACATCATAAGGAGCTGAGGTTTGAATAAAAGAAGAGGAAATGGTGTCAGCTATCATAAGTATAGATAGACTTTTGGAGCTGAAAAGTAACTTAGAAATAATTTCATCTGAAGCTGTCATTTTAAAGATGAGGAAACTGAGGCACAAATAAATTATCTTACCCAATATCTCACAGTTAATTTGTTTTTAAGCACTTGAGTTGTGCAGAAAAGCACCAGTGTCTGAATTAGGGAGAAAATAAATATTGAGGATGATTGAGTTTTCTAAAGAATAATACTAAAAAAAAGTCCCCTCTCCAAAACCTTATGGGAACATAGCAGTGTCCTATTCAGATCAATACCACACGTCTTTTTTTTTTTTTTTGTAGCTGGGCAAATCTGGAAACAACACATTTTGAGGTATGTGGTGAAAAACTTAAAAAAAATAAAAGTGAGTTCAGTAAAAAGTGAAATGACACCTTTAAACATCAGCTTTATGGATGTGTCCTAATAGAATTTGGAATCAGCATTTAAAATCCTGAGTGGTTAATGATCTAAGATCAATACACAACTTATAAAAATGTTCTAGCTGTCCCAAATTGAATCTGAAAGAGAACTTCTTCTTCTTCTTCTTCTTCTTCTTCTTCTTCTTCTCTTCTTCTTCTTCTTCTTCTTCTTCAATTAATATCTTCCTTTCAGCATATGGTTTTTCAGTTTGCAAAGTTTTGGGAGTTTTGAGAAGATGAACAGACCTCTGACTTGCTTATATTATGACTGTTTGGGAGGAAATCAGTGCTTAATGGAATACTGGAGCATTGGAGGTAGATTGGATGCTCACAGGCTCTCACCTAAGTATCTCTTTTCTTTCAATTAACAACAGATTCCATAATTCTTTTGTCTGTAATCCATCTGTGGTTCCACCCTCAGTTCCTTAGGATTCAGTATTGTTTCCCATTATCCAGAGACCAATTTTATTGTTTTTTGTTTTTGTTTTGTTTGTTTGTTTCCTTCTACAAAGTGCCCAGTCTCTGGGACAACCTCATTCTGTAGGACTTTATGTTGGCTAAAGCTTTCATTTCACCCATAAGCTTTGTTTCAAAAACTGTGATTCCCCAAAAAACCCTCTCTCAACCCTGAGTACAATGTGGTAAATACATGAGCAATAGAAACAACCTCTGTTGAGTGAAATGGCAAGTAATAAGATAATATTGGTAATAAGACAGGAATGTGACTAGATTTGGGATGTTGGACTGGCCTTAAGAGTTTTCCTTTGATTCATGGTTTCCAGGACATAATTTTAGAAATATGGTTTATGATGGTTACATTTGCATTTATCTGCATGAAATGTCACTACTAAAACAAGGACATTTATAACTGGGTTCCTATTTGAGAAGAGATAAGATAAAGTTTCACTGAATATGACGAAGGGAAATGTCTGATAAAATAAAGGACCTTGGGCCAGATGACCCATGAACTTTTCTGGCACTACCATTTATAACTTTATTATTATTAGCTTATTTATAGCTACAACAAATCATTGTTCATGATGCATTCTGCTTTGATATCTGTCCCCACACAAATTGAGAAAAGACTAACTCCTTGTAGAAATTAGCGTTTGGGGAGTTTTATTCATTCTCTATATTTGAAGTTGTGTTTTTTTTTTTGGTGAGACCATTGAGATTAAGTGACTTGCCCAGAGTCATACAGCTAGTGAATGTTATGTGTCTGAGGTCGAATTTGAACTCAGGTCCTCCTGACTCCAGGGCCAGTGCTCTATTCACTGCACCCACCTAGCTGCCCATGTATCTAAAGTTCTTAAAAGAGAACTATTTCATTTTATTAAGATTGGAGTTAACATTCTAGCCATTCTGTCTCTCAAGGTTATTTTGTGCAATTCATGTATTATGTGGATAAAACAAGGTCACATGTAGAGCAGGTCTATGTTTGAAAAGAACAGCCCTCTTTGCCCTGTGAAGTTTTATTTCTCCTTAGTACACATAACACCCAAAGTTAAGGAAGCAGGAGCTTTGGTTGGTCATTCCTGGATCCAGTTATGAAGTGGTGTCTCATTTTGAGGGAGTGAAAATGGGTGCCTAAATCCACCACATGGGCATGCTTTAATACTTGCAGTATCTTTCAAATAGGGAAGAACCCTCTGGGGTTTTGCTGCTCAATTAAAATTGTGGTGGGTGGTTATGGCTCATCTTCATAGGTTATAGAAATGGCTGCTTAAAAAAAAAGCACAAAACTTCACAACAGCTTAAATTTAGTTTGTGTAAAGAGATAATCTGGAACAAATTCATATCTAGTCTACATATGTATATAAACCCAGATTTTTGTACTTTTAAAGCTGGGGGTATTGTACAGACTATTTTTTGAGCTTCCTATTCTGCCCTACTGACACCTGTTTGCTTGCAGTTTCAGGCTGTCTTCAAAATAACATTAAGCCATAAATTTCCCTCCCTAGTGCCATTCCCTGAAAGCAGCAGCAGCCTACAGTATGTGATGGTTTTGTAAATATATAGAAAGTCATTAATTATCAATGGAGTGTTTTGTTAAAATTCAAAAGTAGGTACGTCGTAAATAGAGATGTCATGTTATTATAAACAAAGAAAAATCATGGGCTTTATGCTAACCCATAAGTTGCCACTTTGCAATTTTTCAACAGATTTTTTTTCCTGCAAAACTGAAAGGCCATGCTTTATGTTGAATTAAAGGGAAGACACATTCTATGCGCAGATACATAGTATGATGGACGCCTGATTATAGGCAATGGTAAGCTTGACCATGAATAGTTCAAGCCGAGTATAGAGGAATATTATTTACAGGACATGAAAGGACAAAGAGTGTCTTCAAAACTTAAAAATGAACTTAGGTCATAGTTGAGAGTCATTTCCTGAACTATTGGCGACCATAGATTTAGGGCTGGAAGGAACCTCAGAAACTATTTAGTCTAACCCATTCATTTCCTAGAAGAAGAAATTGAGGTACAGAGAGATTAAGAGATTTGACCAAGGAAAATGAGAAGAGTTGACAGATTTGAGCTGACTTACTCTGACTCCTACGCCCACACATTCTGCTCCACTATGTATAAATTTGATGTCATTTTCATGCTACTTCTCCTTTATGTCTGTATAGCCTTTTTATTGCAAAGTCCTCATCACCACAATACTGGCTTTAAAACAATCATTACTTCTTTAGCTATATAAAAAGAATCTTACATATATATCCATGGGCAATAAATATCAGAAAAACTGGTCAATTCCCCATAAAATACAAATTGGTTAAAAACATCGAGAAAAGTGAATGTCACTTGTCTTTCTTCTTTGAGAAGCATTTCTGATCTTTGGACACAAACTTTAGATAGAGCTCTTTGGAAGGGACAAGAATCTTGATGAGGCAGCATGGGAAATCTTCATCTTGACCCCTTCCTAATCTAGATCTGAGGAGCTATGAACACATTGAAAGGAGTTTTGATACTGCAGATTTCTTTAGTGAAGCATATAGATACTTTCAGAAAAAATTTATAATGTTAATAATATAAATATTGTTGGTCTTGAAAAGTTTCCCCAAAGTTATACTGCCAAGTGATGTAATTGAGGGATTTAACTAGTATTAATGGTTGTTTTGAAAAGTTTCCAAAACTTCTAGGGCAAGGGTGGGGAACCTGTAGCCTTGAGGTCACATGCAGCCCTGAGGACACATGTGGCCCTCTAGGTCCTCAAGTGTGGCCCTTTGACTGAATCCAAACTTCATAGAACAAATCCCCTTAATAAAAGGATTTATTCTGTAAAACTTGAATTCAGTCAAAAGGCCACACCCGAGAACCTAGAAGTCCACCTGTGGCCTTGAGGCCACAGGTTCTCCAAGGGGAACTTAGGGGTTTTGAGGGACTTTAAAACAAGCATCTTCCATGAATATATTAAGATAATACAAGATTTCTTGGTAGGTGTCCCATTAGAGTTATCTATGTTCAACATTAATCTATTAGTATCAAACAAGGCATAAGACAGGGAGATTATGTTAGTCAAAAGTGTTTGCCACAGTCATGGAGAAAGCCCAGAATGAAATTTAAATAGAAACCAAATTCCCTAGAAAAAGTAAGTTCCCAGGCACTCCAGTTTGCTGATGACATTGGCCTCAGAGCATTGAGATCTAAATTGCTGCAGAACTTTCTAGATAAAACTCAAAACCACTTAGAAAAGTTTGGCCTAACAATGCACACAGAAAAAAAAAACTAAGTGGATGAAGAAGTCTTATTGTCATGGCTACAACATGAAGTTGAACGGTCTGCCCATTGAATTGGTCCATTAGCACATAAATCTTAGACACTGAAGAATAATAGTGAGCTGGGCTCATAAGTGAAGAGAAAAAAAATAGGTTAGATAGATCTTTACCACTTTCAATTACCATGAACTTCTCTCTGAAACCCAAACTTCTATTTTTAATACCAGTACTCTGAGTATTGTTATATGGCTGTGAATCATGGAATTCCAGTCACCAAAGAATTAAAATCATGGGTTATCCAAAAGGCATTGGAAGGACCTGTGGTGAGTACAAATTGATCGTCACATATCAGCACTGCTGAACTATATATAAGAAGTAGAATAAAAGATATCATCAAAGATGTGCATGACTGGATAAGGAGGTGGACCAGTCAAGCAACGAGAACAATGGATAATGTACAGACTAAGTAACAAGATAAGTGTAAGGCTCCTAAACACGATGACTGGATTCCCTGTGGAGGATTCTAGTGAAGGTCTGAACAATAGTTATATAGGATGAGAAGGTATAGATGGATTGAAATCTGCACTCTTAAAGTCATTATTAACTTTGATTAGAGCTCACTTCCGTAATTATTATTATTATTAACTTTTTATTGTTATTAACTCATTATTAACTTTGATTAGAGCTCACTTCTGTAATTATCATTATTACTTTTGGTTTCTTTATCCTTACACAAGTAAAAGGAACCACTTGAGAACATACCTGTCACAGAGAAATTTCTTTGTGTTTTATGACATTGTATCCGGGACCCACAGTACACTGGTCTCACCCTGGTTGTACTTTTGATTGGCCGTATCAACTCTTTTATATTTTAAGGTTCTGATTGTTTTTTTCAGTGTGATTTGTTTTTGACCATGAAGACAGTTTGTTGAATTCACGCAAACCGAACTTTCTTCTCATACGTGGAGTGAAAAAAGGGAATAGAAATTACTGCTCCAAAATGAACCTTAGAGGTGATTACTGCACCGTGTTAAATATGCTGGCTCTGAATGTCATCTGAAAGTACTCTGGTGGCCTAATGGGCAGTGAAAATGACTCACCATTTCACATCTCTATGTGAATTTTCCCTAATTTTTTTTATCTATTTCTCAACCTAACAGGTGGCACAGTGGATAGAGTGCCAGCCTTGGCATCAGCAGGATTCATGTTCCAGAGTTCAAATCTGGCATCAGACATTTACTAGCTGTGTGACCCTGGGCCATGAACTTAACCCTGTTTGCCTCAGTTTCCTCATCTGTAAAACGAGCTGGAGAAGGAAATAGCACATCCCTCCAGTATCTTTGCCAAGAAAACCCCAAACTGGGTCATGAAGAGTCAGACATGACTGAAGAACAACAGCAACCATTTTGACTAGATAAACCAGATCCTACCCTTAAACCTGTCAATTTGGTAAAATTGTCCAACTGTGTGTGCAGACAAAACTCTCTCATGTTTTCAAAGGGCTGGAATCACCACAGAGCATTTGCTAGAGCTGAGGTTCTAAAACTGAAAGTGTGGAGACCTAAATTTTCCTTATATATTGATGTAGTAGTTAGATTAGATTTGTGAAGGATAAAAGAAGTCATAAAAAACAAACGTGTGTTCCCCAGAGGTGTTTGCCACAGTCGTGGAGAATGTCCTGAAAGACATTTGTGGTAAAATAAGGATTAAAAAATGGTTTTTATTTTTTAGGGTATTTTTTTTAAAGCAAAAACATACCAAGTCTTGCCTATAATCCAGTCAATTTTGAAAAAGATCTTTCAGGAGGTGCCTCGTATAAGAGACTTCTCTAACCAATACTTTTGATATGACTAAACAGGGACACCCAGAACAAGGGAATGTTAACGAATTGCAAAAGCAGCAAAATCCTTCTAGAATTGGGGCATAAAATTATTTTATGAATCAGCCTATTTTTAAATTGTGAGTCTATTGTAAAAGAAGAAAAACAGGCAACATGTGGTAACTTTAGTCAGCATTTCTGAACTGAGAATGATAAACACCTCTGCCTGGCTCTGGCATTTATCAGTACTGAGATATTATTACCACATAGAGTCACAGCATGGTTACTGTTATCATCGAAAAAAAGAACCAGCTAATCTTAATGGTTTGTAAAGCCGTTACCTGCACTGGTCTGACATTTATCATGATCATTTTACCACATGGGTCCTACATAGCAAAGGTCTTTTATCTGGAAGGGACATCACTATGAATTATTATTTGCAGCTAGGTAGAAAATTGTATGTTGTAGATACCTTTTCTCATTATAAATCACGTAGTCACATTTCACCATTTCCCACAGAAAGCTGCTGAGCCTAGGCTTTTTGCCACAGCTCGTTTTCCTCTCCTACTCCCTCTCTTTTTATAGTTTCTTTAAAATATTAGCCATTTTTTTCATTAAAATTCTTAATATCAATTTTTAACTAATCTAGGTGTTTGGTGTTTGTACAGATGAATGCATCTACGTTTACTGTTATGTGACTTTTCTGCACAAACATTTTATGAAGGGATTGTCCTTCACTTTATAACTGAAGTTGATAAACTGTCTACTTTTTTTTTTCTTAATGCTTGTTCCCACTTCTGTCCCTGTGGCCAGGCTTGTCTCTGCTCTTGACCTTGTCAATAGAATATTTACCAGTAGATCAGATGTAATTTCTTATGCCTGATTTGAAATACTCGAAACACTTATGTTATTTTTTGCCTGAAAAGCTTAGCTTAGATTTTACTATGAAAATGTGTGTGCTTAGAGCAAATTATGGCTTCCTTCATTTTTGTTAGTTTTTGAGAGGGGTTTTCTTTCAGATAGATTCCTTTTTATTAAGTTACAATGGCAAAAAGGATTCTCACCACAAATTTCTTTCAAAAAGTGATACCAAGCATGTATCACTTGCATATTTGATGCCTGAAGATATGCATTAATGTATCCTATGAAGGAACAAGAGATTTTAAAAGGTATGATGGTTTGTAACCATGAAGCCAATTCAAGAAAATGAAATGTATTTGACAATAGAAACCAACAATAAAAGGCACAAGTTTTTCACTGTGAAAAAAATGAACGAATCTTCTATTTTAAAAGATTGAGACAACTAATCTTCTGAAAGAGATATTTATATATTTTCTTCTTTCTCAAGTGTTCCGTTAGGAATAAACAAGCCAGAAAGTCTCCATTCTTATAATGAAGAGGGAGGAGAATTCCTTGCCATTTTTGCATTTAGAAAGAAATGTGTAAGAAGAATGTGACAATTTAAGCAAATCAAGATTGTTTCAAATGAATCACAAACGGGACTTTGTGGAATATTTTATACTAACATGTGTAGTGAACAGTAAATCTGGAAGGAGCTTTCCCTCAATGGTCTAGTTTTGATGAGTTTTTCTATTTCTTTGTGTGTTTAAAAGAGGTTTGGAGGTGGTGTTTAATATTGCTGAGACTCTTGTAAATGAGTTCTGGAAAAACATAGGAACATGAAGGAAAGCTGATGTGCTGTAATGTTGACAGCAGCTGGGGGGATCTGAATGAAGAAACTAACCTCCAGTGCCTTAACTTGGAAGAAAAAAAACAAAACACCTTTCATTCTGTCTTGGCTTCTTAAAACACATACACACACACACACACGCACACACACTCACGCACACACACACACACACACATTAATTTTAAATGCCCATGGACACCAACAAACAAAATGTTCTTAGAAGAGAAAGCCCAGTATTTATCGACAAGAAGTACAAATTTGCGTGGGTGGTCAGGTGGGACAGGGAATATGCCTTATGCATGGTACCACCTTTGACCCTCCTCAATGGTTTCTTATGCCTAGGTTCCATCTCCAACTTTATTATAGTACGTGTTTCCCTTAGGGAAACAGCACCTGTTTTAAGATTTTCGTATGTACTCAAGGTTGCATTATTACTTGTGATAGGGATTCATGTAGATAACTGGTTCGTTTTATGTGTGAAATGAAAGAATCTAAGCCTCTACTGCTTGAAAATGGGATGGCATGCCATGTAATTTTGCAATCTAAAATATTAATTTAATGAGGTAGTAGAATACTCTCTCCAAAATACTCTCTTAATGGCTCATGAAAAGGATGCACTGATATCCCATTTCACCCTTTTTGTTTCAAGATGAAGCTTTTGTTCTAACTCAACACCATCCCTGCCATTGCCCCCCAAAACACTGTAACCTGGGAGCATTTACCATAATTAATGAGGGGCTTTGCTGCTTTGATTTTTCTCCTTTTCAGGGGAACTGGGTGAATTGTTGAGTGCTAATGAAAGTCAGAGACTTCTAGCAGTGGCTCTAGCCAGGCACAGGGCGGGCAGACGCTTTGTAAGCTTCCCCACTGTGATGCTGTGCAAGCTTCCCCGCTGTTATGTTTACCATAGTTTTAATGCCTGCGAAAAATTCCTGATGCAACCAAATTATGTTATGCCCTCTTGTTTATCTAAAGACACCCCCTAACCCCCCCCTAATTGAGCCAATTCCTATTGTTCCTAACCATTGTAGAGATCTCCCTCCTGCACTCCTACCTATCTTATCACCTAAATTCTTGCCTCTGGATCCAAGCTGCTGGGAGAATTTGTCTGAAGACATCACATGTCTCACATCCGGAAGCTGAGGGCAGGATTAAATACATTCTCCTCACCTATGTCACCTAAGACAGATAACCTCATCTCAAGCTCATTTTAATTTTATTTGAGGTCATATTAAAACCCCAAGTTTAATCATCTGGCATTGACAACACTAGCTTAAATGCAAATGTATTTTGTGAAATACACTATGGCTTAAAAAAATCCATACAAAGCCCTCAAACTATCACTGAAAACTAAATAATGTGCTCTAAGAAGAAAACAACCAATTTATGATTTGAGTTGATTTATTCTTGATCCTTTCCTCAAAATCAGATATTGCAAAAGAAAATGACCATTGCATTATATTGTAAATTGATGAATTCTCCAAGTGTGATGTACAATGGAGTTTTTAATAAATATTCATATGACTCTTATAATCCATTAGAAAGACTTAAGACAATGAGCATGCAACTAACTCCCATTTAGACAGGGGGGAAATTGGAATTAATAGAAAAAAAACCCCCAGCACTTAGGAAAGTTAAACTTTAATGTATCAATCTCCAGGTGCCAGAGTTTGAGGAAAATAACCAATAATAGTCATTTTTTACATATTTGATGGGACTGATTATGCAACGTGCAACTCTAAATGGCTTATAGCCCATTGTAGCATGGTTCCATCCCATTGGCTACAGTGGGGTGCAGGCAGATGGATGACAGTGACAAGGAGAGAAGTGCTTTTGCTTAGCCGTGCGTTAAGATGCCATCCAGAAGCTCTGTGCACTGCAGACACTTCATTAGGATGCCAGGATAATGGTAAACTACCACTCAGAGTGACACCCCATTTCCTGCTTACTGAGCTCTCCAACCTCGGCAGATGTCAACAATCTCACAGTGCTACAGAGCAGACCTAACTTTCCAGCCACTTGGACTCCAATTTTTTCCCCTTAACAGAGCCATACATTACATGCAATATGTAATAGCAAATACCTTACTGAAAAACAAAATTTGCCCTGTTCATTATAAACAGAGTGCCCCCTTTTTTTTGTGGGGTGCACAAGGGAGAATGGTGGAGTGGGGCTGTGATGTGCTCTACAATGTGTCCACTTTACATATCACCTAGACATTTCTAGCAAGAATTGCCATTTGGTAATCAGTTCAAAGTGTTAATTACTCTGTGAACTCTGATAACTAATAGTTAAACTCCAATCCCAAGAGAGGTGATTGTGTGTCTCAATTAGCATCCACTCAAAATGTAAGAAAATGCTGAATTCTTTTGTTAAAGATTTGTATTTAATTTTGGCCTTTCTTTTAGCTTTTTGTTCAAAAGAGCAGATGAGCATCTGGATGATATTTTCTCCGTAAATGCACAACTTGAGGCCATTCACACACCTCCTTAACAGCAGTTCAGGCCAATAGAGACTTTATTCTAAAATGTTAAGCCCCACACTTCCTTACAAAGAAGCAAGTTGGTGATTCTTTACGCGCACACACACACACACACACACACACACATATGTATATATATATAATTTTGAGGGAATTAAAAACACAATCAAGATGGAAAATTTGCTTTCAAATCTATAAATGTTTATAAAATGAGAATGAACAATGTGCAGTCGTCTAAGGCATCTTTTTATGAATCCAAATGGCTTTGAAAGTGTTATGCCTCCAAAAAAATGAAAAAAAAACCCACCACCCACTAAACCCATAATAAAACCCTTTCCCAGGTGGCAGTAGTTAATACTTCTTAGCATTTCTCAGTTGGAAATACAGCGATAGAGCAATAAGTGGTCTTTAGATGCTACCCACAGGAAGAGTATGTTAGAACTCAAACTTCAATCTAGTTCTCTCTACTCACCAAAGACCTGATTTTGATTACCTTATTTCAAAATAGACTTTTCACAGAGGAAAAAAAAATACCATTTTCGTAATTTAAAATAGTGGGAGTAGAATCTTTTACCGACATCCCTACTTGGTCTTTATGTTATTAATCTTTTATCAGGGAATGGGGAATGGAGATATTAAACCTAGGCCTATCAATCTTTGGAGATTCTAGCTCAGCCCAGGATCCACTTCTACTTCCTGGTTATGGCTAAGAGCTTGCCAAAGTGGGGAAGTGATGCACATCCAGAAAGAGCAGGAAAAGAATAAAAATGTATGGAACCATGGTGCTTGCAGAGACACTGTATGTCCTGTAGTCACTTTCTGGTTATTCCCTAACTTGAGGTCACCCCAAATGGGAGTTCTCCTGCTACTTAGTTTGAACCTTCTAGCAGTTGACAACCAATTGTAAACATAATTCTGATTTAGAGAAGAGGTTTCACAGGTAATTTTGTGACTCTTCTAAGGTCATAAAATACATGGCTACAAAATAAAAATTAGAACTCAGAGCTCTAGTTACGTCCACTCCTCAGTGTTCCTTCATACTTTTCTTTTGTACTTTGAAAATTATTTTTCTTGGAGTTGCAATTCCACAAGTTAAGGAAAATGGAGAACTGAAGTAGTTAACCTGCTAATTCATGATCCTAAGATTTACTTTTGTGTGCTTAATTTATATCTATCCATTGATTAAATTATCCTATTAATTAAATCAATCCTCTACCTTGTCTAAGAAAACTTCTTTAAGTACTTAGCTCTATGATAATGAAAGTCCAACATTTACTAAGTTGGATCCAAAGTGAAGATTTCTGTGTGAAAGTGATGAGTAGGCAAGCAAGAATTAGACCTTTTGTTAATTTTTTACTAGAAAAATGGATATTGATTTTAGATTGGCATTGGTCACTAGACTATAGAATAAGACTACAGATGGAATAGCGTGCAGATAGGACTGGATTCAGCATGTTCAAAACATTTGAGAGAGCTGCCACTTGGTTAATTTTAGAAATGGTTAACCTGAAACTTCCAAGTCTTCTGGATAAACAAGCATTTGCCTATGTGCAAATGAATGGGCTAGGAACAGAGAAATGGGATGGGGATTTAATTTAATAGCAAATTGAATTCAGTAAAAATGGAACGGGTTAGTTCAAGAGGTAATGAGTCCTCTATTACTCGAGGCCTTCAAATGGTGGCAGAATGACCACTTGTCAAGAACAGAAAGGAGATTTCTCTTCAGGTCCAGATTGGAATAGATGACCACTGAGGTCACTTCCAATTATGGCATTCTGAGGTTATATGAAACATTTCATAAAGGCTTATGGAAGGCATTGCATTATGTTTAGGGAAATACAAGTATGAAAAATAGTCTTTGCCTTCAAGAAGTTTATAATCTAGTATAAGGGAATAATAAAACCAAACCCCCAAACCCCAAAGAGCTCATTGGAAAACCCCCAACATTACTTTAAATTTGCCTTCTAAGATATTTAAGAAAATAAACAATGGTAAATGCAGATAAAGAGTATCAGTCCTACACTGATTTCAAATGTATCTGACAAAAAAGTAGTATTATAAATGCTATAGCCATCCTTTCCTAAAGAGATGAGAAATAATGAAATATAAAGGGACTGGCACTTTTAAAAGTACCGATATTTTTTGTTTTGTTTTGTTTTTGTTTTAGAAAACAAACCTCTAGCTGAATTTAAGGTAATAAGGTTGTTTCCTCACATGCTTTGGTAATGGTTCTTTTCACTGGTATGCAGATGCTAGGGCTTTAGAAATTAATAACAAAGGATGCACATTTTATTCTT